>NC_069112.1:18815770-19429520 GCF_025612915.1 Magallana angulata
AGTGACGTCATAGATGGACAGCTCAGGAACAATGGTGACTAATGTTGAGTCTAATATGTTAGACAACCTCTGTATAAAGTTAGATTAAGATTTGATTTTGAGACGATACTACATAAGAATTGGTAAAAATTTGGGGGGGGGGGGGGGGCAGTTATTTGATCATACTTATATTAAATTGTATTGCGCAAGGTCACAATAGCCGCATAACACAACGTTGCATCATCGTTTTTAATCTTTGAAAAAAAACAATTCGGGTCATGTAAGGGACCGTCTCAAAAGTTTCATTATATAAATCAAACTGTTTGAGATAAATAGAATATCTATAATTGTGTGATTTTATATTTGCTTTATCCAACTCGTTGAAAAGGTTTCATTCGCTCTGCAAGCCTTGCGAATATATATACCATTTCAACTTGTTGGATAAGGCAAACATAAAATCTCACAATATAGATATCCTCTATGTATTGTATGGTATATATTGTAAGTATGGTAAGATGCAATATTGTATTTTATGTTATTGTATAACTTTGACCCGTGCTTACACAGGTTGGCATTACATATTGTGTCGGGCATTTATTGAATAGATACATCAAATTTGAACACCATGTTGACATTCAGAACTCTCGGAATTTATCATATTAAATGCAAATGAGTTAGAGTTTTCTCCCATATTTTCTTTCATGAACAGAATATATAGCAAATTTTGAATGAAAATTTACACGTATCTGTATTATCGTTTCTGAGTTTATCCATGCAGATGTGATATTTTGGAAACATAACTACCAGAGATTACCACATACTTTGTTTCATAAAATGAGTTGTCTTTATCTTAAGCAAGACCAAGATCTTATAGTAAACTACTTTGTAAACAAAGTTCAGGTCGTTTTGATGACTTTTTATTACATTTCAAGTGCTGATAAATAAACTAGAAGTATACAAATTAAGTGCGACAAACACTAGAAACTGTTTAAGTTCAAAACCAACTAGCAAATAGAAGTTATCATGTTTAGACAAATTTAACCAGGATACATAACCAGATTGTGAATAAATCCATAGAACAAGTTTTGTAAACATAACAAAGAATCTCTACTTTATTTTACATATTTTCATATTCGTATTTTTGAGCATTGGAAATACCTTATTGAAGCATCATAAAAACAATAAAAGTAAAAATCTAAAAGTTTTCTTTTCATAGTGAGACCATGCATGCCTCTATCATTACAAAGTAGCATATTTTACCTCCACTTGTGTTCCATGTCCGGATGTTGGTGTCCTAGGGGATCCAACACCAAAACTGTTTTCTTTGACACACTGGCGACCAAGAGAATCCAGTGGTGGTTGCTGCAAATGGGCATCAGGATAAAGGCATAGGAGGAAAACTTCCCGTTTGGGTATAACCAGGAAAGGTAGTCCCTCCTGGTCCATTTCTGCATTAGAAAGCATGGGAGAATGAAGACTTCATTTTTCTGCAGTAGTGTCCTCTCTCTCTGCAGGAGGCCAAGATAAGCATGTTTGATCTGAAATCATTAAAAAATCATTCATTTAAGGCACAAAGGTCAACAAATGTTTAAGAAATAAGGAATTATTCTTTGAGTACTATGAGTAGATCAAATACATTGAAGCCCTTATTGCTTTTTGAAAGATTTGTTCGCACCAAACCTTATTTTATCATCACATAATATTCAATGAATGCTTCCATATTAACTATCTATATATAATTCTAAGAAATTGTGCAATTCAAATATTCAAATAGTTATTGCTGAAATGTATTTGGCTATAATTACAAATATATTTGTAGTGTTATCATACAGGCACTAAAAAATTTAAATAAATATGAATAAATTGTTCCAACTTTTTGTTGACTTGTTGACATACCGAATCATCCAGCCAATTCTGACCATCGAGGCAATAGAGATCTTTTCCTATAATGGAATTAGAGTCAATAACCAATTTCTTCGAGGCAGGCAACTTGGGGAAATGTCTTAGGGACACTTTTTCCAGATGATTCGGAACTTCATTGATGGTCTCCATGGTTTCATGACGCAGCATCCCTGAAGGATACGAGGACACCACAACTGCCGTTGCCAACATTGCTGAACACAATTTGGTGTGAATATCTTCAGTCTTCACTTCCGCCGGAAGAATCTTGAAGACATGAGGTCTTCATTCTCGTCATGTGTATCAGCAATGAGTGAGAGTCTTGGATCGGCATGCAACTCAGGGATCTGCAATGGGGAGGTGCTTTTTTGTAGTGCCTTGGATGTCACCGAAGTTTGGATTGCTGCAAAATGTCCTGCATCGAAGAATTCTTTCAGTCTTCCTCCCACTCCCTGCAGGGTCCTATCTGACAAAACTGGTGATGATGATCTCGTAGTTGCCTCGTCTTCATTTGGCTCACCTTCACGTTGCACCATCTTAAAAGACACCTCACTATCACTCTGTTGTTTATTTTCCTGGGTTTCCTCTGTGGAAGCTGTCATCACTGGTGATGGCTTTTTCACTCGATCATCAAATGCCTTGGTCTTCTCCTCTTTAACTTGAGGTTTCCAACGCTGCACTTCAACTTTAACACTTTTCCGGATCTGTCCATAAGAGTAACAACTCCTTTGGATGAAACATCAAAAATGGTGTATGGCCCAATCTAATTCAGTTCTTTCAGCTTTGACTGTTTCCTTTGCAATTTCCGGCAATTCCTCTTATACACAATGTTTACAGGTGCAAACAAATTTTTGGCAGCAACCTTTCTTCCATGATCTTCTTTCATTTTCGTCTGGGCATCCTTGATGTTTTCCTCAACCATGTCATGTAATGTTTTCCTGTACTTCAAGTTTTCAACATATCTTCTGTTACTTCTTTCGGTGTTTCCATTTCTTTGAGTTTCATCTCTGCCGGAAGTGTATGAGGCCTTCCATATGCTATCTGTCGTGCGGGATATGGCCTGGCGAATCCCAAATAGGGCTGAATCCAGGTGCAGATCCCAAGAGTCAGCATCCTGGAATAACTTCTGTAGTGATCTGTACATTATAAAAAAAATATATAAGTACCAGTACAATACGTATATGGTATTATAATTACAGTGCATTGCCTTGCATATGTTAGTAAACTTTTTCTTAGTATGATGAAAGGAAGAGAGTGTACAAGGTCTGTCAAATCCCCCACAACCAGGATTTTGAAAAGACAAATGAGTATATATTTAAAACAAGAGAAAAGCTGTCAATGGGACAGCAAACAAGGTTTTCTTTTGTTTGAACAGTCTCCACAATCCATTTATCAATCCTGAATTGACATATCCAGAGATATGGGGTACTCTATATGCAATTTTTCCCCCAAAAATGACAAAGTTTAACAACTGGTATTTTTTTCATAAATTATCAGAAATCAACTTCCTAGCGATATGTACACCTCTGATATAGGTACAATTGATCTGCAAAACATCAACTTCCTATCTTAAAAACTGCTGGAAGAGTTATCCATACAATATGGTACCCCTTATGCAATACTTTGCCTCAAAAAAGACTAAATTTGGATACAACTATCACCAGTGTTCAGATTTTAAGCCCATCAAATTTCAAGGTTATATCAAAAGTTCAAACATCATATATATATATATATATATATATATATATATATATATATATATATATATATATATATATATATATATATATATATATATATTTATTTATTAGATATATATATATATATATATATATATATATATATATATATATATATATATATATATATATAAAACATCGTTTAGGATTTTTATCAATTATCATCTCCGTCAAATACTGCAAACATAATTCATTGGAATTAATGGTGGCTCAATCTTTAATATGTAGTACGTGGGTTAAGCCCTAACCTTAGAATTTACATTCTTGACAAAAACTAACTATAACAGATTTAGTTTTCCTACTGCAATTTTAATCTTTAATGCTGAAGACTTACAACTCATGATTTTAAGGATCTTAACACATTCAGTTTCAATACTAAACATGTTTTTCATAAGCCCCCCCCCCCCCTTCCACCATTTAAAATCCCGAGAAGCAAGACGAAATTTATTTCACCAGAGCATTAGAATAAAAGAAACAAGAGGCCAAGGGGCCACATCCCTCTTCTAAGCAATAATAGCCATAACTCTGATTTATCAGCATTATACAGTATCAAAATCAATATATCTTGACAACAAAGACTAAAGTAATGTGGATTTTGCTCAAATAATTAAAACTAAATGCTGTCATTAGACAGTTATACCTGCAACAAGTGTTCGCCCCTATATAACACTGTTTTGTACCAGTTGTAAAAATGAAGGCCACATGCAAATTCCAGTAATATATTTAAAAATTATAATTTTCAGGAAGGATGAGATCCCTTACCATATAAAAATACACTTTATGTACAATTTGGGGTTAAACTGTTGGCATGTGAATTTTAAGTTAATCAATAATCTCAACATTTCATGTCAAAGAAAGTGGTCAATATGATTATTACAAACAAAACTAAATTATGCCCCCTGTCCGCGGTGGTTGCTGGCTTTAGAATTGCTTCTGTACACTTGTACATGTACATGTTCATGTACATCATCATGCGCACAGATTTAGAGACGGGGTGAAAGTGAGGGGTCCAGACCCCCCCCCCCCCTTGAAAATTCATACATAACAATACATAATGTAGTAAAATTACCAAAAATACACTTCAGATCCAAATGCCCTCACAGACATGTAAACACTCAAACCAATTGCACTTAACTGTTAGGTAACATTATTTTGGGGGAAAATATTATATTTATACTTTATTGTTTATTTCAATAGGGAGTATACACCACAATACGCAGGTGTCCTGTACCACCTTAAAGCTGAAATGTGTGCTTTACATAGTTTTTTACCTAATAAAATAGTGCAAAGGGTTTTGAAGAACAAGTAATTGATAATTGTCTGAAGTTACGTACACAACACAGGTCTGCAGGTCTCAATAGCGGGTACTAGTTTACCCAGCCCTTTGGTTAGATGCGTTTCAGTTTTCTTTTTCTTCAAAGAGTTTTGTATTTAAGGTTTTTTTTTTTGGTGACTTAGGATAATAATTGTTACGTAAAAATTATGTATGTCCCTGGAAAAGTTATAACCAGCAGACACTGGGCTAAATTCATTCATTACAATCATTTTTTGTGTGCATGTAATACTTACATATTCCTTCACTTGATTATTCCACTTTTGCCAAAAATATCTGGTTCCAATCGTGTTAATGACAGATGTGACACCTTTGTGATCATTATCATAATGACATTCTTTAAGAATTTTCAGCTGTTCCTCATCATCAAAGATAACCAGGATGGAGATCTTGTAACTAAGAAAAAAATGTTACTTAAGAATAATGATTTCAATGCCAACAATACAAACACAAGAGGCCTAAGGGCCACATCACTCATTTGAGCAACTATTGCCTTAACTCTGTTCAAATCATCAGTACAGTATCTAACTCAAAATATCTTGACAATTTAATAGAGTAAATTTTGCACAAAAAGTTAAAAAATAAATCTGCAACTTTTCATCTACATAGTTTTTGGTAAGTACCAAACCCCTTTTGTTGCTTTAGTATTTGTAAGAAGATTTTTTTCTATTCCTATTTAAACCCCCAGCCCTTTTGTGGCCCCAGTGACCCTTCTTCAGGGAACCAGTATCTGATCAAACTTTTATCCGCACAACCTGTCCATCACACAAATTTCAGCTTAATGCTTTTCCGGACGATTTTTGGAGGGTTTTTTTTTTTTTTTTAAATTCCTTTGTAAAAAATGTTCTATACCCCTTCCCTTCCCCAACATTGTGGCTCAATTCTATCCCAAGGGATCTATTTGAACAAACTAAATGAAACTAAACTACCTTAGAATGCTTTCCACAAGTGACAGTTTTTCTGGGTTACTGGTTTTATAGAAGATTTTACAAAGTTTTACACTACATAATCCTTTGTAAAAATTCATCTCCCCAATGTAGCCCCACCCTACCCCCTGGGACCATGATTTGAACGATATTGAATTTACTCTACCTGAGGACGCGTTCACACAAATTTCAGCTTTTCTATATATATATTCCTGTAAAAATTCACACCCCCCCCCCCCCCAGAGTGGCCCAATCCTTTCTCCCAGGATTATGATTTGAACAAATTTGAATCTATACTTTATGAGGAAGTTTCAGCTTTTCTGGCTAAATGCTTTTTGAGAGGAATATTTTTGAAAAAAATCAACTTTTTTAAAAAATTCTTAATTATCTCCCGTTTAAACAGAGCCTGGTCCTTCATCTGAACAAGCTTTAATCCCCTTGACCCAATGATACTTTGTGCTAAGTTTGTCTGAAATTGGCCCAGTGGTTCCGGAAAAGATGAAATTGTGAAAAGTTTGCGACAACTACATCAATGACAACGAGAGACAACAGACTAATTTTGATCAGAAAAACTCACTTCAACCTTCAGCTCAGGTGAACTAAAAAGATGGACTACCTTAATTAGAGTAACTAAAATTTATGAGTCATGTTTGTGACACAAAAATAACAATTTTTAGAATTGTAAACAAGAGGCCAACAGGTTTTAACGGTAACCTGAGTACCATAGCTCATTTACACAGACCTGTCAGAGGAATTTCAGGTGAACTTAAAAGATGGACTACCTTTATAAGAGTAACTAAAACAGACCTGTCAGAGGAATCTCAGATATGCAGTTATATAACTAAGTTTCATTCTGAAAAAAAAATTAAATATTGTAAAAACGACTACCTCCCTGCCTGAGATCTTTCAAAAAGGACTATATGACACCTTTAATTTTGGTGAAAAACTTTATTAATAAGAACATAATAGAGTGCATGGCCTGATATTGAAAAGGTCCAAGAATCTGAATGAAATAATGTTCAAATACATGTATTTGTTAACTTTCAAGATATTATAATGTGGATATATTTTCATAAATTAACAAAAACAAGCATCACCAGGAGACAAACTCTTCCCAAAGGGCATTTAAACAAAAAAAAAACCCAATCAATTTTCACATCTCATGCTTTAGCTTTTCAATATTCAACTTTTGAAACTGCATCACCATCTGGCATTTATCCAATTTATTTACAAGGACTGCTTAAAGTCCCTGAAACGTTCTACTTTCCCATTTTACCGTTCACTTGCGTTCACTGTTCATTCAGCATTCACTTAATGTTCAGTCCATTCTCATTCATTTTCATTTAAAAATGAAAGGATCGGTCTTTGCTAGTCACAACACAATGGGAAAAGAATGTGTGTGTACGGACGGACGGAAAGACAGACAGACGGACCGATTGATCACTCTAGGGGACCTGCAGAGCAGAGCCCTAAAAGTTGAACTTTGACAATTTGAACCACTCTTAACCAAAGAAATCTGATTAAAATTATGTTCTACAGGTACTGTATTACACGTTCACATTGAATTAGTTTTGGTGGTCTTTGTACAGGAATTTAAACAAATATTGCAATAAGTGACTTTTCTAATACAATCATGAATATTGCCAAATTCATGTATATCAAAAAGACATCCTTTGAAATTGTTGTCTAGTGGTAATGAGAGGTCCTTTTGATTATGTGGTTGCTGGATCGTTACCACCAAATAATAAATATTTTTGTTTTCACTTAATTGAAGCATGGAAAGAATAGATAGTATAAATTACATGTATCTAATCTTCTGATTTGTTTTCTCCAAATTACTTGTTTAATTCAGACTGAGGATGGGCACACCCAATACAAACATATCTCTTCAATAACACTATACATATACTCTATTTACACTAACTAGATTCATTGCATTTTGCTTGAAATTATCACGGTTCAGAATATAAACTGACCTTATACACAGTGTTTCTTGAATTTATGACAAATTAGTTGTTACAGACACCATAATAAAATCAGTATTTAGGATTAAAAAATCATATTGCAACATGTACTTGAAACTATTTATAGTAACAGGTACTTTCAATCCAAGCACAGGTGTAGGGGATATAGGGAAAAGGAACGATACCTCTTTAAAATTTTGGTGGAGTGATCAGGTGACCAATATAAATATGTTACCTAATGTAAGCAATATGAGATGTATTTTTTAGAATTTTATTTTTCTAAATATATAAATACATTTACAATTTCTGTATCAAATGATTTTTTTTTTCATTTGTTTGAATGCAATATTAAAACACATCGTGACACATTTACCCTCATTTAGCATGCCGAGCATTTCTGTGTATAAAACTTTAATAAAGTTTCTTATCTCTTGACAGATGCAATTAGTCATTTCAAACTGTTTTTCGCTTTCTCCTAGTATCTTGCAATTCCTTATCTCAGAAAATTGATCATATAGGACTATATTACTTAATTTTCTCTGATGAGCTTGTTAACTTCGAGAAACTTGCAAAACATTAATAATCATAATGATACTTATAATTCCGTTATGTTGAACTTTATATTTCCACATTTGTATAATATTTGACTCACACTTGTTACAAAATCTATTCATAGTGTTATCAGACAAAGACACTGGATAATATTAATATTTTCATGTAATTTGATAACATTTTGAATTTTTTATTCAGGGGATATCACACACAAGAAAAAGTATGCCTTATTGAAATATTGATTAATGGCTGAACAGTTTTAAAGAAGGTAATGCATATCAATAGTTGTACCGAAATGTTTTATTTGACTAATCTTTTGAAAATTGGACCCAATTTTATAGACCATTTTATGAAAAGGTCTGACCTTAAGGTAGTCCTACACAAGTATACACTCTGCACTCAATGAGCTGAATCAATTAGGATAGCCTACTCTTAAATTAAAGATAAACAATACATGAAAATTATTGAAAATGTGAAATTTGGAAAACGTCGACTTTTTAAAATCAAATATCAATTACTTGGGAATTAGAACTGGATTAATTAAAAAGAATATAAACATTGGCTCTAACCATATCACATCAATATCTTTGCGCAAACTGTACCCATAGTACACTAACATATTAAAAACAGTTTTGGTAAAACAAATGATCTGTTGTCAGAATACTTTTCAGGGCATACGCTCTAAGCCAAGTAGACCAGGAAGAAAAATTTTCGTAAAAATCACATGTTGTTATAGTATATTATGCTTGTAGGCCTGTCAACACTCAACAATGTAACTTCAATCATTTCTCTCTCTGATTTAATATAAACAACACCATTCTAATTGCTTATTATCTATTTACACATTCTTTACAATAAAAGCATAAGCAATATCAATACTGGATATCTAATATATGCTATGTAAAAGTCAAACCAATATTGTAAAATGAATTATGATGTAGAGCATTACTCTGACTACTTTAAATACAGTGACGTACTGGTAATGGTTACAAAGAAGTAGTTGATTTATATTGTTAGGACATTATGGGTTAAACTATGGAGTACAAATTCATTATGCATATAGTTAATGTCCTTTAATGTCATTTTCCAATACTGTATTCCAAGTTCAGGAAAAATTGAAAAGTAGTATAAAATATCCTTAGATATATAAGCATAGCAAAGTATTTATCTAACCTTTAAAAATCCCCGTTTTGCACACGATACTTTTCTTCACTAGATTTTCAAATGTATGCAAAAAGGGAACAAATAGGATAATAGCTATTAAAAAGTTATTTAATAAAGGAGGTTAAATAATCAACAAACTAACCATCTTGAAGATCTACCAATATTTCAAAGATATGGTTCATCTTATGATAACATATAATCTAGCTATCATTAGGTGAAGGAAATCTCTTTAAATATCTTCATTCTTACAAATTTCGGTCTTTCCGACAGAGTACAGTAGTCTAGCTTTTATTTAAAAAAAAAACCCTGGTTATACAAGAATGTTGTGAGTTTAAGGTATTTTTATACTCTGCACTAGATGGGTTCAATTATAGAACGTTTTAATTTATAGATACATAGGAAAATATATGTTCACACACTAGTTTTTGTCATCAATTCTCTGTAATGTGAACCTCCTTGCAAATATTATTGACAATAGTGAAATTTGCAAAACTTCAATAAGTGCAGTAACATATCATGCATGATATATACATATATTTATATAATTTTTTTGTTTTAACTGAGTGGATACTAAATTAACCTTTAAGTTTGGGATGAGTATGTAGTTACCTAGCTGTTGTGTCTTTTGATTTAAAATTGATTTTTTTTTGGGGGGGGGGGTGAATTAATTGTTTTTAATACATTCAACTATGAATATGAAAGCTTACTTATTATAAAAACAATAAATTTCTTCATACAAAAATTAGTCTCATAAAAGAAAATGTATTTTAGCTTATCTTTTTCATTAGAGGGCAGTGAGTGGAAGTAGTCATGGCTCTCCATGAAAACAAAGAGATCTTTGGGTTCTAACGAAAACAAAAGTCAATATTCATTAAACCTAAAATATTTGAATTTTTAAAAACTAAATCATATAATTTATGGTTAAAAATCATAAATATATTTTTTAGGTAGATCTGATCGATATTTTGAGCATCCAGTCGCCTTAACATTTTAGCTTGACTAGTATGACATTATTATTTAAAAGAATAGATATTAAGTACATGCAAAACTATATTACTTTTCATATTTATAGCTACCCTTTTCTTGTTGTCTTTACTTTGTGCAGCTTGCCAGCTTGCCATCTTTCAGTTTGAACCTTAACTCTGTTTTCTGATGAAGCGCTTTTCATTACCAACACTACCAGTAAGCTAAGAGTGGCTAAGAAGGTAATATCTGACGTTACAGAGATTCTCCATGGTGTCACTTTGCAGGGATGCAAAGATGGAATAACAATTAAATGAAACTTTATCCCAAGACCCAAATTTTTGACAAGTGATTAAATAATGTTATATAATTGGACAATTGTCAAAGTGACCAATGAGAAAAAGAAGAGTGCGTACCACCAAATTGCAAGTATAATTGGTATAAAAACAACAGGTGCATGAGGATTCAGTGTACCACAAAACTGCAACTATAATTGTTATAAAAACACAAGGTGGATATATTCGTAGGGGTAGGGGTGCCATTGAATGTCAAGAGGAGTCTACCTTACACATTAGAAACCATAAATTACTACATGTAGGTATTAGAGATATATTATCATGTAACCAAACAGCTGTAACTGTTTGTATTCTGCAATAATTATGAAATCAATGTGAACATGTTGAAAATATTGAAACATTTTTTTTTATTCAATTAATGGCATTGCATGCATGCAGGTATTATGCACCTTTACAAAACTAAGTATAGGATATTATATGAAAAAAATTATCATATAAGGTGAATCCGATGGGGATTAAACTCACAGCCTAGCTGTCCGACTGTATGATCATGTTTATAAAAACGAACATTCTACTGATGGGTGGAACAAAATATAACACTTTAATTTAATGGCATGAAATTAAAAAAAAAGTTTACATTTTACACACTTTTATAGAGAGAGAAATATATTTAGGTTTGCATTATCAATTAATGCTTTACTTTCTATATTATATACTGCCCTATAAATATAAGGAATCAAGTGAGTCATATCCAAAGAGACTCGTAATTGGTCCTGTGGTAAACAATGATATTTGAATTGTTAATATGATAAGCTTAGAGTTTAAATTGATAAAATTACAAATAATTTCGAAATAATGAGATAATTGAATGTAGAATTTCGGATATCAATCGCGATCTCCTTTAAGTTTGCAAACAATTTAAGTTTCACATTTGAACATTGGATAGACAATTTCTGTTTACATGCAATCTTATCTTAAAATACCGATTAATTATATTGACAAATTCATAAATGTCTCATACTCTATGTAAGCAGGCATAATATAACTGAAGTCAGATTTGATTACAAGTCTGTATAATAATATACATATTTTTCTTAGTTTCCAAAAATATCACAGTCAACAAATTGGCACAGTCTATTATAGATAATAAAAATTATAAAAATTTTGTAATAAGAAAGTAAACACTTAAGATACGCAGATTCAGCAAGAATCTGGATGCACAAGGAGGGTGATAATTTCATTGATTAATATTTTGGGTGATAATTTCATTAATTAATACTGCATTCTGCATTTAAATATACTGGTATGTTGATATAAGAGCATGTTAAACTATGGAGTGAGTTTGGATTTGTCGTTATTATTATATTATATTATTATATGTTATTATTATAAAAGGACAGACAATACTGTTTATGCACAGTATTGTCTGTCCTTTTTGCTAGTTCAATGACAAACAATACAAAATACAAAATAAATGTAACCGAATAAAACCATATGCGTTAACATTTTAATCATAAATAAGTATTAACAATTTTATTTAACTTCAAGGTATGTATCCAGAGAGTTGAAGTACATGAATATAATTCTACTATTAAAAAACTTAAAAGCTTGGTGGAAAGGGCCTAAAGGGATAAATTAAAGAAAAAAAAAACGGCTTTGTGTTCATCTGTATATTTTAATAAGTCTGTTTAACATTTTATTACTGCCCATTGGTAGTTTGTTTAAGTGTATAAGCCTTGGAATAAAAGTTTAATAACTTTGGGTTCCCTGCAGCGGTAAAAGTTTTCAAACAAAGCCCAAGTTTTTTGGTTAGGGCAAGTCCACGGGTTGCATTTAACAATGATAACAGATGTGTGGTTCCTTCTGCGCTCGCCCCAACGGTCACACCGTAAAACATATTATGTTTCTCAAAAGTTTTACTTTGATTTTCGCGAGAACGTGAGGTTGGAAACCATTGGTTCTATTTACACACGCCTTGTCGGTAGAGCCCGCTTCGCGCCGGCGCTGAAAGCCGGCGAGCTGTGCTCGCTATAACTCAAATATTAGATGTTTTATCATTCCCTTTACCTTTTAATAATGATCATTAAAATCAGTAAACAATAAATTGTGTGTCTGTGTTATTTCTCATTTTGTTCCTTGTTGTTATAATTTTCATGTGTTTTAATTATTTTCCTCTGTGACATCAATTTTGTTTTTAATCTTTTTAATTTTTGTACGCTATATAAGCGTTGTAGACATTTTTAAGTGTGTTATCCAATATTATTATTTAATTATTATTCATTATTATAATTATAAGGTTTGGCCACATATGCAATTATAACAAATACATGTAGATATTTTAACAGTTTAAATATTTTCTTTTATTTATTCATTACAAAATAACGTGGCTGCATGTAGATCTAATAATGATTGGACTTTTCTTTTTTCTTTTCTTTTTTAATAATTTTTGTCACCTACCTAACGTATGCACAAATGTTTGGATCAATATGAAAGTAGATTAAACATGGAACTTGCATGTGTATTTACTGAGCAAAAAAATTATCAAAACAAAATTAATCAGCCAAAGAGTCACCGTTAACATTGATACTGAGTACTTTCTACACGTTACATTCAGTACAGATGCTTAATCCACCTCTAAATTTATTGCTGGAAATTATATTTATAATTATATTTATAATTAAATGAAAATGATGTATATGCAATTTACAGGTAAGAATTTTCCGTAGAAACGCTTCCTGTTCCACCCTGTTGCTATGCAACGCAAATGATTATTGGGATATGTGGAACTTTTTCACGTGGCCTCATAAAAATTTCTTTGAACAATGTGCTGATTTCAACTCGAATTTTCTCCGTTCGTACACGTTGTCTATGGAGCTCGCTACGCGAGCGGCGCTTCGCGCCGCCTCGCTGCGCTCGCTATTAGATGTGTAGTCTTTTTAAGAACATCATGCTTTTTTAAAGTAAATAAAACAGTATACTTCGCGTACTTTTAATTCTCAGGGGGGATTAAAGAGTCAGGCAACACTTAACCAACGTCAGCTTTGACGTCATAATAAGCACTGATAAGTGGAAATTACTCCAATTGAAGTTATTGTAAATCTGCTGAAATGACCAAAATCCTCTCCAAATCTTGCAAAGGCTAAGCTTAAGATCAGCTGAAGAATAAGGACATTTCTTCAGATACAGGAAACAGCTGTAACTTGCACTCATTTGGATGAATGCTCACATTTGTTTTATTCACTATAATTACGGTGATTTCCAGGAACGTACACGTAGCATCGCCTTTTTTTTTAAAGAGAGTTGGGTTGGCGGATGGCAGCCTCATCCAAAAAATCTTTGCAAGCAAAAAGAAAAAAAAATGATGAAAATTCTAATCCTTCAGCTCTTTAGCAGTTCAATGGTTTCTTTATTTTCACTTCCATTTATCACATGCAAGGGGGGGGGGGGGGGCACCATGTTTTTTAATATGATAAGCAAATATTTTTAAGCGTAAATTAAACAAAAAATAAACATTAATTTTTTTTTAAGAAAGTGGAGGGGGCAAATCCACCATGATAAGTCGATTTTCTATGTGTAAATTGAAAAAAAAATGAAATAATATTTTTTAACATGGTGGGGGGGGGGGGGCTCTATGATGAGTCAAGTTTTATATGTAGGTTTAAGAAAAAATGTCTACTGCAAAACAAAAGGGGGCGGGATGAACTGACGTTACAATCACTTTAAAAGAGGAGATACAGTGTAATGAATATTTATGATATATTAAAATCTTTATTATTCAACAACATTGTATCTGAGATACTGTTCTTTTTATAAATAAATGAATAAATCATAACAAATCTTATAAACTATGAATAATGAAAATTTACTGAAAAATAGGTATGTTTGATTTTTTTGCATCAAATTTTTCGTTGTTAATTTTATTTTTATTGATTTATTATAATTCATTGTTTGATCACATGCTGTGCTCGCCCCAAGGGTTGCACCGTTAAACATATTAAATTTTTGGTTTGAGTGTGAAGCATTAACGTAAATAGTATAATATACAAGTATACACCAAGTCAAACTCAATAAGGATTCTATTTCTCTGAATCCAGACATCAAAACCACAATTCACATTTTTGATCATACTATTAAACCTATTTCATTTTGCGGAGCGGAAATTTGGGGGTATTTTAATCCATTTGCAAAAAAATTCAGATTTCTGGTTGTGCAATGGACAACATTTAACCCAACACACTTTGTGACAAATTGCATCTCAAGTTTTGCAAATCGATACTTGGTGTGCAGAAATCTGCAACAAACTTTGCTGTTCTATCTGAACTGGGAAGATTTCCCTTACATTTTGATATCATAAGATCTATGTTAAGTTATTGGTACAGACTAAAGAATCAAAGTCAATCCTTTCCACTCTTGTATAATGCTTATTGTGAATCACAACATTTGTTTGAACAGAATACTCCCTCCTGATATGGCTCAATTTAATTTTTAACTAACAGCATTGATGGCATAACAAATTTACTGTCAGTAACAATACAAAAATTCAAATCAGCACTTAGAGACTGTCTATTTAAATACTATCTTAAAGAATGGAATTCTAAATTCACTGTACACGCTGACAAACAACTAAGTTACTACAGCACTTTTAAGCATAATTTTGGCAAACTACCAAAGATAACTTAAAATTGAGCAGAGGAGAAGTTTAACTCGTTTTCGCATTTCCGCTCATAGATTTTAAATATTGAAAGAGGACGATATCAAGGCATTGCTTGACAAGATAGATACTGTAATTATATTTAGATGTAATGTCAAATCAGTGGATGATAAAATTTTGTTTATTGTCATGTGATCATAATAAGGCATTAAGAGATATTCTGTACAATTAAGCTAATGACTCTAGTAAAAATTTTCAATACATGGACAATGGCCCAACAATTATACTGGCTTGTGACAACAAATGAATTGAAGATTTACAATTACTTGCACAACTCAGTGAAATGATTCTTAAAGGTGGAATATAATGGCTATAGTTATATATACATATATAATATGCAATGTATTTACTTTAGAGTGGTGGTGGTGGGGGGGGGGGGGTTGTTATGTTATGTATTATAATCATACTGGCTTGAACACTTTGAGTACAAGTAGACCAGTCTAAAATGTAAAATGACTAAAATTGTGATGTAAAATCTAACTTTTTAATTAATTTTTTATTACATAAAATTCAATAACAAAAGATCACAAATGTTAGGTGAAGAGATCCTGATGCAAAAACTGCGGATTATTTTTTATTTACCGGTTATGTCGGTATCAGGAGAAAACGTACCCAAGAGAAAACGTACCCAGGAGAAAACGTACCCGGGTACGTTTTCTCCAAGAGAAAACGTACCCTATGCAAATTATAATTATACTACTTAATAGTTTTTAATACTTTTAAATACTATTTTCATAATTAATGTCTAGAAATGTAAGAGTTTTATAGATATATGAATTTAATACTCTATAATTTTAAAGGGGTTGGACATATTGAATGATTTTCAAATGCTACTTTTATGCATATTTAAATGCATAAATGTATAGAAATATATTCATTTTATGAATAATATCTTTTTAATAATTGTAGCAACTTTTAGTTTAGTTTACATTACCTGTCATAAAGTGTTATCAGTCTACTTCTTCTAATTATCCATTTATCGGTAGCATTACTTATTTGAGTTTCTCTATGCGAGATCCCCTAATTTTAATTATAATGATAATCAATTAAATACCTGAGCAGTTAATTAATTATTATGTAATATTATGTATTGCCTCCCGGCGCAGGAGGTAGAAATATTCACTCTCCACACATTATACATGTTAGTGGCGTCGGAAGCAAATTGACTGTTCAATGTTATATTTCGTAGTAGTTTCCATATATATGAATCAAACAAATACTTAAAAGACTTCAGTAGACTTGGTTTTATTAAGCAACTTTGTTCTATAGATAAATTTCAAAAAAATGTTTAAAATAACGCGATATCGACTTCTTGACATACTCATCATTTAGTTCTCCAAATGAGATTGCAATAAAAAGTTATCATTTAACGGTTTCGTTTATGGTGTATTAATTGTCGACTAATTAAACTGCTCAGGCCATGTTCGTGTATGTGTATGTTACAAATTATTATCTTAATAATTTAAGTACGTGACTATGCATTTAAAAACAACAACAAATGATACAAATGTTCATTGTATATTTTATTTTGTTTCATTTAAGAATATCTATGAAAACCATTATTTATTATTTTCATAGGGTACGTTTTCTCTTGGAGAAAACGTACCCGAATACGTTTTCTCCTGGAGAAAACGTACCCTATGAATTGGGTACGTTTTCTCCTGGGTACGTTTTCTCCAGCATTCATTATGTTAACCTGCCCACCCTCTTGCGGGACAGGTTAAAATGGCATGAGACATAGGCCAACATTATCCTTTTCATAATTTTATATTAAAGAAAATTAAATGTATTTATGAAACATACGTGAAAAACCTACCTTTTCATAAAGCATAAATCAAGACATCTTCAAAGTACATCATTTGATGAACCGGTGTAATGAAGAATAATGACCCCCGTAGAATAATGACCGGGGGTCATTTTTCGACGTAGAATAATGAACCTCCTAGCTGAAATATAATTGGATTTTTCTGAAGAAAAAAGACCCAGGGTTTTTTTTCTTCATGTTAAACATGTAACAGTTCCTTGCGTTTAACATATTCATTAGATTTTAAAATTGGAATTTTCACTACAAAATTTAAAATGTAAACAAAATCTTTGTTTACATAGCAAAGAATTGCAAGCTCTGTAACTTGCTTATAACTCAACAAATGACACTCAAATTTTGGTTCCCTATTAAAAATGTCTTTGTAAAGCATTATGAACATTAAAATCGGAAAAAATAATTTTTGACTAAAATCGTGACCATGCCCCTTTAAGATGACAACCATACCCCGATGCAATACGCCAATGTCTTGTTATAACGGAGGGAATTTTTATTTTCTAAGATGTACCCCTTTCTCTCACCTTAAGTTTATTTGAATATAAATTATAATTTCTGTTACTTTCTTTGACCGGGGGTCATTAATCTACGTCGAAAAATGAATACCGGTCATTTTTCTACTGGGGTCATTATTCTTCATTACACCGGCAAAAAGCGAATATATATCCTTTTTCGTCAGAACGCACGTTTGCTACATGAAGTTCTACTTTCACTTACAAAACGAAAACAAGCGGTAAAGGAGCTTCTGGACGTTTTTTTTTAACAACTACACATAAACATTGTAATATTTCCTACAATTATGTATAGATAGCTGTGATTATTTATTTAAACAGCAGGTAGGACCTTATCTTATAAGGGAAAGGCGGACCTTATATGTTAACATTTAAGGTCCGGCCGGACCAATTAACGGGTTGGACCTTAAATTATACGACACCGGGCAGGGCTCATGATATTACAACAAACCTCTACTTTTTCCTCCCCCCCCCCGCCCACAAGTGTTGGAGAGAACCTAAGGTACTGGTGCAGGGGACTGGTGAATGCCAATTATAACGGTGGTTATTATCTTATTAGCTGAGACTGTGGATAAGCAAATGAGACATAGTGACCTGGGTGAGTAAAACCTGCAAATCAACTGCATTCACTGGTCTAGCATTATGCTGTCCCTGACCTACATGCATAGACTTTCTAAATATACAGGTTGGCTATCTGAGGATTGGCATCCGCGTAGGTCCGGCGGGCATTGAATAACTGGGAATGAATCCCGGGTTATAACAGAGACATAAATAACAGATATTGGCTACTCCGCCATTAGCGTGTTTTGTTGTTGAAAAATGGAACGGGACCAACCTTACTTTGAGAACTACATTTTAGTGAATTGAAATAATGATCTTAAACCAAAAGTATATTGTTTTAATGAAAAATGTTCATAGGTTCTAGACATTTTTTAAACAAAAAATTGAAAAATAAGATTAATATATGGAAAATATATTGGCCTGCTATAAAACACCGGCGAAATCTCGGACGACGGGTAGCCAACTACCTCCTACAACTCCTCTTTTAATATTGTTTATATGACATATACTTATGAAAGTATAATATTTTGAATGTTTTGGTAATAGGTTTTAGCTGTTTATATTTTGATATAGTTGTTTATTAGAAAGATATACTGATTTAAACTTGGAACACTTTACAATAGGGACCGCGGGATTTCGCGAGATTTCGATCAGCTGACAATCTCTGTTATTTATGTCTCTGGTTATAAGGGGGTCAAAGTCCTCTAAATTTGTCTTGCCTCTTAAACTCAGGTGGGTACTTTAGCAAACAGGGTATTCTTGACAGTCAGTTTTTGAGACTCAGTGGAATGATTTAGGAGTTTATTGTGCACACTTAGAAGTATTTTTGATAAAATAAAATCCAGTAATTTAAAAGTTAACAAGTTATTTCTATTTTAGTGCTTGGTAGAGCTCATAAAGTAGGAACATGCCGTAATAAAACAAAGACAAAGGAATATAAGCTACAGACCCTGAAACGTACTACTACACCACACGCTTGCTGCACGTTCGCTACACGCTCGCTAAACGGTTCATAGGAAACGCTGAACAGTTCATACGAAACGCTGAACGGTTCATACGAAACGCTAAACGATTTACAAGAAACGCTGAACGGTTTACACGAAACGCTGCACGCTTTGCCCGAAACGCTAAACGATTTACAGGAAACACTGAACGGTTTACACGAAATGATTCTCGCACGAAACGATTTGCTCGCTTTTCACACGCTTTGGACACGCTTTTATAAGATCGCTTTTCGTTTCCTTCGGGTCCCTTCGGATTTTTCCTCTGACTTTGTTAGTAAGAATCAATTTTAACAAAACACGAAAAAATATTGATTAATTAAATTAAATTGATACTATTATTCACAGGAAAAAATACTTATTCATAGAATTAACAAGAAATAATACTAAATATATTTATTGCTCAAAAGAAATATCCACGGTCTTATCAGTGCCGTAAATAATAAAAATTCCAGAAAAAGTTACCTTAACTCAATAATCAATACCAGAAATAAAATCCGTATGATTAAAAACTGAAATCGGTTTTTCAGCATTCTGCGGGATTTGATTTTTCTTCTCACATAAGTATTTTTATTGGTTTCAGAAAATACGATGTAATAATACTAACAGTAAATAATCTGTCATTATTTACATTGATAATGTTGAAAAATATTTAAAATAAAATGAGTCACATGTATACGTTAGAAAAACAAATGTTATACAAACAACCGATTAATTTTTTTTATGTCGTATCATTCGCGTAAATAAATATGTTCAATACAAGAGAAAAAATTCAAACGATTAAACAAAAAGGAAAGTTGTAATTACTATTTCGGAATTTAAAAAAAAAGGTAATTTAACATTGTATTGAAAAGAACAAGAAATAAAAATAATTTAAATTTATGACTCAATATTCGTATCTAGATACCTGGCGCCCCGTATAACGGCGTACAGTGTATCAAATTCTATCAGAATCTATTTGAATTAAGTACCATTCGTAAAGGTTCCCATCATAATTAATTGCATGTGTACGTTGTTGGCAAATCCCTGTTTGTTAATTGCTTCTAAGACTTGTTGTTTTCCGTTAAAAGTGTTTAAATAATCAAAATAATTACTTTCAGACATATCTTTAATCGGGAGTCCAAAGAATTTAATTCCTGGAATTCATGGAAATGAACAGTATATTTTCTTTCTAGGTTTACATTTAATTTTGCTCAAATAATTGTTAAATTCTCTATCATTTAAATTGTGAGCTTCATCAAATACTGATTCCAATTACCTTCATAAAATTTCTATTGGCTATTGATAAAAAAAGAGACGCGTGACCATCAAATGAAAACGAATACACAGAGTTTGATTGACAGGTTCAGCCAGGTGCAGGTCTCACCCGATCACCGAGGTTCTAAGTGCTAGTTGTACACAGTCGAATGGTCTCATTAAGAGTTATCGATGTAAATAAAAAAAAATGCTTTTCAAGACATGATCGTGTAAGTAAAAGTTGATTTAGGTTTGTTCCCATTGAAATCATGTTTTGCCTACTGTATTTAATATTTTTTTATGTATAGCGAATTTTAATATTGTACCAGTACTGAAACATCGTATAAAAACGTTATACTAGTATATACATGTACTCTGTAACTAGTCGTTTTTTTTTTGTATACATATACCTATACCTTTCTATTGATTGTTAAAAATTAATTCAATTTTGTAAAAAAAGATAAGTATATCATTTCTTCTAGATTTTTTTATGAGAATACCTACCAAAGACTTTAGCCAATCACAAACAGTTTCAAATAATATATTTACATCTACCGAGCACAATTTCCTCTATTTCTTACGGAGACTTATAGTTAATTCATAGCTCTATAGAAACAGCCAGACTGAAATCTACACGCCCTATTTATCGATTGGTCGAAATCAACAGTGGCTGAAAGTGACAGGACTGAAACTGTTTATCGATTGGTCTGAACCTATAGCGACCTTAGTAAAATCCCGGACTGCACGAAATAATCATGACGATGCCAGACTCAAAGTCTCACAGGAGACGATTTGGCTGTTTCTTTCAGCTAACGTACTTTTGTACATTAACAGTAATTTAGTGAATTTTACTAACTTTTCATAATTAGTTTATTAATTAGTTAAAGAAGATGTAAATATAAACAATAAAATGCTTTCTTTGATGATTCATGCGGGTTACGAAGGAAGCGATTATTGCAGGAACAATTTACGTAGCCCGCTAACGCGGGCGCCATTTTGAAAAAAATTAAATTGTCAGATAGTTCCGAATGAAATCTGATGAACGTTTAACACGGTTCTTGCACGCTTTGCTCGAAACGATTCACACGCTTTGCCCGAAACGCTGCACGCTTTGCTCGAAACGCTAAACGGTTAACACGAAACGCTTCACGATTCACATGAAACGCTAAATGCTTTACACGAACGTTACTCGCATGAAAGCCGCACGCTTTTTTGGTGTAGTAGTATGTTTCAGGGTCTGTACCAAAGAATTTGATTGTATTATAAGGAAGTAGTGTTTGTTAAGTGTCAAACATTTTGAAATTTACTTAACTTTAAAGAGAGAATAAGTTATTTTTTTTCTATGGATGAAATATTCGTGGAAAAAAAAATTCACTAAAAATCCCATTTCTAATAACTGAAAAAATAACTAGAATTGTAGTTGATGTTTTGGTAAACAGCTGGACACTTTAGGAATGAATATGTTAATGCATTCACTTATGGGATTTTTTTTCAATGCAAAATACATGTTTCTTTACCAAGGCATTTGGTAAAATAAATGCTATTTTTTTTTATTTCTATGTTAAACCATGCGAGAAAAACAAAAATAAAACTGACTAAATTCACTGTTTTGAACGTACATTTTATTTGTACTTATCCCCTCTATATCCCCTTGTTACAAAGTAGACAAAATCATTAACCATGAAAAGTTGTAAAATATCAGGACACATAAACTCCTTCATTCATATAAACATTCATGATGTGAGAATGTATTCTAAACAAATACGGTATTTGAATGCGTGCTTCTTTTTTAATAGCTATTTATACCTGAGGCGTGTTCACCAGAGCGAATGCTTGCTTGACAAACTTTGTTGCAGGTATATGGAATTTCGGCAAGCGTTCGAGGGTACACGCTGTTGAACACACCCCTAGTATTAGGTGTCGGAACACGTTTCATTGTGTGTTAAACATCTTGATTAAGTTAAAAGGATTTAAAAATTCAAAGTCAATCTACATACAGCATCCATGAACTAAAAAACAATAATATTTCTTAAAACGCTTAAAAAACTTAATATGAGCTGTATTTTTTAGAATTTTATTTAGCTGCTAAAACCTGCTAGTATGATCAGTCTGCATGTAACTTAAACTCTTATGATAAATAAAATTTGAAAGAATCATTAATTTTGTCAGAAAAAAGATTTCTCTTCTAAAGAATATATAGCAGATACAGTTTTGTACAGAACGACAATAATTCAATTTTGCTTCAATTAAGGCTTCTTTACGGCTTTTTCAATAAACATATGGCAAACAGAACTTTCCAAACCATGACATGTTTGCAAATTTAGTAGAAAATAACATTTTCGTAAAACAAAAAATTCAGCATGAAAATTGCAGCTCAGCAATATGAGCTGTATTTTTTAAAATTTTATTTTGCTGCAAAAAACCTGCTAGTATGATAAGTCTGCATTTAACCTAAACTTTTATGATAAATAAGATTTGAAAAAAATCATTAATTTTTGTCAAAGGCAATATTTCTCTTCTAAGGAATATATAGCAAATCAGTTTTTGTACAGGACAACAATAATTCAATTTCGCTCCAATTAAGGCTTCTTAGCGACCTTTTCCTAAGTCTAGTCTGATTTAGTCGGAAAAAAAAAACTTTTAACGGCAAATAATTATTATTCTGTCCAGCATGGTTTTTAAACATAATTATAGTGTGCTGATTCCAAAAAATATGCTGGCCTTCATGAAAATGGCGTTAAGTAGTTCAAAATGGCGATTCAAAATGGCGGACAACCAAATTATATATTTTTTTCTTAAAGTCTTTTCATTAATGACAAACAATAATGAAATGATCCAGCTTAGTATTTTATCATATCTAAAGTGTGCTTAGTTTGAAAAAATTTGCTGGCCTTCCCCATAAAGAGTTAATTATGTTAACGTGGTGATTCAAAATGGCATATACCCAGATTTTGTAATTTTTTTCCTAAAAAAATTAAACTAGGAAAAACGTATAAAAATTAATAATTCAGTCTAGCAAATTTATTTTTGCATATTAATTAAGGCGTGCTTAGTCTGAAAAATATGCTTGCTATGACAAAAATGGCGCTAACTAGGTCAAAATGGCGGTCTAAATGGTCGACAGGCAAATTTTATAATTCACTTAAGTCTTAAAAAATAAGGTACCAAATGATTATAAATGGGTTCAGCATAGCATTTTATCATAACTAAGGTGTGCTGAGTCCACCAAAATATGTTGATCGCGATAAATAGTTGAAAATGGTGGACAGCCAGATTTCACCATTTTCATCTAACAGTCTCTTTCATGGAAAAAAAAAATAAAAAAACAAAATCAAAAATTGGTCTAGCAGACATATTTATCATAATTAGGTTGTGCCAAGATTGATGAAATGTGTTGGTCTTCATGAAAATGACGTTAATTTTGTCAAAATGGCAATTCAAATTGGTGTACACTAGTAGCCAAATTTCATTAATCTCTATATAGACTACTAAAGGCCTCTTAACGAGGCCGGGTCTAATTTTTTCTGCCCTAGATTTTTGAATGAAATTTTTTACAAGAATTTCTACTAATATATTTATTATTTTAAGTTAAAAAAAAAGACATTTACCACACCGTTTGTTTAAGGGGCCATCTCAAAGTTTGATAATTTTTAACATAGGACCCTATGGGATTTTGTTTGAAATGTACCAATTTTGCACATTTTTTAAACTTCTGCCCTAGGGATTTCTTTTTCTGTTCTACATATGAAAGTTATTGCTAAAAGGCATCAAATGGTCAAATAAAAAAAACCTTTTACCTCCTGGTCTGTTCCAGGGGTCTTATCAAAGTTATTTTTTGTATGCCCAATTTCCCAGTTTGTCAGATAATGACTATTTTTTATTCGACAAAGACGGAAATGGTGATCTTCATTGTATTATTAAAACATTCAGACATATTTAAGAAATAAATAAATATATAACATCACATATTAAGGGTCATTAATATAAAAAACATGGTTAATGTCTTGAAATAAATGAATTGAGTGATATTCAGGCGGGTTAAAAAAACGCTAGGCTTGCTGAACCCTCCTCACGTTTTCGACCCGAGCCCAAATATAGCTTATAGTTCGAGACAATAATGTTTATTCCACAATATAATATCAATTTTACGCATCAAACGAGCTATTTTCAACAAATTTTGCTGAATATGGCGTCAACAAAGCAAAAAGATGACGTCACAATACAAATGAAACGCTGCGCGAAAGCGTGCGTACTCGTTCTGTACTCGGCCTCGTTAAATGGGAAAGTGTTTGAATATTATAATTTCAATACTAATGATGTAACTGACAATCACATTTGAACACATTTATTAATACAAAAAACTCCACCAGTTTTTTATTTGGAAAAAAAAATTATGTTTTCCCTTATTAAGTTACAGTATATAATTATGTTATTTATACAATCTTTCTTTGAGTGATAAGATTGTGATCTGAAATTTGCAAATGTCTTTACCCGGGAAGTAGGCACGTTTACATTCAAACATAAAGGTTCTGCAACCTGTGTGGCAGTTGCAAGCTATCAAATCTAAATAAGCTTTAGGTATAAGATCTTAAGGTCATTAGTACCAGCAACAAACAACTATCACTTAATTTTTTTAATTACATCTCGGCTGGGCATGGTAATATTGGCATGCTTATATATGCTTATCTCCCTATCATTACCTTGGTGTGTGTTTGTTTCATAAGCAACGTAAGGCAAATCATAAGTTGGGATACATTCCTGGGTTTTGATTTTATGAAGAAAGCGAATTAAACCGTGTCAGTGCGCAATGTTTTTTGGTTCTCCATATAACTAAAGAATTTCTCGAACTGTTTGATTTTCTGGTCAGTTAATTCCCCTTTTCATACTTGTTTCTGTTCACTTATTATGTCGATTTTCTCGATATGTTGTAGAAATAAGAAGTTGTGTTGCACCATATCGAACCAAGTGCTAATTCAAAGTTCTATAAAAGGGGAACATTTTCTCTTCAGCAACATTGACAGGGATTTTTATCGGCTTTAAAGAGGTTCATATATCCATTAGCAAACTTAGTTGTGAGGATATGTTGCAAATTAACACTAACATGGTCTAGCATAAAAAAGCCTCAACTTATCCTCTGAATATGGACACGCATTGCTATACATGTACTTTCCTCAGCACATTTAGTCAAACACATGTTAACAATTTTGCAAGAGGTTCTTTTATCTTTAACGAAGACATAGACAGCTTGATTCCTTATACAATATATAAATTGTCCCTAGTAATGTTAAAAAGAGTAAAATTCTTTGGGTTGCCCAAAACATATTGCGCATACTTATTACTATATATAAAGCTGGAAGATATGTTGATCTCGGCTCATTTTGAATCACGAGCTTTTCCAGCGTATATGATGATATATTGGTTAGATTTATTTGCTGGAAAGGTATTAAAGGAAGAGACAGAAATATACTAAAATAGTTCTTCCTGTCGTACACTGTTCCTAAGTACCTGATTGTAACTCTGTTATCACATAAGCTTATGACATCGATGTCTTTAAAGCTTAAAAGCACCAGTTTTATAGTGCAGAAATACTTCTCCTCTCGCAAACTTTGCTTTGTAAGCATTTGTTGTGTTTCACGAACTTGCAGGTCGAAGAAATCGGTACATAAAGTATAATTTAACCCCCCCCCCCCCCAGAAAGGTTTAGGAACAAGACGAATATTGAAAAGCAGGAACACAGAATGTTTAAATAAGATACCGGTATACGCGTTAATAAGACAAAACGAAAAAAAATAAACAATTTTTAGTAAAATATGGAACTGTTCTTTTTCTTCGTTAAAGTGCTCCAATCTAATTTTTCATGTGCATATTTGTATAATGTAATACTTACACGTCTCATCCCTGTAAATAGAATTGTGAATTCTGGCTGACAGCCATTTTGAAACGCCATTTTGACCCAAATAACGCCATTTTAGTTAAAGTAAGCATATATCGTCAAACTCAGTATACCCTAATTATGAATAATAACGTTTTGTTGGACCGGACTATAATTGTTTAAATGCTTTGTTTCTTGTTAAAAAACTTAAATAGAAAGTGATGAAATCTGGCTGTAGGCCATTTGAAATCGCCATTTTGACCTATTTTACGGAAGTTCCGTCATAGCTAG
Organism: Magallana angulata; assembly: GCF_025612915.1. Lineage (NCBI taxonomy): Eukaryota > Metazoa > Mollusca > Bivalvia > Ostreida > Ostreidae > Magallana > Magallana angulata. The sequence continues at coordinate 18,842,589 of NC_069112.1, forward strand.
CATATTTCCTAAGACTCAACATGTCTTAGTTATATCGATAAACTTTGCTGGACAAAATTAAACTTGTTGGTCTTATGCTTTTTTCCGTTTTAAGAAACTTAAAAGAAAAAAATATGAAAACTGGCTGTCTACCATTTTGACATAAAAAGCATCGCTTTAGTGGAAACCAGTATGATTGCGCAGACTTAACACGTCTTATTTATGATTTAAAAATTTATTTAACAAAATTATAATTGTTTGTTTCTCGCTTTTTTACCATTTAAGAAACTAAAGGGAAAAAATATAAAATCTGGATGTCCACCGTTATGAATTGCCATTTTTTTTATTTAGATAATTTACGACATTTCTTGAAAATGGCAGATAATTCCTGACTATTCACACCTACATGTAAGTTATGATTAAAAAATTAGCTGGACTGAAAATTCATGTTTTGTCTCACGCTTTATGACCATTTCAGAAATATCAGACGAATTGACACAATTTTGTAATCCGTCATTTTAAATCGCCACTTTGACCTAATTAACCACATTTGTACAAAGTCAGCATAATTTATAAGACTCAGCACACATTGGATATGATGAAATACTATTTTGGATCAATTCATTAGTGTTTGTCATTATTTTATCCAATTGATGAGACTTTAAAAGAAAAAATTGAAGATTGGCTGTCCGCCATTTTGAATCGCCATTTTGACCCACTTAACGCCATTTTCATGAAGGCCAGCATATTTTTTCAGACTCAGCATACTTTAATTATGATAAAAAATCATGCTGGACAAAATAATAATTATTTGCCGTTAAAACGTTTTTAGAGCTCTTTTTAGAAATTAGGACTAAGCTAACAAAAATATGGCTAACAGAAATCTAAAAACTATGATATTTTTGCCATTTTAGTAGAAAAAAACATTTTAGTAAACAAAAAATCAACATGAAAAATGCAGCTCATATTGCTTTAAAAGAGAATAGGTTATTTTTGGATTTATTTATTTTTTTTGCTAACTTAAAGAATAAAATATTCATAATTTAAAAGAGCAAACAGTAGCTTTTCTGAGATTTCTGACGTTTGCACGATAACATTAAGTCTTTAATACTGAGTTTTTCTCAAAGCGAAAAATTGGTTTCATTTTCGTGCTCTCCTATATATTAGATAAGAAAAAATCTTACATTAATTATTGGTGTCACTCCTGCTTAACATAGTATGTATCCTTTAAAAAGATATCTGGTATTATAATTGACCCCAAGAGCTGCTGTCACTCCACTAAGAACAAAACCTAGTTTTTATCCAATCAAATGTCTCCGATTTTCGTAAATAATTCATTCTTAATGGCGAAGAATTTATTTCTGAAATACTAAAAAGTTTTTGATTGGTCCGTTCAATATCAAGAAGCAGTAAATGGGCGTTACTTTATATAGTTTATCCCCCCCCCCCCCCCACCTTCAGAGTTATATACATGTAGTACACATACAATTGTTTTATTTTTTATTAAATATGCAATACAATTTACACATTTTAGTTTTAAATTTCCACAGTAATTTTTTTATCACCTTTTGAATTATAACTTTTTTAACACATTTCGGCACAGTCAAAAATACAAATTCATCGTCAAGCACAGACTTATCGGAATCCAGGGTTGTCTCTGATGAACGTTGTAAGAGGTTTTCATCTATCTTTGCCATAGGGGGAGCAAGAGTGTTGCATATTTCCTTAAGAATAGGATATTGTTCCCTTTGATATTTTTGCATGGCGTTAGAACGATGACCACTTCTGCTGGCTACAGCTTTGTCATTAAAACCACTATTAAATAGTGTTGTGTATAGAGTTACCCTCCCGTAGTGATTTGTAATATTGCGACCATCAAAGGAAATTCCAGCTTCCTCAAAAAATTTCTTAAACATTGTAGATAAATTGTTTATTGGAATTGTTCCAGCACTGAATCGCGGGACTCTGTTTTCACCACTAGAAATGACATTTTCAATCAAAGGTTTTCGGTAGAGTGGACCAAAGCGGGGAATCAACGATAAGTAAAATGAGAACAGTTTTACTAAACACCGAGAATTGGACAGTTGTTCGTATTGTTTGATAATTTGATTTTCTACATTTTTATGTTTTAGCCATTCCTGTATGTTTTTTCGAAACTTTAGCAGTAAATTGAATGTATTGCAATTTGTTTTCAGGATCAGTTCTTATCTCGTATGGCTCTGCGTCTAAGTTTTTATGCCACTCTATCCCTATAAATCCGAATGCTTTTCCATTGTAATAGAACACAGCGTTTGAAAGTCCCTCGGCTGTATTAAAAGAAAAAACACCGGTATCCCAGAAAGTTTCTTCATCTGCTCGCGTCACAGAATCGCTCCTTTTCTTACACTACTAAGTCAAAACGTACTCACATTCCGTTTTTTTTATTGATAAACTTAGACATTGACTGACAATGTACTGACATTACTGATAAACTGGCGGTACTGAGAAACTTGGCAAAATACTGATAAACTAAGACAGTACTGATAAAGTTAGAGAAGTACTAACACTTTTTACTGACGTTACTGAAAAACTTAGAGAAGTACTCACAAGTACTGATAGGTACTGACGCTATTGTTTTTACTCCTGCTGGAGCTTTAAAGGTGTGAAATTGATTAAATAATTTTTTTCATTCTAATAAAGAATTAAATTAATATTAGTAACATTTTACTTGAATGAAAAATGTCAATTTTATGTGTAATATTATAATTGGAGGAGAAATTGAGCCAAGTACTGATAAGTTCTGACTTCATTGTTCTTACTCTTTCTGAATGAAATTTTATCTGATCTTTTTTTTTTTGATTTTTGTCATTTTTTACCATTAATTAATTAAGCTACCTAGATACAGTGTAAAGTTAATATAGACTGATATTAATTTTGAAGCAATAACTGGGTCTGTTATATTTAATTTGTTTAATGTTGACAAAAACCAATGTTAAAAAAATTGTCATAATTTAAAAAATGTAATATGGGGTTTTATTTGGTACACATAAAATTGTGTTGTACAAACAGGAAGGGTGGAATTGGAGTTGAATGTTTGCAAATGACTGGGAATGTCACGGTTTTTTTTATTTGTAGACGTAAAACATCTTAATGTTTTAATTCACCGTTAAACCATATTCAGCTAATCACATAAAAAAAATCATATGTATATAAAATTTGATGCGGGATAAAGCGTAAGGCTAAACGGTAGTCAGGCCTACTGCACTTAAAAAAAATATCAACTATTACAAGGTTTATGGTGACATGGTAAAGAAATTGTGTTAACTTTATACCAACATTTGTACAGTTTGTGCAGAGAGAGAGAGAGAGAGAGAGAGAGAGAGAGAGAGAGAGAAAAGGGAAAGGGGTAGTGGCATTGTTTACCTACAATATAATATATAAACCATATTCACGTGATAGGACCCTGTTCTACACGGATACTTGAAAGCGGAAAAAGAAGTTAAAAAAAAGAAGTTAAAAAAATCACAATAAAGAAACAATTTAACCATACATACTACAGTACTACAGCTTATCACATAATTTTGCTATAGCTTTTATACTCCTTATATCTACAATCTTTCATTAGCATACATTTTTGGGTCAAAACCCATTCTATTATAACAGTTTTTAATCCATACATATTTGGATTTGCGTTACTTTTAAATTTACAAGAAAAAATATCTTGCTTCACAATAAGAACTACTAAATCAAAAATTGTATAAATTTCTCTATTTTCATATTTTCGAAAAGAACTGATTGTTTATCAAATGTTATTTACAAATCAAACTGTATCAAAATCTATTCTTCAACATCAGTTCATAATTCTTTTACTACAGTTCATTCATAAAATAAATGTTAGATACTCTCTTCATCTCTTTTATAGTACAGTCCTAATTTCTAAAAAGAGCTCTAGAAACACGTTTTAACGGCAAATTATTATCATTTGGTCCAGCATGTTTTTTTTTCTAATAATAATTAAAGTATGTTGAGTCTGAAAAAAAATATGCTGGCCTTCATAAAAATGGCGTTAAGTAGGTCAAATTGGCGATTCAAAATGGCGGACAGCCAATCTTCAAATGTTTCTATTAAAGTCTCTTCAATGGGGAAAAATAATGACAAACACTAATGAATTGATCCAAAAAAGTATTTCATCATATCCAATGTGTGCTGAGTCTTACAAATTATGCTGGCTTTCCACAAATGTGGTTACTTAGGTCAAAGTGGCGATTTAAAATGCGGATATAAAGCGTGAGACAAACAATGAGTATATAGTCCAGTTAAGTTTTAAATCATAACTTAGTTGCGGCTAGTCAGGAATAATATGCCATTTTCAAGAAAATGTCGTAAATTATCTTTAAAAATGGCGATTCATAACGGTGGACATCCAGATTTTATATTTTTTTTCCCTTTAGTTTCTTAAATGGTGAAAAAGCAAGAAACAAGCAATTATTATTTTTTAAAATAAATTTCCAAATCATAAATAAGACGTGTTAAGTCTGAGGAATCATGCTGGTTTCCACTGAAACGATATTTTTTTTATGTCAAAATAGCGGACAGCCAGTTTTCATATTTTTTCTTTAAAGTTTCTTAAAACGGAAAAAAGCTTGAGACCAACAAGTTTAATTTGGTCCAGCAAAAGTTATCAATATAACTAAGACATGCTGAGTCTTAAGAAATATGCTAGCTATAAAGGAAATTCCGTAAAATAGGTCAAAATGGCAATTTAAAATGACCTACAGCCAAATTTCATCACTTTATTTTTAAGTTTTTTGACAAGAAACAAAGATTTAAAACAATTTTAAACCGGTCCAACAAAAAGTTTTTATTCATAATTAGGGTATACTGAGTTTGACAAAAATGGCGTTGTCTGGGTTAAAATGGCGTTTCATAATTCTCTTTTAAAGCCGTTTACAGGGATAAAACGTGTAATTATTACATTATACAAATATGCACATGAAAAATTAGATTGGAACACTTTAACGAAGAAAAAGAACAGTTCCATATTTTACAAAAAAATATTTTTTTTCCGTTTTGTCTTATTAAGGCGTATACAAGTATCTTATTTAAACATGCTGTGTTCATTCTTTTCAATATCCGTCTTGCTCCTAAACCTTTCTGGGGTGTTTTTAAATTATACTTTATGTACCGATTTCTTCGACCTGCAAGTTCATGAAATACAACAAATGCTTACAAAACAAAAGTTGAGAGAGGAGAAATATTTCTGCACTATAAATCTGGTGATTTTAGGCTTTAAAGACATCGATGTCATAAGCTTATATGATACAATCAGGTACTTAGGAACAGTTTACGACAGGAAGAACTATTCTAGTATATGTCTGTCTCTTCCTTTAATACCTTTCCAGCAAATAAATCTAACTAAAATATCATCATATACAATGGAAAAGCTCGTGATTCAAAACGAGTCGAGATCAACATATCGTTTAGCTTTATATATAGTAATATGTATGCACAATATGTTTTGGGCAAACCAAAGACTTTAACTCTTTTTAGCATTCCTAGGGACAATTTATATATTGTATAAGGAATCAAACTATGTCTTCGTTAAAGATGAAAGAACCTCTTGCAAAATTGTTAACATGTGTTTGACCAAATGTGCTGAGGAAATTATAGCAATGCGTGTCCATATTCAGAGGAAAAGTTGAAGCTTTCTTATGAAAGACCATGCCAGTGTTAATTTGCAACATATCCTCATAAGTAGGTTTACTGATCATCGTCAGGCATACCACCACCCACTCAATACCCAGGCCAGGACACATACCTCCAACCCCTCACTAGTCAGGCTAGTGACCAGACTTCCACCTATGGGAACACTATCACATCCAATAATCAAAGTAAATATGTCAATCTTTTTAGGCTTATTAATTCTTCCCATATTTATTTTCCTGTGTTGCTTTATTTACTGTCAAAAAAAAAAACCCACATCCCTTAACTCTTCCAAATGTTTTTCCAATGATTGTAATTGGTGACAATTATAATGAAATCCTAAATGATACCAATGATATAATTTTTAAGAGAGAAAAATCATTAAAAGTCATGTAATGCTTGAAAACAAACGAAACTTGAATTTAATTTTTTTGTTTTGTTTGTGTAAAATATGTTACTCTTTTCATATGAAATAAGAATGGCTTACCTATAATTTGTACACTTTTTTTTTACCTGAACAAGAATTCGATTTGCATGCTATCGATTATTTCAATTCATTACTTTATGTTTTAATTTTATTTCTTTAATATTTTTTTTCTTTTTGTGCATGATATACTAATTCCTGTTGCTGAATGTCTTGTGCATGTAAGTAGCTGAGTAACTCAATATTTCACAAACTGTATTGATATAATATTTAAATGCAGTCTGTCTTAAATTGAGTTAAACCAGAATAAAGGAGATCTAATTTCTTTGTTTTTTTTTCAGCGTTTGAACTCAGCATTGGGGTTGGGGATGAGGTGTGTATTTCGTAGATGCAGACGCCGGCTCATCGCCAGGAGGAGGAGGTACAAAACCCGTCCCAAAGAAGAAGTATGTATTGTTTTATATTAGTATTTTAACTATCTTTAGTTCTTTACTATGAGTCACATTAAATACTGTAGACTTACTTTTGTCCGCGTGATATTAATTTACGCCATGAACGTGGGCACAAATTTTCCGCGGAATTTTTTCCCGTGTACTTAAAGTGCATTTTGGAAAGAAATTTTGAAATTGCATTCATGAATAAGGATAATCGGAAGTTACTACATTATATAACACTTGCATATACGTGTACGCAAAGTATATCGTTTTAATCTATGCAAACTTTCAAACAAATTTGTATTGAGAATTCACATAATAAATAATTCAATCTCCTAAAGATTTTAATTTTCTGTAAATTTACTTGCATAAAATTTAAAGTTCTCCCAGCTTGAGATAACGACACGTGTCAGACAACAAATAGCCCCAAGCGGGTCTGTCTTTCAATGACCCAATTAACTACACGCTAATACACGTGTATTTACTGCAAGTTTTAGATCCCTTTGTGCTCTGACTTTTAATTGATAAAACTGATCAACTCATAATTTAAACGACATGTGAACCCATAAATTGACAGTTAATAAAGATTCAAAGTATTTTAGCCAGCGTTGTAACATCTTGACGGCTAACTAATGACTACCGACCAGTGCACAACCGATGATTACTGTTCACTGTGAACAGTTCTTACAATTTAAGTCCAAAGTTGGACAAATTCTAGGTAATGAAAATCGCTCAGAAATAAATTTAATAATAATTATTCGAATGATTTTTTTTTCATTCAGGGAATCCGCGTAAATTTTTACCCGCGGATTAAATTGATATAATTGTGATTCCGCGGAATTATGACTCAGTGGAAAAAAATACGTCTACAGTACACTTTTTTATGTCGAGTAACTTGCAACTAAATTGTTTGTAGAATATGTCTTTGTTTCATACATAAATTGACATGGGATTGAGGTCAGGGGGGTATGCGCCCACCCCCACCGCCACCATCACTTTAAAAATAGCGAATTGTGGGGGCCAAATTTGACTAATATCATGTATAGTTCATTGACGTAATGTATACTGAGGCATTTTTAAAATGAAATAAGTTTAGGTATACCTTAAAAATAGTCAGATTTTAAATAGTACGGGCAATTTGAATATTTTTTGCAGACGTATGTATTCCTACGCCGGAGTTCAATATACTCTTGTTCAACCATCTGCTTGTCGGGGATTTACAGAGACAGTCGAGAATCAGTCTATATTAAGAGGTCGCGTCATCAAGCTGTCACGTGACCTGCCTCTTGCTTGTCGGAGATTAACGAAAACAGTTGAGCAATTGGTTGAACGAGACTAGAGTTCATTATTGCATAGATCCATACAATTTCTGAAATATTACGATTACCGATACATAGTTTGATGGAATCAATTCTATTTTTAAACATTACACAACATGATTCATAAAGGTTTTTTTTTTTCGAAATTCTTGTCGGAATAGCCCAAGAATTCATATTATGAAAGTGTGCGTAATTCAAATACAGATTTTAAACTACTTGCCAAGCAAAAAAACATATTGTTGATTTTAAAATAAATAATAATCGATAAAATCAACTCCCGTTAGTACTTCAGTACTTGATTTAATAAGAAAAGGAAATGTTGTGTAATACCATTAACCGCAAATCGTAATTTGAAGGCATACCCCTCTTATTAAGACCGCATTTTAGTAAAATCTTTTATGAATGTGGTAATCTTTGTGATAAATTTTAATTTCTGTACCAAGGTTCAGAGATTCATGGTGAAGTTTAATAAACCGTGTTTGGGTCAAATTCTCTATCAGCGTATCAATCTTTATCGTGATGAATGGTCATTTCTCTACGGAGTCGTCTGTTTAGGTGAAATTCAAGTCTGTTCACAGACCTGCATTGAAATTTAATCTTAAAATCTCAGTGTACTGAAATATTACACTGTCATTGCATTCAGGTGAAAAATATCTGACTTCTGTAACACGTCAGAGTATTCAATGAAGCCTAAAAAGTATTCGTGTTGGCTAAATGTTATGATGTATAAGGTTACTGACTGATCGTAGGTCGACTCGGGTCACAGAATCGTGTATTTCTACGTCCAACACCGAATGAAACGAAATACGCAAACTGTGTCAACCATTGATACTAATCGCCCTCAATTCTGAGTACTCTGAGTAGGGTGCGCTGCTTGTTAAACATAAAGAGATGTGAAGTCGAGTAATATTTCTCAACAAAGTGAAAAGGGGATAGTAATATTCTTACATTTTAGTGAAGATAAAAGAGAAGAAAAATAGTATTTACAATTAAAACACATAAAAGCACTTTTGCATAATTAAGGCCTGAGGTGGTTCAATTTGCCAACTTCCAGTTTGAAATGATCAACATCTGGAGGTGAGACAACACTACCCGGCAGAGTGCTCCGTTGTACTATGGTAAGAGGGAAAAAAGAATATTTGTAAACATTCTTTGTGGTTTGAATATGCAGAAAAGTAAAGGAGTGAGTTTAGCGAGCAATCCTACCAGGGGGACGAGTTGAACTGAGGGAATGGCTACCAAGCCATGAATGATCTTGTACATAAGTACAAGTCTGGCATCAGCCCTCCTTAACTGTAGGCTTCTCCAACCTAGGGTATGTAGCATACTTGCTACACTGGATGCCCTGGCACTTATTTGGGTTGAATTCCATATCCCTTGATTTCAGCTGATTTTAGCTGATTCATTGTTAAATACCTTGATATTATAATTGCCATTTTTTTTTATAAGATAGTACCTTACCCTCAAACTATCTACTTATAGACGTATCATATAACCTTTATTGGGGTATCAGCCTCACTCCTCTTTGTGTCATTTAATATGGGATATCCCTTTAGTCCTCCCTGTGTCATTTGAAGGGGGCACTCCCTACCTCTTATTGTTTTCTTCCCTAAGGCTATCCTATTACCTTTCCCATTGTTCTCAGAACAATAGCTCTATTGTTTAATACCCCCTGCATGGTCGCTATTACTACTTCTTTTATTTTAATGTAGTAGTATAGATGTGTAAAAGTGCGCATAAAATACGTTGACTAGTATTAAGCAATTTCATTGACCTGATAACGTTTACCTAGTTATGAGATTAAGCATATGACTACTGAAAAAAAACATCAATGATTGATTCACAGGCGCGTGACGTTATGACGTAAAAATTATTTCTGCTTATGCAAATGTTCATATAACATTAGCTTTATTACGATTCACATCATATGTCTTTCCTTGTGTTACATCAAACAGTTATTACTTAAACTAAGGACACACTATTTGAAAAGCTTTAGCTGTCACCCCAATTTCTCATTTTTCAACCCCCATATGTTGTTATAAATGAGAACCGTACCTGATATAAGGTTGAATGAATTAAACCTTGCTCCGGCATGCGACATTAAAGATATATAAATATATTACATGGCTTATAGGGCGACAATATATAAATAGTGCCTGTTTAGGAGGGTAGCAGAAGAAACTGACACCCCGAGGAAACCATTGCCAACTATAAGCACTATTTATTTTATTATACTGAATGCGTTAATTTTAGAGAAATTACAATAACTGCTTTTATTATAGAAATGACGTGTTGCTAACGCTGAGGACAATAGAACGGATTATTAACTGCGTCTCAACCAATCACATTTCAGTATTTAACATGAAAATATAATAAAACAGAATATTTGGCACGATATCACAGAAAAGCCCTAGCGTGTTATGTAGCCCAATGCTTTCATCTTGTGATATTACACTTCGGGGTTTTCTTGTCACCGCGGGACGTCTATTCTGGTATTGTTGCCGAAAAAAAATCATGCAATATATGTTATATAATTTTTTTAAACATCAATCAAATTTATCTTACGAAATATTCATTTGATTAACAACTATATTTTTTTTTAACATGTTCATATTTTACAAATCAATGAATGTAAAATATTTTGTAAAAAGTCGACCGATGATTGTTAGTTTCAATAGATTTAATAATGATAATTTGCATTAGTGTTGCTGTTTTGGGCTGGCTCAAATTTTGGAATGCTGTTTTATTTTTCCCGAATTAACTTTTCTTGTTTTTCAGCACGTTTGAGTAGGATTACTAAAATTTTATTTATCGAATTTTTTAATCAATTAAACAGTTAAAGTACCACTGAATTTAAGACGAATCGTAGACGTTCTAAATACATTTTGATTTTCTAGGAACTGTTTACATTTGCTTAGCAATTTGAACGTTGAATCCAACGTAATTACTATGCCGAGCATTTGTACTTAATAATTGATAATCGTTTTGGGAGGGCAATTTAACTACAAGGTATTTTCTGTGAAAAAGAATTGTTTTCGGGAGGGCAATATAACTGTTTCCGGCATGATTGAGTAGTTTTCGAGGCATAGTAATAAAATTACCTCATTTGTGACAAATGCGAAAAACTTAAAAGAAGTGTCACATGTGTATATCCAAATGGGACACAGCATTTACAAGCATGGAGTCTGGATCGTATTTAAAACCTTCGATTGATTACTAATAAAAGGGAAAAAACTTCAACATATTTGTTGATGTGTAAAAATATGTAAGAGGTGTGCAGGTAATGAGTGCAGAACGATTAACATCATATAAATGCATATACACTAATTGAAAACATATTAACCGTTTTCGCTTAAGAATCAAACATGCTTTGCATGAATGCACCATAATCCACGAGGTGCAAATAATTGTCCACATGCAAGTATGTAAGTAAGTATGTAGATGATTAATCATAGTGACGTGATTTATAAACAAACATAGATACATGTATATTGTCTAATAACTTGAAGAATAAACCCGTACCATCGGACCTACATGTCACATTATAAACATGAGTGTACAAATAATAATAAGTTTACGCATTGTTATTTTTTTTATACAGGATCAATTGCCTGCACATAAAAGCTGAATATGTAAATTTAGCAGTTTGTCAAGGAAAGTTAGATAAGAGAAACCAGTGCAGTCTGACATGTTTAGCAATCGATTATTAAAACCAATATTTCGGTTCTAAGTTTCGAATAAGATGTACAATGTAATAAGAAATGAAATTCGTCTTCTATTGCTTCTACAGAACATATCATACATAGCCCATCGTTTACTTCCACCCCCCTAAATTGCCCTGTTTCTATTCTGATAGGAAGAACACCACGCCTAAATAGTGTTAATATAGAACTGTGAGGTTTGGGGTATGTCCATAATTGCTTGGATCCATGCAGTTTTTGGAATATTTCGATAACTGATAGTTTGATGGAAATAACTTTATCATAGTACATAACATGATTCACATGGGGCTACAATGGAATAACCTTGATGCAGAAATAAAACATTTATCATCTTTGTCTATTTATCACACACTGGTTTCTACCGTCGTGACTAATTGTTCGGGGAAATTTGCTCAAGGATTAATGTGTGACTTAAATGCAATAAACTTGCTTCCACAGCACCTGAATGAATCAAAATAAAATCCGTAAATTAAAATAAAAACTGTCTTTATTCGATTGCTGCAAGATGGAAAGTGTTTTAAAGAAAATGAATGAAATACATAAATAATAAAAGCATGTTATAAAATCAAAAAGATAAAAAAAGTTCCGAAACACAATTAAAACAGATAAACAATAGACAAAAAAAGAAATCAAAACAATACCGAGCATAGCGCTTACATAAAACACGATTCCTACGTGTGAACATTGTTGATAATAATAAAATATCGAAAAATATGATAAAATAATGACTTAAACTTGTTTTGTAAATTTAGCGGAAAAAGTTTCTATTTTCGTTTTTGTTTACGCTAACTTATTTATCTCCTCGCGTAGAAGAGTTCTATTTAGCAAGGTGCGGTTAAGTTATTTAAATCTTTAAGGAATAAATTTTAGAGTAGAAATAAATACGCAATAACCATAATTTAAAGTATAGAATTAAAAGATTTTAAAGTTTTTTAATTAAGGCGGGCAATTTTTTTGCGAATAACAATTTAACATTGAAGTAAAGAAAGAAATTTAGAATATATCTAATTAATTGGATCAGGGTAAATTATTAATAAAACTATTTCAAAAATATCCTTAATTTAAAAAAAAAGTAATAAAAACCTTAAATGAAATTTAGCTTAAATAATAAAAAGAAATTAGTAATTTCAAGCTTACCTGAATGAATCAAAATAAAATCCGTAAATCAAATTAAAAACTGTCTTTATTCGATTGCCGCAAGATGTATAGTGACTTTGTAAAAGTCACTTACCATTGCGGTCAATCTACGGACTTTAGTTTTGACCAATCAGGTAACTTGTTTTAAAAAGGTTTATTCCCAATTTCGGCAAAATTTCTTTGATGCTTGACACTATTAGCTAAGCCAAAGAAGGTGTTACAACAATTACTCGTATTTCTGCGGAGAAGACCGGTAACAAAGACAGGATTAACTGGAAGCCGAAACAAAGTAAATAAGTTTTTATTTGAGGCCGAAATGAAATAAATAAGTTTATCTGTGTGGAATTTCGAAGTGTCGAGCCAAAAGCGCAAAGGCATTTACCTCCAAAGGAACCGAAATAAGAATGTTTTCCTAGTATCAAACAGCTTGTCAAAATCTCTTCTGATTGGGAATGTCATGCTTATTTTACAAAAGATGTGCGAATGAATTAGCTAACAAAGAGAACAAAAATTTGTTTTTCAGAAAAATACTTAAAGGAAATTGTGAAAAAATATATATATCGTAAACTAAAGCAAAATAAAATTTACTCATACATGAGAAAAATCCTAATTGAATATTAGAATTAATCCAAAATATAAAATCAAAAATATCATGATTATAAATTCATGTTAAACATAACTGTTATATTTTTTTTAAGTCAAAACTCAAAAACCAAAATATACCCAAAACTTGCAAACACTACAGCTTTGGCAATAGGAAAGAAAATATTATTTTATGTCAATTACGGAATAAAGCTAGCAATTTAAATGCTCATTTATTTAAGGATTTTTTAATTGATGATAGTCGATGTACAAACTGTGGGTCTGAATCTGAAGGTAATATACATTTATTTCTTGAGTGTCCAAGATACATTCAACAAAGAGTTAAACTTTTTAATCAATTTAATGACATTAATGTACCTCTTCATATTAACTATATTCTTTATGGTAGTTCTGACTTTTCATACAACTTAAATTGTAAAATCGTTTCTTATAATTAGTTATATCATAGCTTCTAAGCGTTTTGACTTTTTCTTACTTCTTATTTTTTTTTTACCGGTTCTTTTAAATGGGCTGTATCATGACATCAATATTCTATGTCTGTCCTTCGGTATGAATGAATGAGGTGATGGGTTTATAAATGTAGGAATGAATGTGTTCATGTATATGCTAAACAACAAATTAACTTACAATTTATAATCATATGACAAAAGTCAAAATTATTAATAATTATCAAATTGTCCTTTGTCCTGTATACAGAAAATATCAATAATATATCACTCGGTAAACTGGTGAATTATACTATATACTATATAATATATTTTATGATTATTTTATAACACCACTTCTTGATTTTATATTTTGGAGAGGGTTTATATAGGATTTGCCTGTTGCCTAATCAATTTGATTAATCAATAAGATATGTCTAAATTAAATTACATGGAGCTTTCTCGAAATTTTTATAGAATAGTCCGAGAATTCATATTCTATAAATGTGCGTAATTCAAATACATATTAAAAACTACTTGCCAAGCAAAATGACATATCGTTGATTTTAAAATACTAGTAAATGATAATTGATAAAATAAACTCCCGTCAGTATTTCAGTACTTTGATTAAGGTTTTGTTTTCATATGGTGTTCTTAATATCATTCTGCAGCAAATTAAGCATTCAAAGAATTTCAAAAGACTACTAAAGAAATGCGCCCAGTTTGTATTCCACATTTTAAAACAGCGATCAAAAGGCTAATTTACGTATGCATGACAACAACTGTATCTTGATTTTGATCGCAACAAAGACTGACATTGAGTCAAAGTTTTAGAGCTTTTTGTAAAGAACTGTCCCAACACTATTGTGTGATTTTTGTGTTTTGGACTGTATGTGATTCACCGCGTGGTCGAGATTATGCGTGATAACAGCTGTATCTTGGTTTCGATCGCAACAAAGACTGAAATTAGGTCAAGGTATTAGAGCTTTTTGTACAAAAAGCTCTAAAACTTAGACCCGATGTCCCAACACCATTGTGTGATTTTTGTGTTGAGGAGGTCGTGTGATATCTGATATATATAATTAAGTCATTCTAAAGTAACAAAGACAAAGTTCATTATTCCGAAACCCAATATAATATTTAAAATCCAATTTTAAGAATATCAAGAGAAATGTTAACTTGATACACGGTAAATGCTGCTGAAAAATCCTCACAATATCTAAACTGTTGGTTAGGCATATGCGTAAACTATTTTTGATATAGAATTAACATATCTTTAAATGTGCGATGTGATTTTTCAAAATTAACATTTTTTACATACTGTTGGTACATGTGTCTGTTTTTTCATGTACAAAAAGACATGTTTTTTTCTGCTAATTTTAATTTCTAAACAAATGTTACGATGTTCTCATTGATTTTTGTTTAATGCACATGGCAGATCACATGGCTTTCCCACATTACAAATCGGGGGTCGTACGTATTGTTTTGAATTTGTTAGAGTGTAATGGAGCGCTCGTCCATATTAATGGATATTAATAAATCATCATTAAAATTAATATTAAAAATACATTAAAACCAAATTACTTTCACCGTTTTTCAAAAAACAACACATTTTACAATATTTGACAAACAAATAAGTTAAAAATAAATTTGAAAAAAGTATTTATAATCATACATGAGTTTATTATTAGTCCCCTACCGGTTTCACTGGAGGGCACTATAGCTTTCCTCTGCGTCCATATTTCTGTCCGGCTGTCTGTCCCTTTTCAGTTTTCCACTCTTTTCTTCTTGATGCGTTTGAGGAATAAAATGAAACTTGCTAAAAACAGCTTCAAAATGTCAACTACAGATCAACTTTACACTTTTGTAGCGTCTGGTTGACATATTTTCGAGAAAATTAATTTGTTATACTCCAATTTGTAATGTTCGTGTCCGTTAATGGGTTCGGTTCACGTGGGTATTGAATATACGAGGCCAGTATGTGGTTAGTATTTATATCGAGCATTACTTGTCCATTCCTTTGATCATTTCTAACAAACAAAAAAATTCGGTGAAATAGTGTCAAGCATTGTGTTGTTGAATTAATCGGCAGGTATTTCTGTATTATAACAATCGGGTTCGTTATCGGTATTGGCTGTTTATCTGTTTGGTTTGATTTGGGGTACAGAAGACGATAAGAAATGGTTTTGTGCATAACAGTGCATTGTTTTCACAAATTTCTGTCAGCGAATACTAAATGGACTTACCGAAATTACAGGACATAAAATAAAAGCGTATTATTTTACTCACTTTGTATTTAATTTCGATATCAACTATATACATGTAGTTTGATTTTCCACTGTTCTTTTATTTCTGAATAATAAAGCATACCATCTCGTTTATAATTGTTTTGAAATAGTTATATGCTCCGAAGCTTCCACATAATAATACAAACGGGTAGAGGGGACGTGTGTTGTTTATGCAATACTTTAATGCAATGCTGGTTTACATTGATGATAGGTATGTCTAGAGACCCATAAAACCCCTAAAAATAAGCTGTTAATAAAAAAATCATTTAAACGCAATCGCATTACTGAAGTATTTTTAAAAACATGCCATTACATTACGATATAAACTATGAATCAAAAAGTATGTACACAATTTAGTGGGTCTTATTGATCCTAGAGCATTTGCAGGTTATTTTATGTCCGTTCGATATTCGAATTACGCGATGATGACCGATACCAATGGACAAATCGTCAAAAGACATTAAAGCCAACCCTTTTACATGGTTTCGTACACAATTAACACATATTTGCAAAATTTTCTCAAGCAAAAAATGCATAGTAATAGAGTATCACGTATTGTAACGAATTCTTCTGCAGAGGAAAATTAGTCTCTGTTCATTGCTCAATAGCAATAAATCTTACACAGCTGCCATATTAAGGCTTTAAGGGTAACCTTCAATTAACAGACCGTATAATTACATTTAACAATATGCTCAAAAGAATAACGATGCAAAAAACTAACACTACTGGCTCTAAACAGTACTGAAAGTGCCATTTTTTGCTGATTATTTCTTATATTTACTGATATTGTACTGTAAGTGCTGAGAATTGCTGATATTTACTGATAATTTTACTGTTGTTACTGATAATTGCTGTTGGTTCTGATATTTACTGATGCTTTTGCTGCAAGTTCTGATAATTACTGAGATTTACTGTTGTTACTGAGAATTGCCGGTAATTACTGAGAATATTTTAAGGCCCAAAACATTGTCTTTTAATTATCAAATAACACATATTTCAGATTTAACACAATTTATTTCATTATATATTCATTTTTATTTACTTGATATTCAGCTTCTTTTGAACTTCGGAAGCTCACATTTTAGACTTAATATTAGAAAGCCGGTCAAAAACTGGTAACTTAAATTAGGCAGACTCTATACAAATTTTTATTTCTAAATGCGGTGGACATTTTTTTTTTCAACAATGAAAAACACCATATTTCTTTAAATGATAATATTTTTTCAATATAAAGAAGATGCCCGGTCAGGACTTCAAAATGTATTTGAGGTTTTACTTCACAGAAAGATAAGCGAGGCGGTATTTGTGTATAGTATACATACTTTCAGCAGATGAAGAGGTTTGAATGTCGCAATTCAACCTTGTTAATTGTCAGTCTGCCAACTTGTGTATGACTTTACGAAATATCCGTATACAGGTATCCATGTTCTTGGGAATATTTATATAAAGTGAAAAGTATTTTTATTGACACGATATAAATAACGTATTAGAATGATTTTCATATTTATAATTTTAGTTGTTGCGCGTTTAATTGATTCAAATAAAGTTGGATATATAATATTTATTACTACATGTAGAATTCCCCTCTCTCTCTCTCTCTCTCTCTCTCTCTCTCTCTCTCTCTCTCTCTCTCTCTCTCTCTCTCTCTCCTACCATTTGCTGAAATCAAAATAGGTAACAATCGGCCAAGATAATTGACCGACCTTTCACTCTTTCTCTTTTAATACACGTGTAATATATCTTCTGTCGCACGGCTAAGTAATGTTGTCATGATCTAGTGACATTATTTTAAATCAGCCCACCCCTGATCTCTCTCTCTCTCTCTCTCTCTCTCTCTCTCTCTCTCTCTCTCTCTCTCAGATAATCTATTAAAAGTAAATTTTGAGGCGTCAATGCAGAAAGGCATAAGCATGATAAAGTCCCAATACAGAATCACAACCGCTGATTGCAACAGCCATTTGATTTTAAACCTCTCTCTCTCTTTCTCTTTCTTTCTCTCTCTCTTGTACAAATACTTTATTCATGCGCTAGAATGCAGTAATATGACCAGTAGCTATATATAAATTTGAAAAAAGGAAATACGATTTAACTGATTTTCCTTAATATATGAACGCTTAAATATTTAATCTCCACGCTTAAAAGCAAGCAAAAAAATCTTTTGAAAAAATCTTCAGAAGCTATATAATTATATAGCTTTTGAAGATTTTAAAATTAAAGCACTTAAGCTACATTGAACGTTTTTCATGTTTTCTTTTTTTTTTCTCTATATAATATATATGCACACGCACACTCATTTCATCCTCTTATCTATTTTCCTAATCTGAAGTTTATAAGCAAGTTCAATTTTCTCATGAAAACAATGTTAAAAGTTCAAAAAGCTGAATCCAGATTGTGATTTTCTTCTAACCCTCAACGTCATGGTTTACCTTTGAAACTTTCTTTTGCTTTTATTAATGTAAAAATATCTTTATTAACTGAGTTGTTTTTGCTATTAATTATTATATTATATTATATATAATATTAAATATTAGAGAAATATCAGAAAAATCCACAAGCAGTTTAAGGTACCTCACTACACCTAGACTTAAACTGTTTAAGACAGTAGGTCCCAACATGATGATTTAAATGTTTTGTTCAATTGTTTATGTGAACCAGTTTGTTGTAGCTCAGTGGTTAAAGTATCAGGCTTGTGACTTCCAGATCATGAGTTCAAATCCGCCTTGGCCTTTTGTTCATAATTACTGAATAAAATTCTTGAAAATATAAGTTTTATCCAAAATTGTATATGTTTTAATTCGCCTATTTGACTTGTAAATTTCTTAACTAGTATGCTATCTGTCACAATCAATTTATTTTCTGCTCAAACTATTTCAAGGTATAGTGAGCCACCTTCAAATCGATAAAAAGCTAAAGAAAAAAATCACTTTGATTAATTGCATGGAAACAAGTGTGCATCACACTTTGTAGTCTTTACCTTCATCAAAATTATTGAGAGGACAAAGTACATGTAAATTGTTCAGCATGAAAAAGTATACAATACATGTGCTACTTGCCTCATTTTAAGCGATCGAAATTTTCTGTCACACTCTTCTCCAGTGAAATTATGGCCCTCTAGACACATCATCTCCGATACCTTCTGCCACGCATGTTTCTGTGTTGTCAAATTGGATGAAAAAATTCCAGAGTGTTCTTTTTTCAAAGTAATCAAGCACATCACTGCTTCGTTGCTCCATTTATTTACAACAGAGTCTGAAATGTATTGATGCATCACTCACTTACGTATAAACACATGTATAAAATATATAACAATTTTTACAATGATGTACTTCATTGTAAATAAAACAATTTCTAATGAACAGACATTGACAAGTTACAACAAAAGGAATCTGATTTTATTGTAGTTAGTAATTTCAAAGCGACCAACCAAAATTTTACACTACTGTTTCCAGGGTACTTTCCTGAATAAGCAGTGGTGGGATTTGAACCCACAAGCCTCTGAAGGTAAGACAGTTAAATGTAAGAACATATGTGTTTTCAGACTTACTGACATTTAGGGTAAACATGGTTAAAAAATGGTTAAAATGTGGGATAAACACACAAATAAAGAGTAGGATAAATATATGGGTGAAAGATAGGAGAAGGTAGGAGTGCATGCGGAGGATAAAACAGATATACATTTGTAGATGGGGAAGATAAACACACTACATAATTATCTTAAACCATTTTACCTTCATAAAGTACAAGAAAATTCTGATAAACCTGGTACATTATATTTGATAGTCTGTCCAATAAAAATATGTATTGCTCAATTAAGTGAGTTATATGGTTGCAAAGTTAAACCCCCAAAATTACAAGTACTGGGTATATATTTAGGACTGCTAAGTGGTTGTGGCCATTTTAAGGCTATGTTAACCCTTTGAGAAGAAAAAGACTTAAAATTAAGCTCTATAAAAAGATTAGAAAAAATACTACAAAATCAAAGCTAATTTAATAAAATATTTAGAAGATTTGATAAAGCAATAGGATATTAATTCTTTCAATACATTTTGTAAAAAAAAAAAAAAAAAAAGAACCCTGTTTCTCAGATATGCCTACAGAGTCTTCATCAATATTACAACAATCTTCAGCAGTGGTGGCATTTGTGGCAGAGGCATCACTTTCTGTAAAATTAACATTTTTTTAAGACTAATGTCTTTCAGCAAACTTTTGGAAAATGCATTTTAATGAATTTTCATTTAATGAACAATGTTCATTCTAATAAAAATTTCTTTCTTGTCCACAATTTTAACCACAGAACTTTCAACTCCTATGTAGATTTAATTCATATTTTAAACAGCATATCCATACTATCACATTGCTGTGCAGGTGCATTTGTCTCTTTCCATCTGTTTAAGAGAGAGAGAGAGAGAGAGAGAGAGAGAAAGAGAGAGAGAGAGAGGTTTAAAATCAAATTGCTGTTGCAATCAGCGGTTGTGATTCTGTAATGGGACTTTATCATGCTTATGCCTTCTGCATTGACCCCTCAAAATACCTTTTAGTAGATTATCTGAGAGAGAGAGAGAGAGAGAGAGAGAGAGAGAGAGAGAGAGAGAGAGAGATCAGGGGTGGGCTGATTTAAAATGATGTCACTAGATCATGACAACATTACTTAGCCGTGCGATAGAAGATATATTACACGTGTATTAAAAGAGAAAGAGTGAAAGGTCGGTCAATTATCTTCGCCGATTGTTACCTATTTTGACTTCAGCAAGTGAGTGATGCATCAATACATTTCAGACTCTGTTGTAAATAAATGGAGCAACGAAGCAGTGATGTGCTTTATCAATTTGAAATAAAGAACACTCTGAAATTTTTTCATCCAATTTGACAACACAGAAACATGCGTGGCAGAAAGTATCGGAGATGATGTGTCTAGATGGCCATAATTTCACTGGAGAAGAGTGTGACAGAAAATTTCGATCGTTTAAAATGAGGATTAGGAAAATAGATAAGAAGATGAAATGAGTGTGTGTATACATATTATATAGAGAAAAATTAAAAAAATGAAAACATGAAAAACATTGAACATAGCTTTAGCGCTTTAATTTTAAAATCTTCAAAAGCTATATAATTATATAGCTTCTGAAGATTTTAGAATGAAAGTGCTCAAGCTATATTGAATGCTTTTCATGTTTTCTTTATCAATAACTCACCATCCACTGTGAATTTTATTTGTATATAGATATATATATATATATATATATATATATATATATATATATATATATATATATATATATATATATATATATATATATATATATATATATATATATTCCAGTGTCTTAAAATTTGTCTGTGATAACATTACGAATCGATTTTCGATTTTGTACAATACAGTCCAATAAATTCAAACGGCACATTGTTGGGGCGCAAGCGGGTTTGCATAGTTAATGTTTTAATTTTAATTGTACAACTGCTAAAAAATATTTAATATAAGAAATGAGGAATTATTCTTCGAATATTATGAGGTGATAAATTGTGTGAGGGCATGATTAAATCTATCATAAAGCTCTTTGGGCTTTATTGGATTTGATCAACCCCCTCCCCGGACAAAAATTATAATCTCATACTCACAGTTTGTACTTGCATGATTTGTCAGATATAAGACAATAAAGGAAAGGAACAGCAAAATGGAAATGACCGCCAAACCTGGGTCCATTATAACTAAATGGATGATCTGTTATGGGGTGACCCTGCGGTAAACCCCGTAAGTTTTGCATCATCGATGCAAGCTGAAGGTAAATACCCAACCAAAATGTTGCAAGTTCAAGTTCATTTCATTTTCTAAACACATACAATACATGAAGTACAATTTATATGTGCCCATACATCCACAGAAAAACATCACACACACACACACACACACACACACACACACACACACACACACACACACACACACACACACACACACACACACACACACACACACACACACACACACACACACACACACACACACACACACATTATGTATCAGAGAAACAAAAGCAGCTAGGGTTTAGAATTGTTCATTAGTAAATGACCGTACTATGCTCACATAGGAGAACCAAACACTGAAGATCACCCTCCAAAAAAGTCGACAACAAGAGCCATCATGGATAGTTGAATATAGAGCATAATTAAAGACCATGCACGCAGAGCGGATGGAGTTATAGAGAGAGAGAAACTTAAACTAGAGGAAAGGAGGGTTGCTGTTAGAAAACTATTAAAAGACAATTAAAATTAATAACTGATGTGTTCATTTATTTATTTACCTAATTGATGATTTTTTTCATTTATTTATTTTAAATTTATTTATTTACTAGCATACATTTAATGTGTCAAATTCTCTTGTTCATCTGATGTCATAGCTACAGTTTACTTATTCAAAATGAAATTCTTAAGCGAAGTTAGAAAATCAGATATTTAATGCATATATACTGGTATATTGTAGATGAAAAAAAAGAAGTTTTTTCCTTATACACATAGAAATACTTTACCTATATATTACTATCAATTAATTAATTACAGTGTAAAAGATCATTATAATAATTCATGTATTATTTTTAACTCGACATTTATATGCAGTTCTGAAGATTTGATGAAGAGTTTTGTGGACTTTGTGTTAATGCCCCTTTATAGAGAGCCATATTTCATTGATAAAGCTCAAAAAATAGGGCTTGGTAGCTGAACTAAACAAACTTATATTAATCAATATTTGCATAAAAATGATGCAAAATATGGTTGAAAATGGCCAAGTTGATGCACTTCAGGATAAATCAGTAAAATAAAAGATGTGTTAATTTTGGAAAGCTTTGATAGATGCAAAAACAATGGATAAAAGAACAATTCTGATCAAAATAGCTTAATAAACACATATTTGACTAATTATCTCAAATGATCTAGCTAAAACAAATATCCCACTAAGTGCTGCAGAAAGCTAATGCATATTGTTTATTTTGGATGAAAATTACAATTTTTTCTGTAAAAGTTACAACATTAAAAATTGATTGGCATACATATACTGATACTTTGCATGAACTATAATCTATCGCAACAAATTCATTATTTCTTTGCGTTTTTCAATACCTGAAATGTTTTCAGCACTCCTCTCAGAAATCTCAGAAGTCCCACTCCCACTCTCATTCACAATCTCATCCCTCTCAAACTCAACCATGTCTTCATTAAAACTCTCATTCATTAAAATAAAATTATGTAAAACACAACAAGTCACTATTACACCAGAAATTGCCTCAACATTTCTCATATCTAGAAATTTTAACTTTCTTAATTTGCCTTTTAACAAGCCAAATGAACGTTTAATGACCACTATGGTTGAACTGTGGGCTGCATTGAATTCTTTTGCTCTGATGTTAAGTGGCCATTATCACGAAAGGGTGTCAATAACATACTTGATAAGGGGTATGCTGAATCTCCCAATAGATGGTACTTACCTGGGAGATTCTGGAGAGCATCATGAAGAGGGCTATTCCTGAAGACTCTAGAGTCATGGACAGAACCAGGATATCCACAAAATACATCTAAAAAGCGTAAGCTACTGTCGCACAGTCGCACCGCTGCAGGTGCATTGCAGGAAAACCCTTCCTACAGATGTAGGAATCCCTGAATGTTGTTGGTCCTCTGATGGGAATATAAGTACCATCTAATGCAAGAACAACATTAGGGATACCTGCCCTTTCAGAAAATTTCTCCGATATTTGAGTGCATTCTACATCTGAAATCGGCCTTGAAATGAGATTTTTTAGAATCTGATGCCTCTGCATGACCTCTGTAAACTTTGACAGGTAAAGATGCAAGTTACCCTTGCTTACACCAAATCTATCTGAAACACTGCGGAATGTCTCAGTGACATCTCTGACCCAATTAGCAGTAGTAGTGTCTGAAAATACAAAGTTGCATATTTTTTTAAGCTATGCAATTAATTGGTGAATGCAATTACGTAAGTAATACATGAGCATCATTTAAATAGTGTACCAGTAATAACAGTTTGAGTAGAAACTAAATAATACCCATTACTACATTTGGAAATATCTTTTATTAAAATGGATGATTTATATGTATTGTTTTCAAGTCATCAAAAGACCCCTAAAATATATGAATTTCTATACAAGGAATAAGGGAAGGAGTTGTAGTTAGTAATTTCATAGTAACCAACCATAATTTTTACACTACTTTTGGCCAAAATACTGTGTGCAGCATAATTTTCACTCTTTTAATTGCTTTATTTCTTCTCCCATTAAAAGAAGTTTATATACATGTATGTATATTGTACTTGTGAAATTTAAAGTTGAAAACTGAGATTTTTTTTCTCTTCAACCATAATAGCTTGACAAGAGCTGAGAATAACATTGTACACAGTATGTTTATGAAAGTGTAGTGGTGGGATTCAAACCCACAAGTCCCTATAAATAAGACAGTTAGGGTACAAAAACAGAGGGTTATAACATACACATACATGTTTATATATCCATGCAGGTTAAACACTTCGGTAAAAGGTAGAATAGGGAAGGAGTACATGCACAGGGTATTAAAGACATACAAAAAGATAAAACACACGTTGTATGTATAGTACAGACATCACTGATCAATGTTTGACTTCAAAATAGACGAGTTTACTTACTTAGCTGAAATAAATCAATCTAGCATTAAAACTATACACAACTTATTAGTATAACTATAGATACATGTATTTTATAAATGTACAAAATAACCCATTCTTACAAGTTTAAAAAAAATGATAAATATTTCTGAAGATTTAAAGGTATCAACTGAGTAGTTTATTGTACTGGTTTTTTTTTTTTGTAATGACATAGTTTTCAATATTTAGTTGATTCATCCGAAAGATCTAAAGAAAAATAAAAATAGACTGATATCTTATTTTACAAATTAAGAGTATTTTCAAGCTGGAAAGATCGATGTAAAAATAAGTTTATCACTTAACAAATTTACATACCCAATAGTTCAATACCTTATAAGATGACCTTATCATCCTAAAATGTGCTCTAAACATTGGATCTGTATATGTTGGTACTGTCTCTTCCACATAATTTTCAATTCGTCCTGGTCTAAAGGGAATGCAACTTTTATCAGATATACAAGAGCTAATCATGGGGAAAACTTCCACAGCCGTTGTCAGGTAGTCAAATTGCATGTCTTTATAACCACAGTCACTTTCCAGCAATGGCAAAATTGAAGTTATACTGACAAAAATAAATATGGATAATTTTCTTTCAACTGATAAATGTTATATAGAAAACACGAAAAGCATGAATCTGATATAGCTTAAGCACTTGCATTTTAAAACCCTCAGAAGCTATACATAGTTTCAATATTTGTGTGTACCCTATCTTTATATGAATAAATACTATTTATAAGATAGGATATAAACATCTCTCCAATTCCATATGGGCCTTTACAAAAAAATTAAGAGGCCTGTGCTGCTTATAGTACAGAATATCTCAGCAAAATAACTTGTTTGCAGTACACTTACAAAGTTTTGTAAGGTGTTGATTTACACAAAAAACCATTTATAAAATCATTCTTTAGGTGATACACTATTTAAAATCATATACTTACCCCACTCTATGAGAACCACTGCTCAAAGACATGATGGATGGAAGCAGACGATTTTGAGATGCAACAGGCGAACCACTTAAATGATACTCTGTTTTTTAACGTATGATAACAGAGACAAGAAAATGGTACAATATATTACATCTCTTGATTGGGCTAACCTTTGATCCATAATCTCTCCACAAGACATCTTGGATAACATATTTCGGAGAAAAGATTGTAATTGATATGTGCCAACAGGAACTTCCCTAGTATAGTTAAAGTTTAGAATCAAGTCCGGTTTATGATTCCGAATTCATCACCGATGTTTTTTTTAAATCACATCTCTCTTCATACTTTCAGAAATTTCAAAATGAATAATTAGTTTCTAATTGGACGCCATTTTTGTTCCAAGGGCGAGCGCTCGCTTCCGTTCAGCACATCACTGTTCACCACTGTCGAATGCGACAGCGAACGCTTGCGTTGTTGAACACGCCTCCGGTTTCATTGTAATCTTCGGGAGTTTTGAACAATCACCATAGATACATAGGTACATACATTTCAAATGATCATTGTGACGTCATATAACATCAAGTATATGTTGCACTTTTCAGAGTTCATTATGACGTCATAGTATAAGCATTTTGTAAAAGTACGGGGAAAACATAAAATATGTTCAAATATTCTATAATTGTCCATGCAAAACATAAAATATATTCAAACATTCATTTTTTCAATGCATTCAGTTTTGGTTTCTATAATGAAATGAAATGAGGGGTTTTTTTGTTTAACGTTCTTTCCAGGTTGTTGTTTTATAAAATTTATAGATAGGACACACTGTAAAGTTCGGAAAAATGTTTTTGGCACAGTTTCTGAGATGTCCGCTAACAGCCGTGTAATGGTATTTTGTTTCACGACTTTGCTGTCGGTGGGCGGTCATTCGATGTCTGAGGGTATCCCCGGTTTGACCAATATAGTGTTCCCCACATCCAGCACATGCTATAACGTAGATTAAATTTGAACTTTCACATGTAATAGAGGAATGTATATTAAAATTTCTGCCGTTTTTGAATTTGAATCGTTGGCTTTCTTGTTGGTAAGGGCAGGTTGCACATCTTGGCTTCTGGCATTTACGGACAGCTGGTGTTTCTTCGATATTTTCAAATTATGCACGGGTTTAAATCATTTTAAGAGAGGGACTTTGTCGCTTACTTTTAATGATCTGAAATTTGTTTAAGATTTCATTCATTTTTTATCAGGTTCTAAAAGTGGAAGGTTGCTTTTTATAATTTGGTAAAACTCTTAATTTTTCGGGTTGTGTGTTGGGACGTATGATATAACACATTTTTCTGCTTTATCTTTTATCTGTAGTAGCTCATTTCTTTCATGGCATGTGGCTTTTTTTATTCCATGTTCAACTAGTGATTTAGGGTATTTCCTTTGTTGTAGCAGGTAGCGTAGTTCACTTAGTCTGGAATTTAGAAGATTTTTGTCCGATATTATAGTACAAAGGCGCCTGGCTAAATTATAAGGCATGTTGTTCTTAATGTGTTTTGGATGGCACGAATCATAAACAAGATATTGTTTGGTGTCCGTAGGTTTATAATATATATCAGTAATAATTATGTCCTCTACATAATAATCATGAATAGTGAATAATAATTATGTAGAGGATATAGTTATTATTGATATATATTATAAACCTACGGACACCAAACAATACCTTGTTTATGATTCGTGCCATCCAAAGCACATTAAGAACAACATACCTTATTATTTAGCAAGGCGCCTTTGTACTATAATATCGGACAAAAATCTTCTAAATTCCAGACTACGCTACCTGAAATACGCTACCTGCTACAACAAAGGAACTACCCCAAATCACTAGTTGAACATAGAATAAAAAAGCCACATGCCATGAGAGAAATGAGCTACTACAGATAAAAGATAAAGCAGAAAAATGTGTTATTCCATACGAAAAATCAAGAGTTTTACCAAATTATAAAAAGCAACCTGGACAATTCAAATTCAAAAACGGCAGAAATTTTAATATACATTCCTGTATTACATGTGAAAGTTCCAATTTAATCTACGTTATAACATGTGCTGGATGTGGGGAACACTATATTGGTCAAACCGGGGACCCCTCGGACATCGAATGACCGCCCACCGACAAAAAATTCGTGAAACAAAATACCATTGCACGGGTGTTAGCAGAAATCTCAGAAACTATGCCAAAAACATTTTTCCGAACTTTACAATGTGTCCTATCTATAAATTTTATAAAACAACAACCTGGAAAGAACGTGAAACAAAAAAAAACCCATTTCATTTCATTATATAAACCAAAACTGAATGCATGAAAAAAATGAATGTTTGAATATATTTTATGTTTTGCATGGACAATTATAGAATATTTGAATATATTTTATGTTTTTCCCGTACTATTACAAAACGCGTATACTATGACGTCATAATGAACTCTGAAAAGTGCAAAATATACTTGATGTTATATGACGTCACAATGATTATTTAAAATGTTTGCACTTATGTATCTATGGTGATTGTTCAAAACTCCTGAAGATTACAATGAAACCGGTAGAGTTTTGAATTGGTTTTCTGTTATTTTTTATTATATATATATATATATATATATATATATATATATATATATATATATATATATATATATATATATATATATAGATATATATATTATATAAATATAATCCAAAATGAGTAAAGTTAATCCACACAAGTAATAAATAATGAAAAATAACAGAAAGCCGATTCAAAACTCTACCGGTTTCATTGTAATCTTAAGGAGTTTTCAAAACTTAAAGATGAAGATTGCAAAACTTGAAGAAGAAAATAAAACTCGACGACATGTAACAATATTCAAGACGAACATGTTTAAAATTCTCCGGAATTAAAGAGAAGTGGGAAAATATCGACAATGCTATAATCAACATTGTAAACAAGGTTGTGCTCAAAGGGACGTGTGGGTCGTACCATCCATGGTAAACCCAGAGATATCATAGTCCGTTAGCTAACCTGCTCAACGAGCATTTTGCTAGTGTATGAACTGTTAATAATGAACCAGGTATGCCTCTGCATGGACCAGGGCTTGCCAATTATTTAACTGATTATTTTATTATACAGAACAAGATGTACTGGATCAGCTCAAAGTATCAAATGTAACAAGACCTTCAGGCCCTGATAGTATGTCTCCTTTGGTTGTACGAAATATTGCTAAATCTATTAAAAAACCACTTACAAAAGTTTATAACTATTCCCTTACAATAGGTCAACTTCCAGATATTTGGAAAAACTCCCAAATTTTCCTATTTCACTCCTATTTTTGAAAAAAACAAGGGGAGTGCACATTATTTAAATTTAGATTTTTGTAGTAGGGTAACTCCCTCTTAAATTTCTCTTCTACACTTCGTGACAAAGTATGTTTCCTTCTCTTGATATATTGCGTCAAAGTTTAAGTACTTTAGCCCCTAAAAATCCATAATTACGTAATACATGGGCGTGGCAATAATTTTTTCTAATAGATATTGCAACGATCAACAACTTTGATTCTATAATGCATTACAAAATCTTTATCGTTTTTAAGTTATTTGTAATAGAGTTTACGAGTCTTTTGGCCCCTAATTTAAGGGGACAGCCCCTTTCTCTTGAGTTCATTCAAAAGGTCTGAAGCATACTAACATTTTTTGTTCTTATACCTATCTAAAATTATTGTTCATTTTGGAGATACAAATCATTGAATATTTTAGGGGCCAGCCCTTAAGATCCTTAATGGGGACAGACATTGGTGTTTTGATTGGTGGAATCGATTAGAATTATTAATGCAAACATTATCTCTACTACATTGCCTAACAAAATATGTTTCCTTCTATAGATTTATTGCATCAAAGTTCAAGTACTTTGACCCATAAAAATCCCTTATTACGTAATAAATGGGCGTGGCAATATTTTTTCTGATAGATATTGTTACGATCAACAACTTTGCTTCTTTAATGCATTACAAAATCTTCATCGTTTTTAAGATATGTCTAATAGAGTTTACGAGTGTTTTGGCCCCTAATTCAAAAGGCCAGCCCCCTTTTTCTGATTTTGTTGGAAATAACTTTTTATTCCCTACCACCACTGTTGTTATATATGTCTTAACAAAATATCAAATGATAAAAAGATATAAATCAAAACGTATGAAAATTTTGAAAAAAAATTCGTACCCGATTTCGTGCCTAGGCGAGCTCCAAGAAGTGGCGCAACAGGCATTTAACAACTACATACTGCACAACTTCAAACTATAGTCTACCTATCCTGAAAATTTCAGATTCATATCTCTTATGGTTTCCGAGTTTATAGCTGCACAAAATGATTCGTCAAAAATTACAAAATGGCCGACAATGCAGTACCAGAAGTGACTACGAAAAAATGAAGAAAAATTTATGAAGTTTAGATCACGCCCAAACATCTGTGAAAAAATGGTTGAGACCGGTCGAAGAGATTTCGAAAAATCTCATGCACAAAATTTGAAAAAAAAAGAAATAATAATAAGAGACAGTACGAAAACAATAAGGTTTTCCCCTGAAAACGGAAGACCTTAATAAGAAACAGTACGAAAACAATCAGGTCTTCCGCTGGAAACGGAAGACCTTTACTAGATACGCTCTCGTTACGAGTAACGAGTAGGTCTTCCGTTCAATTTTTAAACGATACGATTTAAATATCAATGAAATTTCAGAATTCCCCCTCAACCACTCCCTTTCAGACAATGTATGCGATTTTCAATATTCTTTCAAATGCTTGACAAAAAGTTTTGCTTTTTCACATACAGCACATTAAAGATTTAAGATTTTAGCCCCCTAAAATCCCTAATTACGTCATAAATTGATGTGGAAATGAGTTTTACAAATTGATATTGTTACGATCATCGACTTTATTTTTATTATTCATTACAAAATCTTGATCGTTTTTTAAGGTATGAGTAACAGACTTTACGAGTGTCTTGGCCCCTTTTTTAAGGGGCCAGCCCCTTTTTCTTGATTTCATTCAAAAGGTCCCACACATACTAACATTTTTTTTCTTACACGTATCTAAAATTGTTGTTCATTTTTCAGATACAAATGATTGAATATTTTAAGGGGCCAGCCCTCTAAATCCTAAATGGGGACAGACCTTGGTGCTTTGACAAATGGAATCGATTAGAATCATTAAAACAAGCATTTTCTTTTCCACAATACTAAACAAAATATATGTACTTCTCTAGATATATTGCGTCAAAGTTTACGTACTTTGCCCCTTAAAATCCCTAATTACGTAAGGAATTGGCGTGGCAATGATTTTACCTGATATATATTGTTATGATCAACAACTTTGCTTCTGGAATGCATTACAAAATCTGTATCGTTTTTAAGTTATTTGTAATAGATTTACGATTGGCTTGGCCCTTAATTGAGGGGGCCAGCCCCTTTTTCATGATTTCTGTAATAAGGTCTTAAGAATACTAACATCTTTTATTATTTCACCCATCTAAAATTGTTGATCATTTTTGAGGATACAAATGATTGAATATTTTAGGGGCCAGCTCTTTAGATCCTTAATGGGGACAGACGTTAGTGTTTTGATTAAATGAATCGATTAGAATCATCAATGCAAACATTTTCTCTTCTACAATGCTTAACAAAATATGTCTCCTTCTCTAGATATATTGCCTCAGAGTTTAAGTACTTTGGCCCCTAAAAATCCCTAATTACGTAATAAATGGGCGTGGCAATATTTTTTTCTGATAGATATTGTTACGATCAACAACTTTGCTTCTATAATGCATTACATAATCTTTATCGTTTTTAAGTTATCTGTAATAGAGTTTACGAGTGTCTTGGCCCCTTAAAAAAAGGGCCAGCCCCTTTTTGTTGATTTCGTTGAAAAGAACTTTGGATTTTCTACCACTTTTGTTTTATATGTCTTAACAAAATATCAACTGATAAAAAGATACAGATCAAAACCTTTGAAAAATTTGATTCAAAATTCGTACCCAATTTTCGTGCCCAAGTGAGCTCAAAGAAATGGCGCCACTTGCGTAAAGCAACATAATAGTGCACAACTTCAAACTATAGACTACCTATCCTGAAAATTTCATTGTCATATCTTTGATAGTTTCTGAGATCAGCTCTGCACAAAAAAGGTAAAAATGTACAAAATGGCCGATAAATCGGTACCGGAAGTGACGACAGAAACAATCTCAAAAATGTAAAGAGTTTAAATCAAGTCCCATTTCCTGTGAAAAAATTGCTGAAACAACTTTGATTTTATAATGCATAAGAAAATATTTATCGTTTTCAAGTTATTCGTAATAGACTTTACGAGTCTCTTGGTCCCTAATTAAAGGGGCCAGCCCCTTGTTCTTGATTTCATTGGATAGAACTTTTGAATCTCTACTACTTTTGTTCTATATGTCTTATCAAAATATCAACTGATAAAAAGATACTGATCAAAACATATGAAAATTCTAAATTGAAATCTGTACCCCATTTTCGTGCCTAAGCGAGCTCCAAGGAATAGCGCCACTGGTGCAAAACAACTAAATAGTGCACAACTTCAAACCATGCTCTACCTATCCTGAAAATTTCAAAGTCATATCTCTGATTGTTTCTGAGATCAGCTCTGCACAAAATTGGTCGTAAAAAATTAAAAAATCGACCGTAAATCCGGACCGGAAGTGACGACGACAAAAAATTCAAAAACATATAAAATTCAGATAATGTCCCATCATCTGTGAAAAAATTGTTGAGATCGGTTGAGTAGATTTCAAGAAATCGCGTGCACAAACTTTGGGGAAAAAATAATAATAAACAGTACGAAAACAATAAGACCTTAATATGATCATTTCCAATTCCGGGGGGGGGGGGGGGGGGTGAGGATGACCTCAGAAGTCAGACATAATAAACCCTATATTTTGCCTGTAAAATTCAATATATGTTTCTGAAAACCCTATATTATTATCTTTGTCCGTTTTTAAGTTATAACCATTTACAATAGAGTCTACAATTTTTCCCATAAGGTTCAATGTTAGACCCAATGACCTTTTGACCCCCCGAAAAAGTGGTTGGCCAACCCCAAATGAGAAAAATCAAACCAGATTGCACATCTAGATATGCAGGCCTATCGTATCCTAGGGTATTGTACAATTCTGTTTAGCCATCTCTGAGAAACGCAACGTACAATTTCAGAGGGGGGAATAAGAAGAAGAAGAGGAACCGTACTAAAACAATAAGTATCCAAACTTCGTTTAGGAGACTTAATAAAGGATGATATGCTCTAACTACTTTCTGGGGCCCCTCTTTATACGATGAATAATATAAAATCTATATCAATTTTGATCAATTTTATTCTTCAAATCTATAGGAATTTTTTAAATAAAAAAACAATAACTGCAATGTATTATGATAAATTTTCTAAACATACAATAAGCAGTTAGTAGTTGATTTAAAAAAATGTACCTACATGCTCTAAAACATTTTGATCGCTTTATAAATTGGTGGGAAGGAGGGGGTAGAAATACAGGGATTTGGAAGTTAACAGTGTACCTCTACCAAAGGTTTAGTTTAATATCTTGCATAGAATTTTCTTATTGTCGGTAAAAATGGTATTCCATAAAGGTACAATGTCAAAGATTAAGTGTATGCAAAACAGGTGTAAAATTCGAGTACTTTATAATATTTATTTTTTGTTATTCTGCCTAGGGGCCATATGACACAATGTCCTTTTGAACGCTTATATATAGTCACTGTTGCTCAGGTGAGCGATGTGGCCCAATGCTTTAAAGTACACCCACTTGTTTTTTGTTCAGTCGACAACCTTTCTTATAAATTGTACAAGTCAGAGAACAGTATACTAATTCAATGTTAGTATTTCTTTTTTATAAGCAGATGCACCAAATTTAATTGGCAATGTAAACACAGTAAATGCTTCATGAAACCAAGGTCAACAGTACGTTCTTTCATCGTAATAGAGGGGTCTAGTATTAAGGCCACCTCTTTTCAATTAACCTCTTTTTAAAACACATAATTTTTTGTATTAAGTATAGATTAACACAATTTTAACGAAATTACCCCCGGGCTTATTCCTTTTCAAACAAGATAAAATATATATGAAAATTTCATATGCAGATCAATAAATCAAAACATATAGAGAAAAAAAATAAAAAAACGAAGCAACTGCCTCTCTCCCTTTCCCTTAACCTTCCATTTTGTTTTGTTTTGTTTTCTATTTTATTTGCTTGTGGATCAAGATATAGGAGTAGGTCACCACCCCCCTCCCCCCCCCCCCCAAAAAAAAACCAAACAAACAAAAAACAAAAAAAAACAAAAACAAAACAAAACGATGTGTCGTGTGTGTGCTGACATCCATTTACATGCTAAAGGGACGATGAAGTCACGATTAATTGGCATATAATTATAGCCAATACTAATCGTAATAAACAAAGTCATGTTTTAGGCGCTCCTCTGCGTAGCAGTTAAAGTACATTCATCCTACAACAAAAAATATGAATGAAACTAATATTTTAGTGTATAAAAGACTTACAAGACACAAAAGTATATTGTAAGCTATAGTTTTGCATACACAGGTGACCTGCAATATGCATCACAAACTTACTTTCCGTATTTTAGATAGAATGCATGTGTATAATGCCTTAAACACATTACAGTAAAGAAAAGGGGTTGCAAAAATGAAGAAATAAAAATGAAAAAGTTTGATGCAGATCGGGAGTTGTCGTTTAACTACCTTTTTTCTTATCTTTATGGACTAGTGAGGTCATACAAGAGGATTCTCGCCAGAGGCATAAAAACTAATGAGATCAGTAGTAACATGTCCGACAATTTAAAGGATTTATCATTACGTAAATAAAACGGAACAAAGCATATACACTACCGGCTCTTAAAAGTACTGAAAGTGCCATTTTGTACTGATAATTTCTGATATTTATTGAAAGTGTACTGTTGGTGCTGAGAATTGCTGATATATACTGATAATTTTACTGATGTTACTGATAATTGCTGTTATTTCTGATATTTACTGATGCTTTTGCTGCGAATTCTGATAATTAGTGAGATTTACTGTTGGTACTGAGAATTGCTGATAATTACTGAGAATAACAGCCAGGGGTCTTTAAGAGATGAAGTTAATTACTGTAACATGCAAATTGTTCAGATATAATTAAAATTATCGGAAAACAAATGCCGGGATTTTTTTGAAAAGAAATGTGAAAGATCTAACTAAAGATTAATCAACCGTAACTTCTTTTTTTACAACCACAAAAATTAGATTTGATTATTCTGCTTATTATCTGCTTATTCATTTTAATGTATATTTTTTCTGTATGTTCTTGTTCCAAGTTTCATATTAGCTAATTAACACAATTCAGCACATAAACAAAATGCATGTAAAAATTATAGAATTGCTATATAATCCATCCCGGTGCGCCAATCCACTCGATACTACAGTGTTACATTGTATATATAGAACAATCCATTCTAAAAAAAAATATGAAGATTTTAAGCACTTTATGTAATTGATAGATAGATTCTCAATTTTGAGCGATCAATTTTTTTTATTGAACCGTGTTATACAATTATAAACCTCAGATGTTTTTATCCCGGCCATGATCACTAATTTTGTTTTCAAAATAAAATCAAGAGAGAGAACGGGGGGGGGGGGAGACCGCAGGGTTACGGCTGATTTAAAATAATGTAACTAGATCATGACAACATTACTTAGCCGTGAAACAGAAGATATAATCAATCAATAAAACCCATTAGATTGTGTACATACTGTTTGATTCATAGTTTATATCGTAATGTAATGGCATTTTTTAAAAATACTTCAGTAATGCAATTGCGATTGCGTTTATATGATTTTTTATTAACAGCTTATTTTTATGGGTTTTAGGGGTCTCTGGACATACATATCATTAATGTAAACAAGCATTGCATGAGTGTATTGCATACGCAACACACGTCCCCTCTACTGGTTTATATTATCATGTGGAAGCTTCGGAACATATAACTATTTCAGAACTATTATAAACGAGATGTTATGTTTTTTTTAATTCAGAAATAAAAGAACAGTGGAAAATCAAACTACATGTATATAGTTGATATCGAAATTAAATACAAAGTGAGTAAAATAATACGCTTTTATTTAATCTCCTGTAATTTCGCCAAGTCCATTTAGTATTCGCTGATAGAAATTTGTGAAAACAATGCACTGTTATGCACAAAACCATTTCTTATCGTCTTCTGTACCCCAAATCAAACCAAACAGATTAACAGCCCATACCAATAACGAACCCGATTGTTATAATACAGAAATACCTGCCGATTAAATTAACAACACAATGCTTGACACTATTTTACAGAATTTTTTGGTTTGTAAGAAATGATCAAAGAAATGGACAAGTAACGCTCGATATCAATACTGGCCACAAACTGGCCTCGTTTATTCAATACACACGTGAACCGAACCCGATAACAGACACGAACATAATAAATTGGAATATAAAAAAATTATTTTCCCAAAAATATGTCAACCAGACGCTACATAAGTGTAAACTTGATCTGTAGTTGACATTTTGAAGCTGTTCAAGCAAGTTTCATTTTATTCCTCAAACGCATGAAGAAAAAAAAGAGTGGAAAACTGAAAAGGGACAGACAGCCGGACAGAAAGATGGACGCAGAGGACCGGTAGGGGACTAATAATAAACTCATGTATGATTTTAAATACTTTTTTCAAATTTATTTTTAACTTATTTGTTTGTCAAATATTGTAAAATGTGGGTTTTAAAAAAAAAACCGGTGATAGTTATTTGGTTTTAATGTATTTTTAATATTAATTTTAATGATGATTTATTAATATCCATTAAAATGGACGAGCGCTCCATTACACTCTAAAAAATTCAAAACAATACGTACGACCCCCGATTTGTAATGTGGGAAAGCCATGTGATCTGCTCAGTGCATGAAACAAAAATCAATGAGAAAATCGTAACATTTGTTTAGAAATTAACATTAACAGAAAAATACATGTCTTTTTGTACATGAAAAAACAAACACATGTACGAACAGTATATATAAAATGTTAAATTTGAAAAATCACATCGCACATTTAAAGATATGTTAATTCTATATCAAAAATAGTTTACGCTTATGAGAAAATCGTAACATTTGTTGAGAAATTAACATTTACAGAAAAAAACATGTCTTTTTGTACATGAAAAAACAGACATATGTACCAACAGTATATATATATATAATGTTAATTTTGAAAAATCACATCGCACATTTAAAGATATGTTAATTCTATATCAAAAATAGTTTACGCATATGCCCAACTTACAATTTAGATATTGTGAGGATTTTTCAGCAGCGTTCACCGTGTATCAAGCTAATATTTCTCTTGATATTCTTAAAATTGGATTATAAATATTATATTGGGTTTCGGAATAATGAACTTTGTCTTTGTTACTTTTAAATGACTTAATAATATATATCAGGTAGCACACGGCCTCCTCAACACAAAAATCCCACAATAATGTTGGGACATTGGGTCTAAGTGTTAGAGCTTTTTGTACAAAAAGCTCTAAAACTTTGACCCAATTTCAGTCTTCCTCGCGATCGAAACCAACATACAGCTGTTATCACGCATAATCTCGACCACGAGGTGAATCACACACAGTCCTAAACACAAAAATCACAAAATAGTGTTGGGACAGTTCTTTTCAAAAAGCTCCAAAACTTTGACTCATTGTCAGTCTTTGTTGCGATCAAAATCAAAGTACAGCTGTTGTCACGCATAATCTCGACCACGCGGTGTATCACATACGTAAATTGTGTGACATAAATTAGCCTTTTGATCGATCTTCTACATTTTGGAATACAAATGGGGCGCATTTCTTTAGAAGTATTTTGAAATAGTTTGAATGCTTAATTTGTTGTTTTGTGCAGAATGTGATATTAAGAACACCTTATGAAAACAAAACCTTAATCAAAGTACTGAAGTACTTTAAGTTGATTTTATCGATTATCATTTACTAGTATTTTACAATCAACGATAAGTCATTTTGCTTGGCAAGTAGTTTTTAATATGCATTTTAATTTCGCACATTTATAGAATATGAATTCTCATACTATTCTATAAGAATTTCGAGAAAGCCCCATGTTAATTTAAACATATCTTGTTGAGTAATCAACTGGATTAGACAGCAGGCAAAGCCTAAATAAACCCTAATCAAAATACAAAGTCAAGAAGTTGTGTTATAAAATAATCATAGAATATAGTGTAAAGCATATAGTATAATTTACCAGTTTACAGAGTGATACATTATTGATATTTTTTGTATAAAAGACAAATAAGAAGTAAGAAAAAGTAAAAAACGCTTAGAAGCTATAATATAACTGAGAACATAAGACACGATTTTACAATTTAAGTTGTATGAAAAGTCAGAACTACCATAAAGAATATAGTTATTATGAAAAGGTACATTAATGTCATTAAATTGATTAAAAAGTTGAACTCTTTGTTGAATGTATCTTGGACACTCAAGAAAAAAATTATATTACCTTCAGATTCAGACCCACAGTTTGTACTATCATTAATGAAAAATCCTTAAATAGATGAGCATTTTAATAGCTACCTTTATTCCGCAATTGACATAAAATGATATTTTCTTTCCTATTGCCAAAGCTGTAGTGTTTTGGGTATATTTTGGTTTTTGAGTTTTGACTTAAAAATAGACAAAGATGATGAATGTTTTATTTCTGCATCAAGATTATTTCATAATTTAATTGTAACCCCATGTGAATCATGTTATGAACTATGATAAAATTATTTCCATCAAACTACCAGTTATAGAAATATTCCAAAAACAGTATGGATCCAAGCAATTATGGACGTACCCCAAACCTTACAGATCTATATTAGCACAATTTAGGCGTGGTGTTCTTCATATCAGAATAGAAACAGGGCAATTTAGGGGGGGGGGGGGGGGTGGAAGTAAACGATGGGCTATGTATGAAATGTTCTGTAGAAGCAATAGAAGACGAATTTCATTTGTTATTACATTGCACATCTTATTCGAGACTTAACACCGAAGTATTGGTTTTAATAATCGATTATTAACATGTCGGACTGCACTGGTTTTCTCTTATCTAACTTTACAAACTGCAAAATTTGCATATTCAGCTTTTATGTGCAGACAATTGATCCTGAATAAAAAAAAATAACAATGCGTAAACTTATTATTATTTGTATGCTCATTTTATAAAGTGACATGTAGGTCCGATGGTCCGGGTTAATTCATCAAGTTATTAGACAATATACATGTATCTATATTTGTTTATAAATCGCGTCACTATGATTAATCATCTACATACTTACTTACATACTTGCATGTGGACAATTATTTGCACCTCGTGGATTATGGTGCACTCATGCAAAGCATGTTTGATTCTTAAGCGAAAACGATTGATATGTTTTCAATTAGTGAATATGCATTTATATTAAGCTAAACGTTCTGCATTTATTACCTGCACACCTCTTAAATATGTTGAACTTTTTTCCCTTTTTTAGTAATCAATCGTAGGTCTTAATTGTGATCCAGACTCCATGCTTGTAAATGCTGTGCCCCATTTGGATATACACATGTAACGTTTCTTTTAAGTTTTCTCATTATGTCACAAATAAGGTAATTTTATTACTATGCCTCAAAAATTGCTCAATCATGCCGGAAACAGTTATATTGCCCTCCCGAAAAAAGTTCTTTTTCACAGGAAATGCCTGGTAGTTAAATTGCCCTCCCAAAACGATTATCAATTATTAAGTACAAATACTCGGCATAGTAATTACGTTGGATTCGACGCTCAAATTGCTAAGCAAATGTAAACAGTTCCTAGAAACGTCTACGATTCGTCTTAAATTCAGTGGTACTTAAACTGTTTAATTGATTAGAAAAAAAATGATAAATAAAGTTATAGTAATCCTACTCAAACGTGCTGAAAAACAAGAAAAAGTTAATTCGGGAAAAATAAAACAGCATTCCAAAATTTCAGCCAGCCCAAAACAGCAACATTATCATTATTAAATCTATTGAAACTAAAAATCATCGGTCGACTTTTTACAAAATATTTACATTCATTGATTTGTAAAAAATGAACATGTTCAAAAAAAAAATGTGCTTGTTAATCAAATGAATATTTCTTAAGAGCATGTCTACGAGAAAACCATGCAAAAGGTGGTGGGAGCAAGGTTCTCTGATCAACTTCATATTTTGTGTGTAACAGTGTGCATCTATATGAAATAATTTGCCACAATTTTTTTTTTGATGTGGTCAGTCTAATCTTGGTTCTGCAGCACTGTTACTAAAAATAGCATTTTGAACCTTTTAAGAATAAAATTTTGTATAATTCACCAAATTATTGTTAAGAATTCTGAGTTTAGTTTAAAAATGAATTCAAAAAGTCATCTAGAGTTAACACTAACAAGGTACACTTGTGTTTTTCATTTTGTGAGAATTCCCATATATTCTTTCTGTTAAGTGCAGATAGGTCACGAATCTGGCATGTTTCCAACTTTTTGTAAAATTGTGAAAATATACATTTTTTAAATGCTTAAAAGTCAGAAAATGGCACTTTAAATTCACTAAATCTGTTTTTAGTTAAAAAGGGACATTTATCTTTACAATATATCAAAAATCTGTCTTTGGACTCTCAATAATATTGTAAATATATTGTCTTAAAGTTGGACATTTTTCTACTTTTAAAACTCTCCAGAATCTGTAGTTTGGCATTAGCTTTACATTGTAACATGTATATTATGGGCGAAACCCGACATATTCGCGAGCCAAACAATATTTTACTGAACTGAAGGATTGCTTCAACACATTTCAGGTTTTTCTTTTAAATTAATGCCGTTAAAACACGAGAAATCATGGGAAAATGGGAATTTGAATATACATGTAAGCTGAATTGGACTTATTTGCCAGTGCTACACATTGAGACAAGCAGAGTGCCCATTAGATACACAAATGAATAATAACAGGGGCAAAACTACAAAATTCAAAGTATTGAAATACATAAAGCCGGGCTCTTTTGGTGTGTAATTTTACATATTGTTTACTACAGATTGACAATCTCTCTCTCTCTCTCTCTCTCTCTCTCTCTCTCTCTCTCTCTCTCTCTCTGTGCATGTATTATGTATTGATCTTTTCATTTTTTTATACTTGAACTAGAGAGTTTTTAATTCAGGAAGTAGGACCAAATTTCAAAGCCCCCGCCCCCCAAAAACAAAACAAAAAAAACCCAAAACAAGCAAACAAACAAAAACAAAAAACAAAAGGATCACCTCCATAAAAAAAAAATGATTAAACATATCTTTGTTGAATTTAACAGAATATTTTTAAGAATGTGGAAGTGGTGTGGTATCAATTGACAATGAATGTCCATCACATTAAATGATCATAGAATAAGGTAGATTTGGTAATTATTTTTGTCCGACAGTATAAAGGATTGAACTTTTATTGTTTGAGGGGTAGAGGGACCCGATATCAAGCCTGAAAAAATGTTAATAAAAAATATGATACATCATAAATTACGCTTAAAATTAGTAAATATCAGCAGAATATCAGCATAATATAATATAGAGACACATTTTATTAGCATTTCATTTTTTCAATTTTTTTAATCACAAGACAATAAGAGAGTGTAAAAAATTTTGACTTTTTTATTAGACTGCTTCATAACTCTGGGACCAGATCTTCTTATGATGGGTTATAATTAAATAACATCCCAAATTACAATCCCACAAAAACAAGTTATGATGTCTATTTTCATATTTGGGATAACTTTTTTATACCGGTAGTTTATGTTTATATTTATATGTGGTTTTCGCAGGTTGAGATCCCCGGGGGAAAGGGTAACCTAACACCTCATTTTTTCCTTTACAACTATAATTTAATTTTAAGAAAATGTACAAACTTTAATTTTTTCCAAGAGGAGATCAACTGCTAATAGAGAAGTAGGGAGTAGAACTCTCTATTAATTTCAGATGTACTTACTGTGTTACATTCTCAAGAACTTAAAAAACCCAGCCCCCTCCCCGTCATTTCAAGATTCCATGAAGTCTAACCTTAACATCTATAAAGGGTAGTTTTTAGATGGCCAGTGAAATGTACACGTATAGAAATGTGATGTCTATTGCAACAGACTCCGATGATAACGATGAAAAATTGCACGAGGCATTCCTAGTGAATTCCGAATTATTTCAACATAGAAAGAATAATCTTAGCGTGACCAGGCTACGCTCAGGTCATACCCCATTATAAATTAAATCTTTGAAGAAATCAGTTCTCGTATTTGTGGATTTTTTGGAGTAAAATATGATAATCTGTGAATGAGAAATCTTGGAAAATTTCCCCTTCATCTATTTTAATTGTACTTCTATCACAAGTTTGTATATTTTGATTAAAATTCTTCCAAATGTGCTGCTCAGAAAATAGCAGTTTATCAGCTGTTTATAGACTAGAAACAAGTCTCCACATCAAACTTCAATATGTGATATAGTG
Source organism: Magallana angulata (assembly GCF_025612915.1). Lineage (NCBI taxonomy): Eukaryota > Metazoa > Mollusca > Bivalvia > Ostreida > Ostreidae > Magallana > Magallana angulata. The sequence goes on from NC_069112.1 coordinate 18,884,832, forward strand.
AATAACACTAACAAGATGGGGCAATTTTGTGCAATTAAAATCATTCAATATCATAACATATATCAACAACACTCACAGCATTTCTCAATACTTAGCCTGAACTTGAACTTGTATACTAAAGCTTTGTCAACATTCTGACTAGTTTACCTTCTCTACAGAAGAGCGCAACAGGGGAAACAATTCTAACAGTAGTAATGAAATGCAAATGTAATGAATAAGAATTCTATGAGAAACAATGATAACCACTAATTTTTTTTTTAATTAAAAGCAAAATAGGGTGTTTTTTTCATGTTTAATTACAAATACTGACTTCAGTGGATTAAAATCGCTTGTAAAATAAAATTTCAAAAACCAACAAATTTTTATTTTATTTTAAAATGGGATGTTTTTGTTAATTTATTACTTTTTAGTCCTTGAGAGTCCAAAGATGGATTTTATATATTTGTAAGAATACATCAAACAGTTTCTTATTAACACAAAATTTCAAAAAATAATGTGCCATTTTCTGAGAAATTCTATCTGAAAAATTGACAAAAATATATAATTATCATTTCTTGGCATCCTGCCACCATTTACATCCTTGGGACTTCATGTTATAAATAGATATATGAAAAAAAATATGCAACGATTAAAGGTTTGAACTTCGTCTTTAAGAATATAGTCTTATTTTTTTCAAACATTGTTTATACATTTTGTAATTAATTACTGAATTTGACAATTTTTCTCTTAACTTTTCTGGATTTTAGAGGCTAATTAACCAGAATGCAATACTGGCCGTTACTATAAATAGAAACACCCAGTGCAAAAACAAACATCATATATCTGACTCTAAATGGGTATCCTTTAAATCTATGATAAAATTTTGTTCATTCTTGAGACTTGCTGCCGCAGCTTTTTTCCATATTTGCATGGTTTTCTCGTAGACATGCTCTTAAGATAAATTTGATTGATGTTTAAAAAAATTATATAACATATATTGCATGATTTTTTTTTCGGCAACAATACCAGAATAGACGTCCCTCGGTGACAAGAAAACCCTGAAGTGTAATATCGCAAGATAAAAGCATTGGGCTAAATAACACCCTAAGGCTTTTCTGTGATATCGTGGCAAATATTCTGTTTTATTATATTTTCATTTTAAATACTGAAATGTAATTGGTTTAGACGCAGTTGATAATCCGTTCTACTGTCCTCAGCGTTAGCAACACGTCATTTCTATAATAAAAGCAGTTTTAGTAATTTCTCTAAAATTAACACATTCAGTATAATAAAATAAATATTGCCTATTTGGGATGCCAAGAGTTGAACTTGACACACCTCAAAAACTATTGTCAACCTTCGCTTCGCGTCGGTTGACAATGGTTCCCTCGGGGTGTCAGTTTCTTCTGCTACCCCACTTAACAGGCACTATTTATATACCGTATATCAGGTTTTTACCGCGTGTATCCAATTTCCGCTTTTTTCGCGACGATTTCCGAAACACGGAAAATAAATCAGCGTAAATTTGATACAAAGTTTTGTTTTTGTAATACAGTTTTCTCTTTCCTGATAAAGTAAACATGTAAGTAAAATGACGGTGAACTGTGTTCAGTTAGTAAAGTTAGAGGTACAAATTGCGGGATCGGAGGACAAGCACCAGATAATAGATTTGTAAGCCTCGTTGTTTATTTAATAATCGATTGACAAGCTAATTAAAACGGTCGCTTTCCTTGTTTAAACCGATGTCTAATTATACCTGAGCTACTCTTATATGTAACGGTACATGATCTATTTATCTATGACTGTTTGCGTCTCTGAAAATAATTATTGGTAATTATTTCACATTAAGGAAATTGTGTATATGGTTTCATTGTTCGAAAGAGCGACAATTTGGATACTTTTTCCCACTTACCTCACAGGTTTGAACAATTGTAAATTATATTTTCAATGTGACTTTGAAATAGTAAAAAATTTGATTCGCGTAAATTTTATATACCCTTCTAGGCTCTGATTCGCGGAAAAAAACATGACGCGGAAAAAAACTGATATACGGTATTGTCGCCCTGGAAGCCATGTAATATATTTTTATATCTATAAGGTCGCATACCGGAGCAAGGTTTAATTTATTCAACCTTATATCAGGTACGGTTCTCATTTAAAACAACATATGGGGGTTGAAAATGGGAAATGGGGGTTACAGCTAAAGCTTTTCGAATAGTATGTCCTTAGTTTAAGTAATAAAAGTTTGATGTAAAACAAAGAAAGACATATGACGTGAATCGCAATAAAGCTAATGTTAGATGAACATTTGCATAAGCAGAAATAATTTTAACGTCACGAGCCTGTAAATCAATCATTGATGTTTTTTTCAGCAGTTATATGCTTAATCTCATAACTAGGTAAACGTTATCAGGTCAATGAAATTACTTAATACTAGTCAACGTATTTTATGCGCACTTTTACACATCTATACTACTACATTAAAATAAAAGAAGTAGTAATAGCGACCATACAGGGGGTATTAAACAATAGAGCTATTGTTCAGAGAACAATGGGAAAGGTAATAGGATAGCCTTAAGGGAGAAAATAATAAGAGGTAGGGGGTGCCCCCTTCAAATGACACAGGGAGGACTAAAGGGATATCCAATATTAAATGACACAAAGAGGAGTGAGGCTGATACCCCAATAAAGGTTTTATGATACGTCTATAAGTAGATAGTTTGAGGGTAAGGTACTATCTTATAAAAAATGGTTAGTATGATATCAAGGTATTTAACAACGAATCAGCTAAAATCAAAATTTAATGCGATGTGTAATCGATGAAGACAAATTGACCTTTGCTTTTTTTATACTGTCTGAGTGGTCAAATGGCGATCTTTTGTATAAACTTGTACATTAACAACCACATTTCAGTATACATGTTCAAACTACCAAATATATTAATTTGATTTTTTCAGTTAGACAAAGTTATCTGTACAAATCAAAGTAAACGCATGCGCTCAATCACATGTATATACTATATTTATATATTCTAAGATTTTAAAGTGACATATAGTCCAATGGTCCAAGTGTAACTCGACGATGTGTAATATTGTATTGTAATATACTTTTGACATACACATGTCACTATATTAAAATATTAACTTACTTACTGAAGGGAGCGACGCAGTTGTGAAACCCAGCTGGTGATGCTGGTAGAACTTGCTCGGAACTTCCAATATGATAAACAAACCAACCTGATCCTGCTGGACTTCAGCAAAGATTTTGAAAAGGTCTCACACAATAAATTACTCTTTAAACTACATCATTTTGGTGTTCGAGGCCGAAACGTAGCATGGATTAAGGAGTTCCTCAGTAATCGTTCCCAGAGGGTAGTGGTAGATGGCGAGTTCTCTACATCCATTCCTGTCACATCTGGGGTCCCCAAATGGCGCAGTCCTTGGTCACATTCTTTTCCTTGCATATATAAATGACTTACCAGAGAAAGTGAAATCACAATCAGACTCTTCGCCGACGACACCGTCATCTATATTACATGTACTTTAGATGACAAGGGACGTCAGTCTATGTTCCAAGAGGACCTAAGGGAACTTGCGCACTGGGAGACCCGTAGGATATGAAATTCAACCCAAGTAATCCGTGTACAAAATCCAGAAACCCCATCCGTCCCAAATATATACTACACGGACATCAGCTCGGTATCTGGGTACTGATATATCGGATGACCTTAATTGGAGTACACATCAGTCGGGTTATAAAAAAGCCCACAGCACCCTTGGCTTTCTACGTAGAAATATTCCAACTAAGAACCAACAGCTTTGGTCAGCGGCTTACAAGGCTATGGTACGCCCACAGCTTTAGTATGCTGTCAGCGTTTGGGACCCGAACTTTGCTACATATACTAACCAAATTGAGACAGTACATCGCAGAACGGCGAAGTGGGTGATGTCTGACTATAGCAGGACAGCCAGTGTAACAAGTATACTACATACCCTAGGCTGGAGAAGTCTACAGTTAAGGAGGGCTGATGCCAGACTTGTACTTACGTACAAGATCATTCATGGCTTGGTAGCCATTCCCTCAGTTCAACTCGTCCCCCTGGTAGGATTACTTGCTCAACTCACTCCTTTACTTTTCGGCAGATTCAAACCACAAAGAATGTTTACAAATATTCATTTTTCCCTCTTACCATAGTACAACGGAACACACTGCCGGGCAGTGTTGTCTCACTTCCAAATGTTGATCATCTCAAACTGGAAAGTGGCAAATGAACCACCTCAGGCCTGAATTATGCAAAAGTGCTTTTATGTGTTTTAATTGTAAATACTATTTTTCTTCTCTTTTATCTTCACTAAAATGTAATAAAATTACTATCCTCTTTTCACTCTGTTGAAATATTACTTCACTTCTCTTTATCTTTTAACAAGCGGCGCACCCTACTCAGAGTACTCAGAATTGAGGGCGAGTAATATCGAGAGATAGATACTAAGGTAATCAATGGTTGACACAATTTGCGTATTTCGTTTCATTCGGTGTTGGACGTAGAAATACACGATTCTGTGACCCGAGTCGACCTACGATCAGTCAGTAGGCTTATACATCAGAACATTTAGTCAACACGAATACTTTTTAGGCTTCATTGAATACCACATTCATAAAGGATTTGACTAAAATGCAGTCTTAATAAGAGGGCTATGCCTTCAAATTACGATTTGCGCTTAATTAATTACACAACATTTCCTTTTCTTATTAAATCAAGAACTGAAGTACATATACTAACGGGAGTTGATTTTATCGATTAATATTTGTTTTAAAGTCAACGATAAGTTATTTTGCTTGGCAAGTAGTTTATAATCTGTATTTGAATTACGCACACTTTCATAATATGAATTCTTGGGCTATTCCGATAAGAATTTCGAAAAAAAACCTGTATGAATCATGTTGTGTAATGTTTAAAAATAGAATTGATTCTATCAAACTATGTATCAGTAATCGAAATATTTCAAAAATTGTATGGATCTATGCAATAATGAACTCAAGTCGCGTTCAACCAATTGCTCAGCTGTTTTCGTTAATATCCGACACGCAATAGGCAGGTCGCGTGACAGTTTGATGACGCAACCTCTAAATATAGACTGATTCTCGGTTGTCTCCGTAAATACCCGACAAGCAGATTGTTGAGCGATACTATATTGAACTCAGGCGTAGGAATACATACGACTGCAAAAAATATCCAAATTGTTCGTACTTTTTAAAATCTGACTATTTTTAAGGTATACCTAAATAAGTTTCATTAAAAAAAATGCCTCAGTATACATAACGTCAAAGAACTATATATAATATGTGGCCCCCACAATTTGCTATTTTTAAAGTGATTCAGGTACATTAATTTGTTGTGTTATTTTTTAAAAGAGTTCATATAAAATTAGATTGTGTTATTTTAAAAAAAAAGAGTTCATATAAAATTACATCTCCTTTATTCTGGTTTAACACAAATTTAAGACAGACTGCATTTAAATATTATATCAATACAGTTTGTGAAATATTGAGTGACTCAGTTATTTACATGCACAAGACATTCAGCAACAGTTATTAGTATATCATGCACAAAAAGAAAAAAATTTAATGATTTTTCTCTATCAAACATCATACCATTGGTATCATTTAGTATTTTATAATTATTGTCACCAATTACAATCATTTGGAAGAGTTAAGTAATGTGTTGTTGTTTCTTTGACAGAAAATAAAGCATTACAGGAAAATAAGTATGGGAATATGGGAAGAATTAATAAGGTAAAAAAAATAGACATATTTACTTTGATTATTGGATGTCATAGTGTTCCCATAGGTGGAAGTCTGGTCACTAGCCTGACTAGTGAGGGGGTGGAGGTGGCCTGGGTAGTGAGTGGGGTGGTGGTAGGTTTCCTGTCCTGGGTAGTGATAGTGGTGGTGGTATGTGTCCTGACTAGGAAGTGAGCAAAGTGGTGGTATGTGTCCTGGCCTGACTAGTGAGTGGGATGGTGGTATTTGTCCTGGCCTGGGTAGTGATAAGGGTGTTGGTATGTGTTCTGGCCTTGGTAGTGAGTGGGTGTGGTATGTGTCCTGGCCTGGGTAGTGAGTGGGGTGGTGGTATGTGTCCTGTCCTGGGTAGTGAGCAGAGTGGTGGTATGTGTCCTGTCCTGGTTAGTGAGTGGGGGGGGGGGGGGGTTGTGTGTGTCCTGGCCTGGGTAGTGAGTGGGGTGGGGGTATGCCTGATGATGATCAGAAAACTTACTTATGAGGATATGTTGCAAATTAACACTGGCATGCCATAAAAAGCTTCAACTTTTCATCTGATTATGGACATGCATTGCTTTACTTTCCTCAGCACATTTGGCCAAACACATGTTAACAATTTTGCAAGAGGTTCTTTTATCTTTAACAAAGACATAGACAGCTTGATTCCTTATACAATATATAAATTGTCCCCAGGAATGTTAAAAAGAGTAAAAGTCGTTGGGTTGCCCAAAACATATTGCGCATACTTATTACTATATATAAAGCTGGTCGATATGCTGATCTCGACTTATGTTGAATTACAAGCTTTTTTTTCCAGTGTATATGATTATATGTTAGTTAGATTTATTGCTGGAAAGTTATTAAAGAAGGAGACACACATATCTAGAACAGTTCTTCATGTCGCACACTGTTCCTAATTACCTGATTGTATCATACAAGCTTATGACATCGATGTCTTTAAAGCCTAAAACACGGGTTTTATAGTGCAGAAATATTTCTCCTCTCTCAAACTTTGCTTTGTAAGCATTTGTTGTATTTCATGAACTTGCAGGTCGAAGAAATCGGTACATAAAGTATAATTCTAAAAAAAAAACCCAGAAAGGTTTAGGAACAAGACGGATTTTGAAAAGCATGAAGACAGAATGTTTAAATAAGATACTTGTATACGCCTTAATAAGACAAAACGGAAAAAGTAACATTTTTTTTTGCAAAATATGGAACAGTTCTCTTTCTTCGTTAAAGTGTTCCAATCTAATTTTTCATGTGCATATTTGTATAATGTAATAATTACACGTGTTATCCCTGTAAACAGCTTTAAAAGAGAATTATGAAACCCCATTATCACCAAAACTACGCTATTTTTGTGAAAGTAAGCAAATATTGTCAAACTCAGTATACCCTAAGCATGAATAACAACTTTTTGTTGAACCGGTTTATAATTGTTTTAAATCTTTGTTTCTTGTCAAAACACCTAAGAAGAAAGTGATGAAATTTGGCTGTAGGTCATTTTAAATTGCCATTTTGACCTATTTTACGCAATTTCCGTTATAGCTAGCATATTTCTTAAGACTTAGCATGTCTTAGTTATATTGATGATAAACTTTTCTGGACCAAATTAAACTTGTTGGTCTCAAGCTTTTTTTCCGTTTTAAGAAACTTTAAAGAAAAAATATGAAATCTGGCTGTCCGCCATTTTGACATCAGAAAAACCCATCGCTTTAGTGGAAACCAGCATGATTCCTCAGACTTAGCACGTCTTATTTATGATTTGAAAATATATTTTAAAAAATAATAATTGCTTGTTTTGTGCTTTTTCCCCATTTAAGACACTAAAGGGAAAAAATATATATAAAATCTGGATGTCCACCGTTTTGAATCGCCATTTATTTTTTTTTAGATAATTTACGACATTTTCTTGAAAATGGCATATTATTCCTGACTAGCCACACCTAAGTTATGATTAAAAACTTAGCTGGACCGAATATGCATTGTTTGTCTCACGCTTTATGTCCATTTCAGAAATATGAGACGAGTTAACAATTTGTTATCCGCCATTTTAAATCCCCACGTTGACCTAAGTAACCACATTTGTGGAAAGTCAGCATAATTTGTAAGACTCAGCACACATTGGATATGATAAATACTATTTTGGATCAATTCATTAGTGTTTGTCATTATTTTCCCCCATTGAAGAGACTTTAATAGAAAAATATGAAGATTGGCTGTCCGCCATTTTGAATCGCCATTTTGACCTACTTAATGCCATTTTTATGAAGGCCAGCATATTCTTTTAGACTCAGCATACTTTAATTATTATAAAAAAAATCATGCTGGATCAAATGATAATAATTGCCTTTAAAACATATTTCTAGAGCTCTTTTTACAAATTAGGACTATACTATAAAAAAGATGAAGAGAGTATCTAAAATTTATTTCATGAATGTACTGTAGTAAAAGAATTATGAACGGATGTTGAAGAATAGAGACAGTTTGATTTGTTAATAACATTTGATAGACAATCAGTTCTTTTTCGAAAATATAAAAATGGAGAAATTTATACAATTTTTGATTTAGTAGTTCTTATTGCGAAGGAATATATTTTTTCTTGTTAATATAAAAGTAAAGCAAACCCAAATATGTATGAATTAAAAACTGTTATGATAGAAAGGCTTTTGACCTTAACATGTATGCTAATGAAAGATTGTAGATTTAAGGAGTATAAAAGCTATAGCAAAAAAAAAATATGTGATAAGCTGTAGTACTGTAGTATGTATGGTTAAGTTGTTTATTGTAATTTTTTTTCCATTTTGTTTAGAACTTCAATAGGTTTTTTTAACATCTCTATCCGCTTTCAAGTATCTATGTAGCACAGGGTCCAATATTGTATACATATGTAAACAATGCCACTACCCCTTTCCATTCTCTCTCTCTCTCTCTCTCTCTCTCTCTCTCTCTCTCTCTCTCTCTCTCTCTTTTAAAATTTACTTTAACTACACACAAACTGTACAGTATAAAATATTCAAATAGTCAAAAGGTTTCCATTTTGATTGTATCAAACAATGTACGAGATATGTCACGTTTGTACATGCATATGTTGTGAAAGTGGACAATTCGATTTAAGAAAGAGTAAAAAACGAAGTCATCATCAACGTGTTGCATATCGCATACAGAAAGTCAGGAAGGGGGTCCTTTACAATATTGCAATGTACATGCACTTGACGGTTCGTTATAGGTCTGATTAGAAGATTATTTTAGGCAAAATGCATCTGTCAGGTAAACAGCACTCGGTCTAATATAGCGTCATAAGTGAATCACTGCAACATTGCATCCTCTACTTACTTGATTCAGCGATCCCATTTATCATTACCTTTTGATTAGAGTAGAGTTTCATGCATGTGTATATTTAGGAAACAATTTAGGAACTTCAATATCGGAACATTGAATAACGCAAAACGTTTTGTGACCTTTACTGTTTGTTGGAATAAGCACAAATTGGTCTATGCAAATATTTTTTTTCTCAATATAGGTATAGGTATTGGCCGATACTGAAAGCAGTCTGAGTTAAATTACAATGTACATTGAACAAAATCCATGCCATGCTAATAAAACGACAGTATTACATTCGTAAATTAATTTGGAATTTAAAACCAGACTTGATCAAAATCTATTAGAATCAAGCACTCATATGTGTACCTGTAGTCATAAATATGTTTCAATGGAATATAAGACACTAAAAGCCATGTAGAGTGATGATTCATGTGTATTGCACTAAAATCAATAAAATTCAATAAAATAATCAAAATTAATATGTATATGAAATATGAAAATAAAGTAGAGGCCAGCAATTTTTTTACAGGCTAAATTTTAGACCAGGTCAAAATTTGGGGCCAAGCCAGATATGGAGACCAAAAGTCCTCATTCAAATCAAAGGCCTGGAGGGCCTAGTCGACTCGCTATGAAATTGTCAATATTTTGATATATTTGTTTTTATTACATTGTTAGGAATACATAAAAAAAATTCTGTCTTTTAAAAAAAAAAAAACTAACATAGGTGGAAAAGATTACAGGACTCATTGTGGCAGATATCACCTTTATGAGACCAGTTTTATCATATCAAATTATATGATAATAATATCTAGATATCCTATTTATTTAAAAAAATTATCTTTCACGATTCATGTTTTTTTTTATCTTTGATATGTTGTAGCCAGTAATTATAAGATAATTAAATACTTAATTCATGATTATTTCAAATTCTGCGTGTTGAAAGCAGAAAAAGGTCAACAAATGTCTGATTCCTGAATCATCAACTCGTGTCAGTACTTTCAGTACTTTGATTCAGCACGTTCTGTTGACATTTCAATAATAGACTGGCAATGGCTGCCAGACTGGCAATGCATAATCTCGTAGGATAGAGACAAAGGACCAGTGAATTTCAATGACGAAGAAATAAGAGCTATTTGCATTATATCGCACATTATCAATTCACGTTTGTGCTCAAAATCCACTCCAAGAGATCCGAAGACAGCAAGGATCTTCTCGCTTCGCGAGCTGGGTTTTTCTAAAAATAGATTTTATGCTAAATATGGAACAAGGCTTTCCCCGTGTAAGTTTGTCGAATTCATGGGCGGCGATTGAACAAAAACTACTTTGATTTGTTTTATTTTTTGAACGTCAAGAAAAACTTTTAAAATATATGTGTAAAAAAAGATAAAATTGTTTAACCATTTCAAATTGGGAATCACGCAAACAAAAGAGGTTAATGCATGCACTATTTTCGTTAGCGCATGAATATTGTAGTGTAAAATTTTCGCAGAAACGGCTATGATAACATGGACTCGCTCGCTTTGCGAGCCGACTCAAAAAGTGTTTGTTTTTGTTTATTTGTTTTCCAGCTTCTAGTTTCAAGAGCTGGCCACTTTGTTAATCGTTAAAACAAGTTGAATTCCAAACCTCTCCTCCCATGGTAAAATTTTTAAGTTTACAAGTAAAGAAATTAAATTTATAAGGAGCCCCCCCCCCCTACCGCGTCCTTGGAAGCAGATAAAAATTATAGATCCCCCCCCCCCCCCCCCCCACGCATTAGGATTTTGAAAACTGGTGAAAAATATTTTCTTTTTTTCTTCTCTTCGCCTGCCCTGATTTCGGATTAGTCTGTCCTGTTTCCTTTAAAAACGACGCTACATGTACGTGCCTGTATTGTTCCGAATTTACACGTGAGTTGCTGTCTTATGTGTACCTGTAAGATGAGTCTGTTGGTGTGACAGTGTTTTGTTTAGTTGTCAGACCTTCATTGTAACCAAATAGAACATATACTAAAAATCAGCATTTCACATCTGTCTTCTGGGCTTTTCTTCTAAAATATACAATACGTAGTCATTAAGTTAATGTTTGTCTATTAAATCCTCTACTATAATAATGGGGCCTATTTGGCAAAGTGGGCATAATGCAGAAAGAGAGCGTATGCGAGCACTTCATGATGCATATACCTGGGGGGGGGGGGGGGGGGGAGGGGGTGGGTGGGGGCAACAACCTTAAAGGGGCTTAGCGAACGGGCAAGGCCACAAGGCAAGCCGACAAGAACATGTTCTTCAAGATAAACCAAGGTCGCTTTGGTCAAAGAGATGTTGTAAATGTAAAAGGGTAAAACGTAAGGCGCATACTTAGTTTTGTATAATCTTAAATATGCTTTTGCTGCCCACCCCCCCCCCCCCCCCGGACACTCATCAAACATGAATGCTAAACGCCTTTCATTTCTATATTTTCTATGTAGTTTATATGAGGTAAAAATTCTATGGGGGTCAGTTTTCAACGTGTGGGGTGTCGTAGATCAACAGGTCTGGAATATTTGGCCCCTGGGTCAATATTCTACGGGGGTCACTTTTCGTCGTTACACCGGTATTCACACCTTTCCACGGACAAGTGTTAGGTAAATCATCACAACCTGTCGTGTGTATAGTCTGAATATATCTTACTTCTAGATCTACTTTGCAGTGACAATGACAGTAGAAAAGTGACTGAACTTTACCAAAAAAAATTGAATTGATTACAAATGTGCATTGAACATATATCTGTATTTAAATTAACTTGAATACTCTCATTTTGAGGAAAAAAATAAATGCTTCATTTCCTTTTGCCTAAAATAAAGTTTATAACTAATCAGACCTATAACGAACTGTCAAGTGCATGTACACTGCAATATTGTAAAGGACCCCCTTCCTGACTTGCTGTATCAAATATGCAACACGTTGATGGTGACTTCGTTTTTTAATCTTTCTTAAATTGAATTTTCCACTTTCACAACATATGCATGTACAAACGTGACATATCTCGTACATTAGTTGATACACTCAAAATGGAAACCTTTTGACTATTTGAATATTTTATACTGTAAAGTTTGTGTGTAGTTAAAGTAAAATTTTAAGAGAGAGAGAGAGAGAGAGAGAGAGAGAGAGAGAGAAAAGGGTAGTGGCATTGTTTACATATGTATATAATATATACACCATTTTTACGTGATACGCCCTGTTCTACATGCATACTAGAAATCGGATAGAGATGTTAAAAAAATTATATTGCAGTTCTGAACAAAATAGAAAAAAAAATCACAATAAAGAAACAATTTAACCATACATACTACAGTACTACAGCTTATCACATATTTTTGCATTAGCTTTTATACTCCTTATATCTACAATGTTTCATTAGCATACATTTTTGGGGTCAAAAGCCTTTCTATTATAACAGTTTTTAATTCATACATATTTGGATTTGCGTTACTTTTATATTTGCAAGAAAAAATATATTGCTTCACAATAAGAACTACTAAATCAAAAACTGTATTAATTTCAAATCAAACTGTCTCAAAATCTATTCTTCAACATCAGTTCATAATTCTTTTACTACAGTACATTCATAAAATAAATGTTAGATACTCTCTTCATCTCTTTTATAGTATAGTCCTAATTTCTAAAAAGAGCTCTAGAAATACGTTTTAATGGCAATTATTATCATTTGGTCCAGCATGGTTTTTTTTATGATTTAAGTATGCTGAGTCTGAAATAAATATGCTGGCCTTCATAGAAATGGCGTTAAGTAGGTCAAATCGGCGATTCAATATAGCGGACAGCCAATCTTTAAATTTGTCTCTTAAAGTCTCTACAATGGGGGAAAATAATGACAAACACTAATGAATTGATCCAAAATAGTTTTTCATCATATCCAATGTGTGGTGAGTCTTACAAATTATGCTGGCTTTCCACAAATGTGGTTACTTAGGTCAACAAGGGGATTTAAAATGGCGGATAACAAATTGTTAACTCGTCTTATATTTCTGAAATGGACATAAAGCGTGAGACAAACAATGAATATTCAGTCCAGCTAAGTTTTTAATCATAACTTAGGTGTGGCTAGTCAGGAATAATATGCCATTTTCAAGAAAATGTCGCAAATTATCTTAAATAAAAAATGGCGATTCATAACGGTGGACATCCAGATTTTATATTTTTTCCTTTAGTTTCTTAAATGGTGAAAAAGCAAGAAACAAGCAATTATTATCTTTGAAAATAAAATTTCAAAAAGGAGCGATCCTGTGACGCAAGCAGATGAAGAAACTTTATGTGATACCGGTGTGTTTTCCTTTTAATACGGCCGAGGGACTATCAAACGCTGTGTTCTATTACAATGGAAAAGCATTCGGATTTGGAGGGATGGAGTGGCATAAAAACTTAGACGCTGAGCAATACGAGATAAAAACTGACCCTGAAAACAAATTGAAATACATTCAATTTACTGCTAGAGTTTCCAAAAACATACAGGGAGGGCTAAAACATAAAAATGTAGAAAATCAAATTATTAAACAATACGAGCAACCGTCCAATTCTCGGTGTTTAGTAAAACTGTTCTCATTTTACTTATCATTGTTTCCCGGCGTTGGTCCATTCTGCAGAAAAACTTTGATTGAAAGTGTCATTTCTAGTGGTGAAAACAAAGTCCCGCGATTCAGTGCTGGAAAAATTCCAACAAACAAATTATCTACAATGTTTAAGAAATTTTATGAGGAAGCCGGAAATTCCTTAGATGGTCGCAATATTACAAATCACTCCGGGAGGGTAACTCTATGCACAACACTATATAATAGTGGTTTTAATGACAAAGCTGTAGCCAGCAGAAGTGGTCATCGTTCTAAATCCATACAAAAATATCAAAGGTAACAATATCCTATTCTTAAGGAAATAAGCAACACTCTTGCTCCTCCTATGGCAAAGACAGATGAAAATCTCTTAAAACGTTCCTCGGAGACAACCCTGGATTCCGATACGTCTGTGCTTGACGATGCATGTGTATTTTTGTATGTGCCGAAATGTGTCAAAAAAGTTACAATTCAAAAAGGTGATACAAAAATTACTGTGGACATTTAAAACTAAAATGTGTAAATTGTATTGCAAATTTAATAAAAAATAAAACAATTGTATTTGTACTACTTGCATATAACTTTGAGGGTGGGGGATAAACTATATAAAGTAACGCCCATTTACTGCTTCTTGATATTGAACGGACCAATCAAATACTCTTTAGTATTTCAGAAATAGATTCTTCGCCATTAAGAATGAATTATTTACGAGAATCGGAGTCATTTGATTGGATAAAGACTGGGTTATGTTTTAAGTGGAGTGACAGCAGCTCTTGGGGTCAATTATAATACCAGATATCTTCTTAAAGGATACATACTATGTTAAGCAGGAGTGACGCCAATAATTAATGTAAGATTCTTTCTTATTTAATATATAGGAGAGCACGTAAAATGAAAAAAAAAATTCGCTTTGAGAAAAACTCAGTATTAAAGACTTAATGTCATCGTGAAAATAAAACCGCCGGCTTTGTACCGTATGGGGTATTTTCCGTACCGAGCGATTACTAGGGAATTAGCTCAACACACGCTGTATTTTCACATTTATTCCAGTTAATAACACAATTATACAAACAGTTACTCTCCACTCCGTACACATTAAAACGGGAAAACTCGCTTATTAATAATTCTAACTTATTGTTAACCTACATATGACAGTGAGGGAAAACGTAACGGGTTATCCAGACGACTTGTATCTTGACTCTTAACCTCCAACTATCGAACTCTAACTCTCTACTCTCTGCAACTAACTAGGAATTATCTATAAAACATATAACAATATTTTACTGGCGTGACCATCTAAATAATTTTCATGTATAAATCATCCAATCAGAAAATATTTCTTTATCCTTAAACTGACCATCTCCCAGGTAAACGCCCATATATTCACTTGCGTTAATCCGCTGATTGTTATGTATCTGCATTAAGTCTATAAGTGTCAAACACATATTTGTTAGCTGAAACCATTGTTCTTCAATCCTGCCTTTCTAATAAGTATATTTCCTAAAGCTACACTTGATTACTTTGATGTCCTATTTCTTTGTTACAGGTAAGACGTTTGATAAACATTAATTTACATTCTATCACATTTTACATGGTGATCACCTTGTAAAATGTATATTTTACATGTTGCGAACATTTTCTATAGTTAAGCTTGTTGTTAAATTAGCTTTATTAAGCCTTCTTAATTATCGTTGATTTACCAACAAGCTACACTATAGAAAATGTTCGCAACATGTAAAATATTCATTTTACATGGTGATACAAACGTCAGAAATCTCAGAAGAGGAACTGTTTGCTCTTTTAAATTATGAATATTTTATCCTTCGCAAAAAAAAAAAGAAAAAAGAAAAATAAATCAAACAATAACCTATTCTCTTTTAAAGCAAAATGAGCTGCATTCTTCATGTTGAATTTTTTTTTACTAAAATGTTTTTTTTTTCTTCTAAAATGACAAAAATAACATAGTTTTTCAATTTCTGTTAGCCATATTTTTGTGGAAAAGGTCGCTAAGAAGCCTTAATTTGAACAAAAAAGAATTATTGTCGTCCTTTACAAAAACTGATTTGCTATATATTCATTAGAAGAGAAATATTTCCTTTGACAAAAATTAATGATTTTTTTCAAATCTAATTTATCATAAAAGTTTAAGTTATATGCAGACTTATTATACTAGCAGGTTTTACAGCAAAATAAAATTTTTAAAAATACAGCTCATATTGCTGAGCTGCAATCTTCATGCTGAATTTTTTTAATTTTTTTTTTCTTTCGAAAATGTTATTTTCTACTAAATTTGCAAAAATATCATGGTTTTGAAAGTTCTGTTAGCCATATGTTTATTGAAAAAGCCGTAAAGAAGCCTTAATTGAAGCAAAATTGAATTATTGTCTCCTGTACAAAAATTGATCTGCTATATATTCTTTAGAAGAGAAATCTTTTTTCTGACAAAATTAATGATTCTGTCAAATTTTATTTATCATAAGTGTTTAAGTTACATGCAGACTTATCATACTAGCAGGTTTTTGCAGCTAAATAAAATTCTAAAAAATACAGCTCATATTAATTCTTTTTAGGCGTTTTAGGAAGGATAATTGTTTTTTAGTTCATGGATGCTGTATGTAGATTTACTTTGGAATTTAAATCCTTTTAACTCAGTCAAGATGTTTAACACACAATAAAACGTGTTCCGACACCTAATACTAGGGGTGTGTTCAATAGAGCGGATACCCGCGAACGCTTACCGAAATTCCATATACCTGCAACAAAGTTTGGCAAGCGCTCAGGTATCAATAGCTATTAAAAAAGAGGCACGCATTCAAATACCGCATTTGTTTAGGATAAATTCTCACGTCATGAATGTTTATATGACTGAAGGAGTTTATGTGTCCTGATATTTTACAACTTTTCATGGTTAATGATTTTGTCTACTTTGTAAAAAGGGGATATAGAGGGGATAAGTACAAATAAAATGTACGTTCTAAACAGTGAATTTAGTCAGTTTTATTTTTGTTTTCCTCGCATGGTTTAACATAGAAATAAAAACAACAGCATTTATTTAACCAAATGCTTTGGAAAAGAAACATGTATTTTGCATTAAAAAAAATTCCGTAAGTGAATGCATTAACATATTCTTTCCTAAAGTGTCCAGCTGAATACCTAAACATCAATAACGATTTTAGTTATATTCTCAGTTATTAGAAATGTGGTTTATAGTGAAATTATGTTTTCAACGAATATTGCATCCATAGCAAAAAAAAAATAACCTATTCTCTCTTTAAAGTTAAGTAAACTAAAAAATATTTGACACTTAATAAACACTTCTTCTTTATAATGCAATCGAATTCTTTGGTACATGTAGCTTATTTACTTTTTCTTTGTTTTATTACGACATGTTCCTAGCTTATGAGCTCTATCAAGCACTAAAATAAAAATAACGTTAACTTTTAAATTACTGGATTTTATTTTATGAAAAATACTTTTAAGTGTGCACAATAAACTCCTAAATCATTCCACCGAGTCTCAAAATCTGACTGTCAAGAATACCCCGTTTGTTAAAGAGACCATGGGATGCACTGATGATACAGACCCTGAAACGTACTACTACACCACACGCTCGCTGCACGTTCGCTACTCGCTCGCTAAACGGTTCATACGAAACGCTGAACGGTTTACACGAAACGCTGCACGCTTTGCCCGAAACGTTAAATGATTTACACGAAACGCTGAACCGTTTACACGAAACGCTAGACGCTTTGCCCGAAACGCTAAACGATTTACACGAAACGCTGAACGGTTTACACCAAACGATTCTCGCACGAAACGACTTGCTCGCTTTTCACACGCTTTGGACACGCTTTTATAAGATCGCTTTTCGTTTCCTTCGGGTCCTCTCGGATTTTTCCTTTGACTTTGTTAGTATGAATTAATTTTAACAAAACACGAAATAATAGAAATACTGATATTAGAAACATGTATGTACATAAGTATTAAATTGATTAATTAAATTAAATTGATACTATTATTCACAGGAAAAAATACTTATTCATAGAATTAACAAGAAATACTACTAAATATATTTATTGCTCAAAAGAAATACCACGGTTTTTATTAGTGCCGTAAATAATAAAAAATCCAGAAAAAAGTTACCTTAACTCAATAATCAATACCAGAAATAAAATCCGTATGATTAAAAACTAAAATGTTGAAAAATATTTAAAATTAAATTAGTCACAAACGTTAAAAAAACAAATGTTATACAAACAACCGATTATTTTTTTCTTATGTCGTATCATTCGCGTAAAAAAATATGTTCCAAACATATATCACAGAAAAAATTCAAACGATTAAACAAAAAATAAAGTTGAAATGATTTAAGTTTATGACTCAATATTCGTATAGATAACCGGCGCCCCGTATAACGGCGTACAGTGTATCTATCAGAATCTATTTGAATTAAGTACCATGCGTATTGGTTCCCATAATAATTAATTGCATGTGTACATTGTTGGCAAATCCTTGTTTGTTCATTACTTCTAAGACTTGTTGTTTTCCATTAACAGTGTTTAAATAATTAAAATAATTACTTGCAGAAATATCTTGAATCGGGATTCCAAAGAATTTACTTACCGCAATTCATAGAAATGAACAGTATATTTTCTTTCTAGGTTTACATTTAATTTTGTTCAAATAATTGTTAAATTCTCTATCATATAAATTGTGTGCTTCATCAAATACTGATTCCGATTACCTTGAAGTCATAAAATTTCTGATGGCTATTGATAAAATAAGAGACGCGTGACCATCAAATGAAAACGAATACACAGAGTTTGATTGACAGGTTAAGCCAGGTGCAGGTCTCACCCGATGACCGAGGTTCTGTGTGCTAGTTGTACACAGCCGAATGGTCTCAGTAAGAGATATCGATGTAAATAAAAAAAAATGCTTATCAAGACATGATCGTGTAAGTAAAAGTTGATTTAGGTTTGTTCCTATTGAAATCATGTTTTGCCTACTGTATTTAGTATTTTTATGTATAGCGAATTTTAATATTGTATCAGTACTGAAACATCGTATAAAAACGTTATATATACATGTACTCTGTAACTAGTCGTTTTTTAAAATACATATACAAGTATCTTTCTTTTGTTTGTTAAAAATTAATTCAATTTTGTAAAAAAGATATATCATTTCTTCTACATTTTTTTATGACGATACCTACCAAAGAATTTTGCCAATAACAAACAGTTTAAAGTAATATATTTACATATACCGAGCACAATTTCTTCTATGTCTTACGGAAACTTATAGTTAATTCATAGCTCTATAGAAACAGCCAGACTGTAATCTACACGCCCTATTTATCGATTGGTCGAGATCTACAGCGGCTGACAGTGATAGGACTGAAATTGACACGCCCTGTTTATCGGTTGGTCTGAACCTATAGTGACCTTAGTAAAATCCCGGACTGCACGAAAAAATCATGACGATGCCAGACTCAAAGTCTCACAGGAGACGATTTGGCTGTTTCTTTTAGCTAACGTACTTTTGTACATAAACAGTAATTTAGTGAATTTTACTAACTTTTCATAATTAGTTTATTAATTAGTTAAAGAAAGATGTTAATATAAACAATAAAATACTTTCTTTAATGATTCATGCGGGATACGAAGGTAGCTTTAAGGTATCACACCGGTAATTGTTTTCACTATATAACACTATAGAGGGGAAAAAATTCTTAAAAATCAGTTTGTATTTTTCATGACAAAATATTCGGAGGAAATGTTATTTGTTACCTATCTCATCAGCTAACACCATAAAAAGGGCAAGCGATACTGCATTTTCTCAAAATATCTAGCTCCAAACAGGTCTACCCTCAAAACGACGTGTTCTCCATTTGTATGTAAACAGACTGCACACTCAACAGGAAGCTGCTGCATGAGCCCTGAAAGAAGTAGTCCCTGTGAACAAAAATCATCACCTAACAAAATACATGAAATATCCTTCTCAGTGGTACAAAAAATTTTAAAACTGAGTAAAGGAAAATGAAAAAATGCAGTCAAGGAAAAAAATAATTCTGAAGTATATATGGAACTACAATTGACTAAGTTCATTTTGATTGGCCGATTACCGGTGTGATACCTTTACACGAAACGTTACTCGTACGAAGGTCGCAGTAATCCAATGCCCGCTGGACCTACATGGATGCCAATCCTCAGATAGCCAAACTGTATATTTAGAAAGTCTATGCATGTATATCAGGGCAGCATTATGCTAGACCAGTGAATGCAGTTGATTTGCAGGTTTTACTCACCAAGGTCACTATGTCTCATTTGCTTCTCCACAGTCTCAGCTAATAATATAATAACCACCGTTATTGCATTTCATTCTATTTTAAATAGTCCATTAAAGATTAAAAAAAAAAATTATGAATCATAATATAAATAGTAACCTTTTTCACAATTATACCTTATAAAAGTCACATATAAATTTTACATATTTTAACAAAATTATTTTCAATTCATTAACATGAATATTTTAATCATAAACATTAACTTTTAGTAGTTATAATACAGGTCCAGTTCACGAATATCATTTGAATTTCATTAGAAAAAAAAACTTGTGTATTTATATTACTAGAATTCTACTTCCGGTGAGATATCTAAAAAATCTCAAGAATCTTTCTTTTTCAAAACTTTCCCCCTTTGAGATCTAAGAAACTGTAAGTAATTGCGACCTGAATCTTTTTATGGATGCTATAGAAACAAGAGTCCTAAGTTGAAATACTAGTTATCTAGTTAGTTACAATATTTGATTTGCATGTGATCACAAACAAATCTGAAAACAGTAACTGTTATTCATAAAAATATTTTCATTCAGATTCTTTCGAAATGGAACCAATGAGGAACATATTCCTTGTCCTTGGTTTCTCTGCTCTGCTTGGCATATTCATTTTTGGAGTTCTCGAAACCCTAGAAGAAAGAAGAATTGTTTTCATTGCTCCCACAATCAAGAGAAATACAGCTATTAAAACACAGACCACATTATCCAATTTCAAAAACGGTTTTCCGTATACTAAGACGTGGGTAATTTTATGGTATAACATTCCGTCTTATCTAAATCTCTACGTAAAGTATTCTAAAATGAAAAAGTGTGAACATATAGGATCAAACTGTGTTATATCAACGGACAACTCTGATGTCCATAACAGTAGTGTTGTGATCTTCACACATTCGTCACTACCAGGTTCTCCTCCCCTGAAGAATAAATCCCAGATATGGATGTTTAATACTCTGGAAAACAAAGCTTATACACATAGGCCAAATACCGCTTGGAAAAATCAATTTGAATGGATCATGTCTTATCGAAGAGATGCCGACGTTCAAAGACCGTATGGTAAAATCATAAGACTGGACAAAAGTTTGGAAAGAAATTATTCTGAGATTTTTCGACAAAAGACGAAATTCGGTGTCTGGATGTCGGGTCACTGTCCTGTTCCATCTCGTCGTAAAGAATACATTGAACAGTTGCAGAAGTACATACCAATTGACACGTTTGGATCATGTGGGAAGAAAAAGTGTGGGGTTCGAACCAATTTGAAGAATGATTGTTTAACGAATCTTGCTAGGGAATATAAATTTTATTTTTCCTTCGAGAATAACATCTGTAAGGATTACTCTACAGAAAAGGTGTTCAACTTGTATAAAAAGGATTTCAACCTTAGCATCATACCGGTTGTAAATGGTCCTCCCCAGGCAAGTGAATATTTACCTACGGGAACGTTTTTAAGCACGTTGAATTATACTTCTCCAGAGGTGTTGGCAAAAAAGCTTAAAGAAATTGGATCAAGTGAAATATTATATACTAAATATCTGAAAGAAAAAGATAAATACAATTCATTAGATGAACCTGAGATTTTTCGAGAAGCGATATGTAATGTTTGTCAGAAACTAGATAAGATGGAAGGGGACACAATTTTGCCAAAAGCGGATGTGATGAACATGTTTAAAAATGATTGTTGACATCAATTCTCTGTAAATACCAAAAATACGTGGCCACGCACTATCACGAAATTGAATTTTATCTCTCTGACTTAAAAGAATGTTCTATATGAAGACTCTCTGTGGGTATATTTTTGACAGTTCATACTCAGTTTTCATAGCAACGACATTGAAACATTTAACTACTGGCCAAAATGACATAAGGAGTGCCATTATATAAATAACTCGTATATTCCCTAAATACAGTAAGGTTTGATCATGACATTGGTTTAATTTTATAAGCAAGTAATCAATGTACCTGTAAACATACACTGATTTCAGTGAAATGTACAGATAACAATACCATGGATTTGTGTTTCATAGATTTAGCTTATAAGATAGTGAAAAACAGGCACATTAAATGATATCAATTTAATTTTAAGCAGGCAATTGAAAGCTGGAATAAACAATTTCTAAAACGATAAGACCTTAGTCTAACAGATACAACCAAAATTGGCTTGGGTATATTCACTGGCTTTCACAAACAACTATTTGAAGTTATCGCTTTTCCACAAAATCCAACCTAAAGTTACTTCCCTTTGTTGACTCTTCTGTATTGAAGTACGAAAAAGACGTCACAACAACATGGCAAAAGCAGACGTTGGAAAAACATAGATCAAATGGGGTGGAGAAAGCATGCCATTTATGTTTTAGGGTATTTAGAGTAATTTTAAGTCTCTAATGAATTGGTGAATATGAAATCCCTTACCAAAATGAATTGTTTGCGGGCAAACTGATTAGTTTACCAGAAAACTTTAGAACTTGTTTGCCGATCTTTGCCAGTAGTAGCAATCTTCTGGTAAACCTCCTTTATTTTGCCAGAAATTTACCAGACACCCAATTATGTTTGCAGCTTCTTCGCCATAAGTGGCAAACTTTTGGCAAACTCCTTAAAATTTGCCAGAAGTTTACCACAAACATTTCTTCTTTTTTCTCTTTTTTTTACTTCCTGAGCTTGCCAAAGCTTTACCAGAAATAAGACTTATTATAAACAATTTCATACACATTCAGCACAACTTTAAGACTGTCAATTATAATGAATTGCTTTTATAATTTTGTATATTTGTATAGAGAAAAAATAAATCTAATTAATATTTTCGGATCTAAGATAGTCTCGATAAAAATGTTTATTATTACGAAAATAAGATCAACTTTAATCGCATGATGCTTCATAATGACCCCCCCCCCCCCCACCCAAGACCCCACGTATTACGTGAACACCAACATGTCTGTTCTTTTGCTATGCTATATTCTTTTTTCCTACGTTCAAATATCAGTCAACTTGGATTTGAGTATCTAAACCGCTTGATGTTGAAACAGGTAGATTGAAGAATTGTCCGTAATGTTATGCTGTTCAGTGTTTGTTTCTACTTTTACTTTTGTTTCAATGTTAAGGAGTCTTGTTAAATGGGTAGGCAAACCCGGGCCGGGGCAAAATAAAAGCCGGGGCAGATCGATATTTTTCAATTTTCTTTGTTAATACTCAACCAATCTCATTGAAATTTTCAGGACATGTCAACAATCAGTATAAATGTATTCGCTGTAAATATTTCTGCAAAACAATGTATATTAGGAAATTTATCGACGATTGTTGATTTTCAAATTGGTAAAAAGGGTAGGCAAACCCGGGTCGACATTTTACATTGTTTTACGGTTTTGTAAACTTATTTAAGAAAAAACAGAACATTTCACGTTTAATTTCGGTAAAACATATAAAATACTAATAAGAAATAGTCATTTATTGAACGGAAAATAATTGTTCTTCAATTAATAACAGTGTTTAAGAAAAAATATATGAAATCCATTTATCTTCCCAATAGGTGTCTGCGCTGGTGACTGGGTTACACAGACCTAAAAAAACAATGCACGAACAACTAACTCACTGATTTTATGATCAAATGATGCAACCAAAAAAGAGTGAAGACAGAATTTGTGTAAGACTTATGTAGAAAAGCATATAAACAACAGTGCTGAAGTCTGACCATTATTTTTGAAATTTATAAAATGTGTAAAATTTAAAGTTAATTGCTTGTGTCCTTTATCTCTAATTTTGCTGCATCTGTTTAAGTTAAACATCTTTGTTAATCACCAGTAGAAGTTATTTGTTAATTGATTAGAAAGCATAGTACATGTATTAATAACTCATTATTAAATGATTATTAGTGTTTATTAATTGTTTTCCTTATGTTGTAATATCTTAAAGTTACTATGTTTTTCTGTAAGCTTGCGCCCAATTGCCGCAAACAGTTTGCCAGAAGCTAATTTGCATACGAATTCTGAACTTGCTGCAAATTTGGCGCAAACAGTTTGCCAGAAGCTAATTTGCATACGAATTCTGAATTTGCGGCAAATTTGCCGCAAACAGTTTGCCAGAAGCTAATTTGCATACGAATTCTGAATTTGCGGCAAATTTGCCGCAAACAGTTTGCCAGAAGCTAATTTGCATACAAATTCTGAACTTGCCGCAAATTTGCGGCAATTGTTTGTCGCAAATTTGCAGCAAACTCTCTGCAAATTTGCGGCAACTGTTTGCCAGAGGCCTTATATTTTGGTAAGGGATGAACCATGCTCTATTAAGATTAAGCTTAATTACCGATCTGTGCTGTATTCAAACCTTTTGTAAACATGTGACTGTCTTGTACAATTAAAACAATCTTGATCAAGTGAAACGGACAGAGATTTCCTCTTCATAAGTTTCGGTAATCTGACATACGAATCCAGCACTCAAACAAGGAAGCTAATGAGCTACCAACCTGCAACACTTATATAGGAATGCGATACAATTAAACACCCCCACCCCGGACTGATGGTGTGGTTCAAGATGGAAAGAATCGCAGTGTGTACTCTTCCAGAGTGTCAACCCATGATGAGCATAGTTTTGAGGATATACTTTTTCGTACCCACAGCGATTACAGAAATCCATCATTGCCATGCATTTTATGTGAAAGTTAGATCTGGTGTCAGTGATGTGGTTCAATTAGATTGACCCAACTTTTCTGGATTATATATGTTTAAAATACCAGACATATATTCCCATTATGCAGGATTTACTCATTTTGAGAACCCTCAATAACAAGTGAAAAAATAGGATCATAAAAAGGCAGTCTGTGGAGATAAGATGCAGTCCATAGCAGTCCTTATTCCAATTGTTCAAGGTATGTATATTCACATCAAAATCAAATAATTTTCAACCAGTCTTATAGTCTGTTCCAGCTTCCATTGCTTGTTGATGTTCTTAATGGATACACCTCAGGTCTAAATGTACAGAGTGAATTTTAAAAACCAGGCATCATGCAGATTTCCCTGGCAAACAAAATTAACCCCCCCCTCCAAACACCCTCTCCCTAATTATTAACAGTATCACCCAGGTCCTTCATGTTATTTGCAATGTGAGATTTCAGTGGTTATTATTTTTTTTAATTGATAATTTTAGGTTATCTGTATATTGATACTTTAAGTAATAGAAAATACCCCCCCCCCCCTCCAAAAAAGAAAATGTTTTTCACCCTTTTGATTTGTATACTTCTTTCGCATCATGTTATATTTCATAACTAATTTGTTTTGGGGTTGGTTTTTTTTTTTTTTTTGCTGATTTGAGCCATCTTAATTAAGCAAACGGTGATGGCAATACAATTTGGAGCAGGCTACTTAATTTAGATTATTTAATATACATGTAAAGTTAACAGCATTAAAGTAAAGGTAAAGGTAATTTGGGAATGTTTAAAATGTTTCATTTTATTATAAATTTGCTAAAAATATATTAAAATACAATTGCAGGATTATGTGTATGCTGCAGAATTAAATGAATTTGGCTCTTATCATCACAACAGAGTCTGTCAAAAGGAAGACATAGAACAGAAAATGTGAGTTGATGAATTTAAACAAAATTAATAAAAAAGTGATGTCACATGTAAGTATTTAAATCAGCTGATAGTATATTATCTATCATGCAGGGATCAACAGTAGCACTTGCCCAGCTGCTGTGTCCAGCTGATTTTGTAATTATATTTGGACAAGTCAATCTACACAAACACTTCTCTGGTTTACAATTTATTTTTCTCAAACAATTATGATATGACAATAGGCCTCATAAAATATCATGAAAAATCAAACATTTTTTTTCACTGTAATGGAACAGATCAAACTTTAAGTATATAAAAAAAAGAAAAATAAAATATCAGTGAATGTTGAAAACCTATATCCAAACTATGTGTAGCTTAGTTACTGAAATAAATGTACTTAATCTACTTGTCAGTGTCATATCACTAGAACACACCAGCAGATTGAGTAGAATATTTTTCTCTTGAATTATATCATATACAATAGTAAGATATTTTTTAAACCTGAATAATTTTTTTTTTAAATATTAAGAAGATTTTTTTATACCGACCCAGTACTGATATACACTGTATTTGATAACAGCAATAATAAAAACAATTTTTGATGAAATATTTTGTGACAGTTAATAATGTGGAGACCAACCATATCTTATCAATTTCTATCATTTATTTTATATGCCAGTCATAATTTTCCATACGTTTCAATGACAAATTACAATTTATTATAGCATTTACACAAGTAAGCAACTTGCCCAAAGAACAGGTTAATAGTTTAGTTAATGTTGAGCCCTGTTATGCTATATCGAATTCAGTTGCAGCTGTTAATTAGTGCATGCAGCTATAGACTAATATTCCAGGTGAAAATAACATATATTGATACATTGATATATCAATCAAAAGCCTTTTCCTCTTTTTCTTTTTTTAAATTGTGTACATGTAAACATAAACACATCAGGATTTTGCTTCTTATTTGAAAAAAAAACCATTCAGTCACATTTGAACATGTCTGTTGTGGTATTTTATGTGAAATACATACATTTAAAAGATTTTATTTAATGATCCATACATGTAATATTTTACTTTTTCAGCATTGCAGAGTGTTGAGGAAAATGATCAGAACAGTCCAGTGAATACTCAAACCAGCAAGACAGTCTGACATATAATGATAGATGAACAAATAATGAGCAAACGGAACTCGCTAACATATTGAGCAATTCGTCCCTAATATGTTTTTTTTCATGATTTGGAATATATTTTGAATATTTTTTTGAAGAATTATTTATTAGTTTTTAAATAAGTGTTGTTTTTTTATTTCTGGAGTTGCATTGAAAAGATATATCATTTTCCTCTTGTGCAGATATTTGGAATTATCTGCCCTTTATCATACAAAAAAATCAATTTAAGCCTTCTTAAAGTGGTAAAAATCATAATGTTGTAATCTATTCAAGCAGTTAACCTATTTCATTAATGGAAAATATCTAAAAACAGCATTTCATTCCATTATTATTTGTTAAGACTCCTTTAACAGGGTTTTCTTGCTTGGAGTTATCTGCCCTTTGCAAAAAATATATAGAAACAATTCTCATAAAGCCAAATTGAATTATCCTGATAAATTGAATTTAAAATATATAATCAGTTTCTCATTTATTTAAGCAGAAAAAAGTATTTTAAAGGAGTTTTATGATCAACTTATTATTTAAGAAATATTTCATTATTTTTTTAGTGGGGTGGGAAGGTGTCAAATAAACATTTTTTGGAAGTAAAATAAACAGAAACGAAAAAGATACCCGCTCTGGTGTTTATAAATAATATTTTATATAAATATGATGTTTTAAATTTGCAATTGATTTATTTTTTCTTTGCCTGCAATTTTTGAGAGACTTTCAAAAATACGGGGTGAAAATTGAAATATCAAAATTTAGAAATTTTGGCCATGTTTGAGCCACTAACTTTAAAACGAACCAAGACATTGAGATTTTTTTTCTCTTGCATCATGTTCATCTATATTTGTACTATGTATATTATGTGTGATATATCTTGAAAATTTTTAAATAAGCCTGTGCTGTGACTTTGAGTTTACCTTGTTTTCCAACTTAAAAACTGTGTATTTGGGCCCAAAATGAATGAAATTGGTTACCATGGCAACCAAGGTAGTAGCCATTGTTTTGATGGTGGATAATGTCATACCTTATGAGTATCAGTCACTTGAGAAAGTTTCGTGAAAATCTGAGATGGTGTGGGCCATGACCCTATAGTAATATTTTGGTATTTACAGAGAATTGATGTTAAATTACCATGATTTTTTTCTGTTGTGGCATGTTAAGGTCAAGATCTGTTAAATGATTCAAGAGTGTCTTTTTTTTTTTAACTTGAAACATTATGACGTCATAATTGATTTTAAGAATCTTTTTCTCCTACTTTACGGCTTTAAAGGAATTATGTAGAAAATTAAACAATTTCTTGCATTCAATGTTAAATCATAGGAAAAAAATCCCGATACTTATATTTAATTTGATATCATTTTAAAAAGGAGTTCAAGAGCTTTTTTAATTCTTGTTTAAGACTGTAGGCATTCTAGATATATTTTTGTTAGTAAAAATGGACAAAACTCATGTAACACGATAGGAACGCCAAGGCTGGTATTTTTATTTTAAAAGGCCTTTTGAATATACTTATGAGTTACCCAATTATTAGATATATAATACAATATTATCTATATTCATATATGTAACGTGGCAGTATTGCCTATTAAACGTTCAATACTTGTGTCGATATTTTACGTTTTAATCTGTTCATGAACGAGACTAATAATGAAAGAAAGTTATAAAACACTCACCTTTATTATGTTTTTATTCTGAAGTCTGTCAATCTTGAAAGTTACAATCGCTCTACATATTTTCGTGACGTTTTCTCTCAAAAGTTGCGAACAGAGGAATTTTCACGTGCCGATCATTTTATTTGATTTTATTTTTTCAACATGAGCACACTCGTAACCGCAAAATATTTACATTCACCTTCTTTCCTCCTATTAAAATGCGTTGATAGATTTGAGTGATATTTACGCATAACACAGAAGACCCAATCACCAAATCTGGTGCGTATGAATACATTCAGTCTTCCTTCAGAGCATGACCGACTCTCCTCCCGACTTCAAACGGGATCACGACCTGATATTATACTTGGGCTGATTAATATTTCATGGATGTAAATATTTTTTAAAGATATAAATAAATTCAATTGATTAATTTCTTAGAATACAGAAAATAAATTTGGTATACTAAATACCACATAAATAAAATTGTGTTATTAGAATTAAAAACGCTGTGCACTATTTTTGTCAGCATAGTTCGGCTGTTCCAATGGCTCTTCCATTAATTGTGCATTACTCATTGAATAATGTCGAGATTTTTTAAAATAAATCATATTTGCAGAAAGAGAAAAAATGTTAAAAAACGTAAATATAAGTATTGAATCATTAATTTTTGAAAGATGTGGTCTCATAACTGCAACGGTGTGTGCAAACAAATTTTCATAACGCGCTAGCGCGCGTTATTCAATTTGTATGCACACACCGTTGCAGTTATGAGACCACATCTTTCAAAAAATAATGATTCAATGCTTAAATATCTTCATTGAAATTGGTTTCTGAGACATTGAAGTTTGTGTTACTTATTTAATTTTTTGCGGTAACGGCTGTGCTGTATCTGCAAATGAAGTTTAATTATGCTATTTTTGGTTGTTTTTCCGGAAAATCTCAAACTACGGAAAGGTTTTGAATCTAGTTTGACAACATCAACATCCGGTTGAGCAAAATTGTTAACTAAAGTCAAGCTAGCTGCCAATAAGCTACCTGCCAATAACGAATTTTCATGTATTTTTATCGACTACGAATTAAAGCTTTTCGAACCCGATTGCATTATATAGAAATTTAAAACGGCTCATAGCACCCAAACTAGAAAGGGTACGATCTAGCTGAGACCGGATCCTCGGGGGTAGGGGTGTCCCCTGACGGAATCCGGTCTCAAAAGGGGCGATATAAGCACCGATTTCCGGCGCCAGGGCGCTGAGTTGACCATATCCTACAGGTTCCATACAATATTGTAGGGTCTTTATACAGGGCGCCTAGCGCCCAAACTAGGAGGTGTGCCATCTAGCTGAGACCGGATCCTCGGGGGTACTGGTGTCCCCTGACGGAATCCGGTCTCAAAAGAGGCGATATAAGCACCGATTTCCGGCGCCAGGGCGCTGAGTTGACCCTATCATACAGGTTCCATACATTATTGTAGGGTCTCTATACAAGGCGCCTAGCGCCCAAACTAGGAGGTGTGCCATCTAGCTGAGACCGGATCCTCGGGGGTACTGGTGTCCCCTGACGGAATCCGGTCTCAAAAGAGGCGATATAAGCACCGATTTCCGGCGCCAGGGCGCTGAGTTGACCCTATCATACAGGTTCCATACATTATTGTAGGGTCTCTATACAAGGCGCCTAGCGCCCAAACTAGGAGGTGTGCCATCTAGCTGAGACCGGATCCTCGGGGGTACTGGTGTCCCCTGACGGAATCCGGTCTCAAAAGAGGCGATAAAAGCACCGATTTCCGGCGCCAGGGCGCTGAGTTGACCCTATCATACAGCTTCCATACATTATTGTAGGGTCTCTATACAGGGCGCCTAGCGCCCAAACTAGGAGGTGTGCCATCTAGCTGAGACCGGATCCTCGGGGGTACGGGTGTCCCCTGACGGAATCCGGTCTCAAAAGAGGCGATATAAGCACCGATTTCCGGCGCCAGGGCGCTGAGTTGACCCTATCATACAGGTTCCATACATTATTGTAGGGTCTCTATACAAGCCGCCTAGCGCCCAAACTAGGAGGTGTGCCATCTAGCTGAGACCGGATCCTCGGGGGTACTGGTGTCCCCTGACGGAATCCGGTCTCAAAAGAGGCGATATAAGCACCGATTTCCGGCGCCAGGGCGCTGAGTTGACCCTATCATACAGGTTCCATACATTATTGTAGGGTCTCTATACAGGGCGCCTAGCGCCCAAAGTAGGAGGTGTGCCATCTAGCTGAGACCATATCCTCGGGGGTACGGGTGTCCCCTGACGGAATCCGGTCTCAAAAGAGGCGATATAAGCACCGATTTCCGGCGCCAGGGCGCTGAGTTGACCCTATCATACAGGTTCCATACATTATTGTAGGGTCTCTATACAGGGCGCCTAGCGACCAAACTAGGAGGTGTGCCATCTAGCTGAGACCGGATCCTCGGGGGTACTGGTGTCCCCTGACGGAATCCGGTCTCAAAAGAGGCGATATAAGCACCGATTTCCGGCGCCAGGGCGCTGAGTTGACCCTATCATACAGGTTCCATACATTATTGTAGGGTCTCTATACAAGGCGCCTAGCGCCCAAACTAGGAGGTGTGCCATCTAGCTGAGACCGGATCCTCGGGGGTACTGGTATCCCCTGACGGAATCCGGTCTCAAAAGAGGCGATATAAGTACCGATTTCCGGCGCCAGGGCGCTGAGTTGACCCTATCATACAGGTTCCATACATTATTGTAGGGTCTCTATACAGGGCGCCTAGCGCCCAAACTAGGAGGTGTGCCATCTAGCTGAGACCGGATCCTCGGGGGTACTGGTGTCCCCTGACGGAATCCGGTCTCAAAAGAGGCGATATAAGCACCGATTTCCGGCGCCAGGGCGCTGAGTTGACCCTATCATACAGGTTCCATACATTATTGTAGGGTCTCTATACAGGGCGCCTAGCGCCCAAACTAGGAGGTGTGCCATCTAGCTGAGACCGGATCCTCGGGGGTACGGGTGTCCCCTGACGGAATCCGGTCTCAAAAGAGGCGATATAAGCACCGATTTCCGGCGCCAGGGCGCTGAGTTGACCCTATCATACAGGTTCCATACATTATTGTAGGGTCTCTATACAAGGCGCCTAGCGCCCAAACTAGGAGGTGTGCCATCTAGCTGAGACCGGATCCTCGGGGGCACTGGTGTCCCCTGACGGAATCCGGTCTCAAAAGAGGCGATATAAGCACCGATTTCCGGCGCCAGGGCGCTGAGTTGACCCTATCATACAGGTTCCATACATTATTGTAGGGTCTCTATACAGGGCGCCTAGCGCCCAAACTAGGAGGTGTGCCATCTAGCTGAGACCGGATCCTGGGGGGTACGGGTGTCCCCTGACGGAATCCGGTCTCAAAAGAGGCGATATAAGCACCGATTTCCGGCGCCAGGGGCGCTGAGTTGACCCTATCATACAGGTTCCATACATTATTGTAGGGTCTCTATACAAGGCGCCTAGCGCCCAAACTAGGAGGTGTGCCATCTAGCTGAGACCGGATCCTCGGGGGTACTGGTATCCCCTGACGGAATCCGGTCTCAAAAGAGGCGATATAAGCACCGATTTCCGGCGCCAGGGCGCTGAGTTGACCCTATCATACAGGTTCCATACATTATTGTAGGGTCTCTATACAGGGCGCCTAGCGCCCAAACTAGGAGGTGTGCCATCTAGCTGAGACCAGATCCTCGGGGGTACGGGTGTCCCCTGACGGAATCCGGTCTCAAAAGAGGCGATATAAGCACCGATTTCCGGCGCCAGGGCGCTGAGTTGACCCTATCATACAGGTTCCATACATTATTGTAGGGTCTCTATACAGGGCGCCTAGCGCCCAAACTAGGAGGTGTGCCATCTAGCTGAGACCGGATCCTCGGGGGTACTGGTGTCCCCTGACGAAATCCGGTCTCAAAAGAGGCGATATAAGCACCGATTTCCGGCGCCAGGGCGCTGAGTTGACCCTATCATACAGCTTCCATACATTATTGTAGGGTCTCTATACAGGGCGCCTAGCGCCCAAACTAGGAGGTGTGCCATCTAGCTGAGACCGGATCCTGGGGGGTACGGGTGTCCCCTGACGGAATCCGGTCTCAAAAGAGGCGATATAAGCACCGATTTCCGGCGCCAGGGCGCTGAGTTGACCCTATCATACAGGTTCCATACATTATTGTAGGGTCTCTATACAAGGCGCCTAGCGCCCAAACTAGGAGGTGTGCCATCTAGCTGAGACCGGATCCTCGGGGGTACTGGTATCCCCTGACGGAATCCGGTCTCAAAAGAGGCGATATAAGCACCGATTTCCGGCGCCAGGGCGCTGAGTTGACCCTATCATACAGGTTCCATACATTATTGTAGGGTCTCTATACAGGGCGCCTAGCGCCGAAACTAGGAGGTGTGCCATCTAGCTGAGACCAGATCCTCGGGGGTACGGGTGTCCCCTGACGGAATCCGGTCTCAAAAGAGGCGATATAAGCACCGATTTCCGGCGCCAGGGCGCTGAGTTGACCCTATCATACAGGTTCCATACATTATTGTAGGGTCTCTATACAGGGCGCCTAGCGCCCAAACTAGGAGGTGTGCCATCTAGCTGAGACCGGATCCTCGGGGGTACTGGTGTCCCCTGACGAAATCCGGTCTCAAAAGAGGCGATATAAGCACCGATTTCCGGCGCCAGGGCGCTGAGTTGACCCTATCATACAGCTTCCATACATTATTGTAGGGTCTCTATACAGGGCGCCTAGCGCCCAAACTAGGAGGTGTGCCATCTAGCTGAGACCGGATCCTCGGGGGTACTGGTGTCCCCTGACGGAATCCGGTCTCAAAAGAGGCGATATAAGCACCGATTTCCGGCGCCAGGGCGCTGAGTTGACCCTATCATACAGCTTCCATACATTATTGTAGGGTCTCTATACAGGGCGCCTAGCGCCCAAACTAGGAGGTGTGCCATCTAGCTGAGACCAGATCCTCGGGGGTACGGGTGTCCCCTGACGGAATCCGGTCTCAAAAGAGGCGATATAAGCACCGATTTCCGGCGCCAGGGCGCTGAGTTGACCCTATCATACAGGTTCCATACATTATTGTAGGGTCTCTATACAGGGCGCCTAGCGCCCAAACTAGGAGGTGTGCCATCTAGCTGAGACCAGATCCTCGGGGGTACTGGTGTCCCC
The DNA here is from genome assembly GCF_025612915.1 of Magallana angulata. Lineage (NCBI taxonomy): Eukaryota > Metazoa > Mollusca > Bivalvia > Ostreida > Ostreidae > Magallana > Magallana angulata. Next base: position 18,918,381 of record NC_069112.1, read on the forward strand.
TGACGGAATCCGGTCTCAAAAGAGGCGATATAAGCACCGATTTCCGGCGCCAGGGCGCTGAGTTGACCCTATCATACAGGTTCCATACATTATTGTAGGGTCTCTATACAGGGCGCCTAGCGCCTAAACTAGGAGGTGTGCCATCAGGCCGAGACCGGATCCTCGGGGGTACGGGTGTCCGCTGACGGAATCTGGTCTCAAAAGGGGCAATATAAGCATTGATTTCCGGCGCCAGGGGCGCTGAGTTGACCCCGTCATACTGGTTCCATACATTAAGACTGGGTCCCTATACAGGGCGCCTAGCGCAAGACAGGGTCTTTAGGGTGATAGATATTTTTGATAACGTATTTGGAAAATATAGTCCGGGTGGGATTCTTTTGGTTATTTTTTAAAACATTGATGTTGATTTGTTTTGTTACTTATTTGAATGTGAAAGTCGTTGTTATTTTTTTTATCTACTTTTTATCTTTTCAAATGTATTTAGCCTTGCTTGTAAAGATAGCCTAGTCAAGTAATGAGTGATTATAAAATCAGAAGGGGGTGTATCTATGCAAGAGATACCTAGATGGCCGAGTGGGTAGCGCGGTGGCCGCAAATAAAAGATAAAAAAAAAATTTAAGCGCGGTGGCCGCTCACTGCTAGGAAAATAGGTTCCAGAGGTCGTGAGTTCAAGCCTCGGTCGGGGCGGAGGTGGTGCTCCAACAAAAGTGATTGTCCCTGTGTTTTATATGTATGTATATCATACACTATGGGCTGCTAAATGTCAATTTGAGAGTTATTGCAATGTTTGTGCTTATTATATATATATATATATATATATATATATATATATATATATATATATATATATATATATATATATATATATATATATATATATATATCTTCTCTCTCTCTCTCTCTCTCTCTCTCTCTCTCTCTCTCTCTCTCTCTCTCTCTCTCTCTCTCCATTTGTACATACATTTGTATTCTTTTGATATTTAATTTGATTAAATCATAATGTAATGGCATTGTGTTTTTGTACCATAATTTGTTACATTATAATTTTAATTAATTTTTATACCCAATTATTACATGTTATATCTTTATCTAATTATTCAGAAACAGCATCTTAGATTCGTTTTAGATTCTACATGTATTACAGAGATGAAACAAAGCGAAAAAACAAAAATGGACGCATATTGATTTTTTCTCTCATTTTCTTTTTGCTGCTTTTATAATTTAATCTTATGACTCTGAATTCATGCATGAAGTTTTTGATATATTTTAATTAGATAGATAGATTGATTTGAGTTTGTTATAAAGTTTCAAGCTCATGCTGAAATGATAACTCTGTGACGAAATAAAGTTTAGCTTTGGGTCTGATCCCCTACTATGTTGTTTATATTTTTCTTTACTTTCGTCATTTTTAATAAATGACATATTTCATCATGCACAAGTGTTGAGTTCATTTATCAGACAGCAAACACTGAGCTGCGGTGGGGTTGTGCAGCATGAGAAAACATAAATATCATCTTAGTATTTCGCTTTAGAGTGACCGATTTCATTTTACAATGTACATGATTTCGCCCATGTTTGTAAAAAAAAATCAGATATAGCCATCTTAGGCGCTAGGTGCCCTTTCATAACCGTACCGAAGTTATTACTAAAATTTGTGAAGTTAGGCCACACCAATTTTATTTCTTGGTTATCAGATTCTAGGCAAATAAATATGAGGGCGAGTGGGTGATTTATTAATTTCAAAATTAGAAACTGAAATTTGAAAAATTTTGTGCGGCATAAAAAAAATAGAGGCAAGCGAGTAGATTTTATTTTTAAATATCATTTTCCCCCTGTGAAATACATATAAAAAGCAATAAAAAGTTGGTGACTGTATATGTTTTCGCCATCGTATCAGACTCCTCCTGATGCTAATTCTATCCACACATACAACTCGTTAATCTTAAAATTGCTGACAATCTACATGGACATTTTTTGTATGATCAGAGTAAAAAAAAATGCAATCATGACGAATAAACAAATAAAAGAACCAAAAATGGAGCGGGAAACGGAACGGAACGAAATTTCAGGTCCGGGATTTATTTTCTTTATTATTTTTGGGAAAGCCCTTTTGCAGGCGCGCGCGGACCGGCGACCAAGGATTCAAATTGGTGTGGCCTTACATACACACATAAATATATGACATCGGATATATTTGTCTTTTTATGTCAAACAATTGTACTAATTTATGTTTGTAATATTGCAAGTGAATAGCAGGATGCATGTGGTGCTCTGAGATGGCCTCCTGTTCCAAAAAAAACAATTCTGCATTTCTCATTTTCGGCCCTATCTCTCTCTCTCTCTCTCTCCCTCTCTCTCTCTCTCTCTCTCTCTCTCTCTCTCTCTCTCTCTCTCTCTCTCTCTCTCTCTCTCTCTCTATTAATTAACGAAATGACGGGCGTACAGACAGGCAGATTATCCGTTCAAGAATATTTCTGTATAGCTAGGGGATTTCATAAATTATTGCCAAATAAATTGCTTCAAAAATCCAAAAAAAAATCCAAAACTGGCTTTCTATATGAAATGCTCGAATAAGGGTTCTATGTCGTGCCGCTAGATTCATTCACATCTTGGCTTTGTATGTTCTTGGGAATTTGTAAAGGACATGCATGTTGGTAATGACCGATCAATGACGTCATCGATGTGGTTTAATACGTCATCGTTTAGACCCGTTACATATAAACGGATGCAGAAGACGATCTACCACATTGAGAATTTCTCTTAAAAGGAGGTGAACGCAGAAATATTTGCTGAGTTGAACTCATTCTAACGCATTGCCTATAAAATATTACTCAATTATCTTATTAATCTATAAAATTACGGTAAGCAATGTATATGTTAACGAACTATGTGAAAGGCATTCAGTAAAACCAAAGAAATGATCTATATTCCCCTTGAGTGTTACTCCGTTTTGTACATGTAAAAACTTTGATTAAAGTTTAAGGTTAACGCATACGATATTGTTTGATCAACTATGATTCACATTATCCGTTATACTGAGTTTTATTGCTAGAACAATGAAAAAACAAAAAAGACAAGAGAAACTAAAGAGAAAAAAAATTGACTACATTGTTCTTGGACGGGCTTTAAGAACGTTTTGTACACCTTCTAATGATGATGATCTATCAGAAAATGGCCCCTTTGGGCAATCAGCTAACTCAATAAGTTGGTCAAACTCAATGAAGAATAGAAAATATCTCAAGCTGATATGGGTATCTAACAGAGGTAACGTAGGAGACACAATAAATGACCATTCTGCTCATGTTATAACCAACCCAGAATATGTCCATTCAACCATCGTTAATGAAAAAAGGCCACTTGAAAGCAAACGGAAACGTCTGTCACTAAACAGAAGCAATAGACAGCCGATAGATATTTCGTCTGATGAAGCAGATGATTTAAGTCGGTCAACAAGAAAGTTAAGAAAACAGAAAGTTCCATTTACTCCCCAACCTCACAAACAAGAGTCCAAAACTGAATATTGCATTTGTGGACAGGGATTTGAATTGGTAGATGATGGCAGGATGATAGGATGCCAGTGTTGCAAAACCTGGTATCACTGCTCTTGTTTAAAGTTACCTACATTACCACAAGGTGTATCTGGAAAGCAAATTCAGTTTAAATGTGGAAGAGGCCCTTGTAATGAAGGTGATTTTTTGTTTTTATTGAAGGGCAAGTCTGTTACCCCTGTTAGCTTCATTTTACAAAATATCAATTGCGCAGAGAAATCCATAGCTGAAATTGAGAAAGATAGTAGAGGTCTAGAAAAAGAAATATTGAGGTTTTCAGAAAAAGCAAGTGGCTATATATACAAAGAATTGTCCGAGAAACTCACGATGTGTCTTCTTAACTTAGACAAAATTAATGTATATAACCAGACAAAAGTAAGGTCATACAGAAAGAGAACAGTTGATTATGTCCATCGCCTAATAGAGAAGCTGGACAATGTTAACAGTTACAACCAAGAAGAAAATATAAGTAAGAACACATCCAAAGATGAAGATCTTGAATTAAAAAAAAAATCTCATAGAAGGGATTCTGATTTATGCCCCGATATCAACGCTGATACAATTCTGTCTCCCACTGTCTTAACACCACCCCATGTTTTGCAATCAAATTTCCACCACCATGACTGATTCCTCATTTCATCTTGATTCTGGTGTATTTGAAAGTGTTCTAAATGATACCAAACCACAATCAAAATCACAACATGACGTAGATCTTGAAGTTCCTCCACCAACGTTGTTGCAGAGATCTGACATTGCTGATATACTCCACTGCGATATGCCAGAGTATTTTAATTATAAGATTCCAACCGATACAGAATTTGTCATTTCAAATGATGACACTCTTCATTTAAAATCCATACAAAATGGAAGGACGTATAGGAGAGGACAATGGCAACATATTTTTGCAAAGGGCTTAAAAGATTCGAACAAACACTGTGTCTTCATGTTCGATGAGCACCGAATAAGCAGTGCTCATATACGACGGAAAAAACATGATACGCCTTTATTTCAGTGCCGAGCACATTGTAAATTCAGCGATTGTCCTGTTGAGGTTCAAATTAAAATGTTAAAGGAAGGCATCGCCAAGGTACAATACAAAGGAGAAATAAAACACAAAACGACCCAAGAACATGCACGCCCAATTAGGAAATCAGAAAGAGACATTTTGAAAGAAAAATTTAGGAACGGGGCAAAACCTCTGAAACATTTCTTAGAAAATTTCCAGAAAAAAGAAACTGCTCAATTGATTTCCGGTAATCTTGATGGAGTTGGAAAAGATGACCATGTCTATCGGCAGATAGCAACAGAAGGTCGACATGTAGGAAGGAAAGATGATGATGTAATAAAGTCTTTGTTAAAAAACATGGAAGATCAAATTAAAGAAGGTCATGGTTTTATTCAAAAAATTTCTGCAAAACCTTGCTACATTTTATTTTGGTCCGAGGAAGGTCTTCAGTTTTATCATAAACTTGCCTCAAAATCTGCTTTATTTTGGGATGCGACTGGGAGTGTTGTAAGGCGGGAAAATGGTAAACAGTATCTTTATTATGAACTCGCCATACAACATCCCGTACGAGGCAAAATGGGCCTTCCTTTAACTGCGATGATTACAGAGGACCAAAGTCTTCCTTGTGTCCAAGACTGGATAGCAAGATTCAGACATGCTGAAAAAAAATTATTTGGTCATAACAATTCATCAAAACCCCAAATGATAATAAGTGATGAGTCTTGGGTTTTTATCATAGCAGCACTTAAAGAATTCAACACAGAAACTTTGCAAGAATTTTTAGAGCGGACTTGGAATTTTTGTTTTGGTAAACAAGTAGAGAAAACAAATTGTAATAAAACCATCGTCCATCTTTGCAAAAGCCATTTCATGAAAAAAGTACGCAGATTTTGTATGGTACATTATAAGCGTAATACAAAACTTGGTATGTATATGGTAAGTTTACTGCTCAATTTAAAATCCATCGATGAAGCCACAGAAATTTTACATGACATAGTCGTTACACTTCAATCAAGAACGATATCTAAGAAAAATCAAGGTTGTATTGATAGATTAATTGGAAAAGTAAATACTTTTGACACTTCGATTTTCAGTGAATTGTTAACTGATGAAGAGAGTATTTCTTCTCAATTTGATCCAACCCGTGTACCCCCTGGAAGGTTTACCGAGGAAGAGTTTTTAAACCTTGCCAATTTTTCTCCTTTTAAATCTTGGGGGCATAAAATTGCAAATACAGCCGCTTGTACATCTGTTGAGGAAAACCACGGATTAAAAAACCCATATCACTCCGAAGTTTTTCTGCAACAAATTCTGAATAAGTACATTCCTATTTTTCCTCTATGGGGTAGTCTTCTAACATCCAATTTCACAGTCCCGGAATGCACAACCCAAGGAACAATAGAAAACAGGTTCAGAATTCTAAAGTTCATAGGTTTAGACGGCAGAAAAAACAGACGGTTGGATGACTTTGCAGAGGAACTAAAAAGGCAAACAATAGAGATACAGCGATTGGCTGCCAAAGACTCTCTAAAGTCTGTAGGAAAACTAAAGAGAAAAAGAAATAGTTCCACTATGAAAGAAAATTGGTGCAAGAAGCAGAAATCCGACTTCTTGGATAATGTAGGCAAGTTTCAAAAAGCACCAACACAACCTCTGTCTTCCCCTAAACCTACTGAAAGAGTAATACATTTGAATAAAGATTCCTTTTGTCCAATTGAAAATCTTGGTGCAACCTGCTGGTTTAATGCAACAATGCAGAGCCTTTGTGTAACAAACATGGCAAAAGCTATCCTCCGCTTGTTTGAAACTGCCCCAATCAACTTAAACAAAGACCAAAATGATAATATGAAAGAATCTATGCGAGATATTATTCAATACATTGCAGACAATACATTAACAGGAGAGAAGGTGCCCAGACAAATAGTTCAAGTCGCGTTACGCAATTTATGCCTTGTAGTTGGAAATCTAGGGAGACATCATGGAGAACAGCAAGATGCAAATGAATTTTATTTGCAGGCATTGTCACCATTAGCACATGATCTTGGTGAAAAACTCGAAGTCAGCCAAGTCTTTACATGCATTGACTGGAAGACAATCCAACAAAAATGTTTCCCATCTCCAAAACTTGTGTCTCACTATTCCTAAAAAGCCAGGTTTCCAAATGTCTGTAAGTCAATTATTAAAAGACTATTTTGAACATGACATCATAGAAAAATGTTTATGTGGGGGGTTGCTTGATTTGCAGCAAAAGTTGCTGGATGTTCCGAACACATTGGTGATAACAATAAATCGTTTTGAATATGATGTAAAAAGGCATCAGTGTAGAAAAAATGAAGTATCAATTCAATCTGACAAATCAATTGATCTTACACCGTATACGGAAACACTCCAGAACGTAAAATATGCTCTGCGGAGCGCCGTTTGTCATCATGGTCGTTCTATCCACAGTGGACATTATACAGCTTTCGTAAGCAAGGATGGTCATTTTGCAAAGATAAGCGATACCAATATAACATTAGGTTCCGAGTCTGAGCTGTCCAAAGGTTCCTATTTCCTATTTTATGACAGAATAGAGCCCCCGCTTCCTTTGTACACAAATTCTGTTTTGCAATGCATTGGCAATACAAAGGGATTTCGTTCAGCTTTGGCGTCACTTGACAAGGTTTCCTCCCAAAAATGCACAGTTATGATGGAAGGCATTAGAGATGGTAAGACGTTAAACCATGAATCACTCGACTTATTGAAGTGTACAATTGCACAAACATCCCACTGCCAAACGTCAGATGTTCCCGAAAAGTTCGTTAAACAACTTCTGGAAGGATTGTTTGGAAATGCTTCAAACAGTAACACATTTAGAATTGCATCGGAGATTGTTGTCAGTTGCAATTCATGCAAAAGGAAAAGTGTTGTTCCCGAGACACAGTATGCAATATTAACCCCACCTACTTTCTCATGTCATGATATAGCAAACTCATTGTGTATAAATCATGCTTGTCCTCTTTGTTCTTCTAAAAGAGTCGACTGCACATCATACGTATCATGGCTTCCTGAGACAATGTGTATTGTTACAAACCAAATTACTACAACAGGAAGTCTACAATTAGAGTTTGATCTCAAGGAATTCATTGATACGACTGTGCCTCTGATAAGTTCGAGTTATAAGCTGCAAACTTTGCTAGCGCATGATAGTGGAGAGTATATGAACATCATTAACGAAAAAGGCAGCCTCTTCATCAAAAATTCTATTGGTAAGCTTGTCCCATTCGAACCCAGCAAACTGAAAGGTATTGGTTTAATTTTAGGTTTTTATGATAGAGTAGAAAAGCAGGTCTTGTTGAAATCTATCCCCAAAAAGACTTTCAGTCTCTCTAAATTATCTGTTTTGCATATTCCAGAGTTAAATGTTACAGAAAAACAAATACAAAACTTCCAAGGGTGTTTTAACACGAAATATCATCTTGATAGATCTGCAGTTCAGTCCATATCAAATGATATGTATTGGCTCTCAAGTGATGATATAAATTGTTATATGGAGATGCTGTCTGCTAACACAAATAAAGATGCGCATATGGTAGATGCTGGATGGTTCAGTCATAAAGTTATTGCCAGTGTATCCTCCACTACTATTAAATGCGACATGTTTCAGCTTCAGAGCAAAAGTGTCAATTGGTTTGAAAAATCGCACATAGTCATTCCAATTAACATTCGAAATATTCACTGGATTTTAGTGATAGTTGATATTAAAGAGAAAACAATCTATTACTGTGATTCCAACGGCAAACTAAATAGAATGATTCTCTTTCAGTTGTGTCGGTATCTAGCCTACGATTTCCTAATAAGGAATGGCGAAACTTTGGATATTAGTCGGTGGCAATATGTTGATTACTGTAATGATTCAGAATTCCCTTTGCAAAAGGATGGCACAAGCTGTGGTGTTTACGTTTGTCTAATGGCTAAAGCGATTTTGTCTGGAAAAAAGTTGCCTTTGATGAATCATCTTGCCCATTACATGCGAATGCAGGTAACAAGGGAGTTGCTGTTCAGAAGAATTGAGAATTGAATTATATTGTCAAATATACATGTTACGTCGAAAACAAAACATTAACTTTTCAATTAATTCCCACCTTGGCTTGATCCTGAAAAGAACGCTAGAGATAAACGCCTTTAGGTTTCCTTATTTTTGAAAATGGCTACGGTAGAGACGACGTTTTCATAGCAAGTCTAAGGTAGCTGGAATAAAACAATAAATAGATCCCTTTTATGTCTTCTGTTTTTGGTTAATGGTGAGAAAATATGTCATTATAGTAGACCCATGGTGAGTTGTACATATTTATAATAAAGTCATTGGTTTGTAGTAGATACAGTGGTGAATGTTTTGTTGATGCAAAGCAAGGTGTTAACTGCCCTTGAAAAATTCCAACCAATTTTGATCTGAATCAGTAAAACCAGCTGATTTTACGGCTTTGGAATTGTGTACCGTTTGAAAACAGTGTTTAAGCTGCGTTGTTTAAAATCATTAAGAAAACCATTAGATCCACGCTTAGAATCTGCAAGATCTCGTCTCCTTCAAATTGTTTTATGGTGTTTTTGTTATATGATGAGAAATATTCTTTGGTCATCAAAATAATACACCATAATCGTTCATAAGTTGTACATATTTAGAAAATGAACACAAGTATGTTGTACATAACGCAATCAGTATTTTGTTGATGTAAAATAAGGAGTCGATTTTCATCACAAAGACTAGATATTCTTGAAAATGACTAGGGTAGAGATTAACCTTTTTTCATTTCTTTTTTGCCAAATTATAGGTTCACTGGCATTTGAACAATGAGGTGATACGTCTTTTGTTTTAGTTTCAAGGCGAGAAAATATGAATTAAACCATTTTATAAAAGGCAGAAATGGGACTATGAATTTGCACAATCTAGTGTTTAACTTTATTGGTCCTTTTTTTTGGTTCATAGTTAGGAAACATCTTTTGTCATCAAAATAATATATCATTATCATTGATGAGTTGTACATATTTGGAAAATGGCTACAGGTATGTTGAACATAACGCTATAGATATTTTGTTGATGTAAAATAAGGAGTCAATTTTCATTTAAGAAAAACAAAATTAAGTAAGCTTATACTTGAAAATGACTAGAGTCTAACGTCACTGGCATTTAAACAATGAAGTGATCCGTCTTTTGTTCTTTGATTTGGTTTCAAGACGAGAAAATATCTCAGTATAACGTAATTATTGATGAGTTGTACATATTAAGAAACCTACCGTACTAGTTAAATTGTTGTACATATCGTGAAAAATATTTTGTTAGATGCAATACAAAAAAAAAAAAAAAAAAAAAAAAAACCCAAAAATCTGCGTAAAAAAATTGTTAGGACTGATTTTGAAATGAATCCTTGATTATGGTGATTCGTCTTCGAAATCCTTTTACATTTATTACAGATATTTAAAGTATGGTTCAATTTAATCATTTGATAAAAGCAAAAAAATTGGGCAACGAATTTGCATGATCTCGTGTTTTACTTTTTGTGGCTCAAGGATAGAAAATATTTCAGTATAACGTAATTATTGATGAGTTATAAATATTAATAAAATTAGAATAATTTTGTTGTACATTTCGCGGTTGTTAGATGCCAAAGAGAGATGAATTTGCGGAGAAGGAAGTGTTAGAAGTAATTCCGAAATGAGTCCTTGATTAAAGTTTATGGCCTTGAAACCCTATTACATTTATTACAGATATTCAATAGTATGATTAAATTTAACCATTTGATAAAAGCAAAAAAATTGGGCTACGAATTTGCACGATCTCATGTTTACCTATTCTGATCTTTTGTTTTGGTTCCTGGCAAGGAAATATCTCTGGTCATCAAAATAATATATCATAATCATTGATGAGTTGTACATATTTAGAAAATGGTTACAGGTATATTGTACACAACGCTATTGATATTTTGTTGAGGTAAAATAAGGAGTCAATTTTCATCAAAAAGATAAAGTAAGCCAATTCTTGAAAATGACTGGGGTAAAGAAAAACGTTTTGTTCTTTTGTTTAGGAAAGTCTTTTGTCATTGGCATTTAAACAATGAAATGATCCGTCTGTTGTTCTTTGATTTGGTTTCAAGACGAGAAAATATCTCGGTCTAATGTAATTATTGATGAGTTGTACATATTAAGAAAACTACCGTACTAGTTAAATTGTTGTACATATCGTGATAAATATTTTGTTAGATGCCAAAAAAAAATCTGCGTAAAAAAAACTGATTTTGATATGAATCCTTGATTATGGTGATTCGTCTTTGATGAAATCCTTTTACATTTATTACAGATATTTAAAGTATGGTTAAATTTGATCATTTGATAAAAGCAACAACAACAAAAAAGAAGAAAAAAAAGGGCTACGAATTTGCACGATATTATGTGTAGCTATTTTGATCTTTTGTTTTCTTTTTGGTTCCTAGAGAGGAAATATCTCTGGTCATCAAAATAAAATATTATAATCATTGATGAGTTGTATATATTTAGAAAATGGTTACAGGTATGCTATAAACACCTATAGATATTTTGTTGGTGTAAAATAAAGAGTCAATTTTCATCAAAAAGATAAAGTAAGCTTATTCTTCTCTAAATGACTGGGGTAAAGAAATGATCCGTCTTTGTGTCTTTTTTTTTTTTTGGTTTCAAGGCAAGAAAATATCTCAGTATAACTTAATTATTGATGAGTTGTACATATTAAGAAAATTGTCATAAACTTGTTGTATATATATCGTGGGGAATAATTTGTTGTTGCAACAAAGGCGTTAGGTTACCTGTAAAAAAGAAAACCAATTACATTTATCAACAGATACTAAAGAAAATGGTTCAATTTAAGCCTCTTAAAAATAGGGCCTGTTTCACAAAGCATACCCAGGACTAAGACATATCTCAGGAGAGAACTATTCCTAAGTTCGTTACTAATCCGTTTCACTAATCCATTTCTATCTTACTAAATTCTTAAGTTATATCTTAACTTTAATAGAGGTGAATCAACGTCTTAGGAATAACATTATCATGGCAGCTATTTATGTTCCACTGAAATGAAATATATGAACATTAAAGTTGTTGAACAAAAATTACTAAAATACACGTATCATTAAGACTTTTCTTAACTTTACTTCTACATTGAAAACTTTAGAACAATCTTAAAGTATATTTCTTCGATTAATTTCTTTTGTGTATTTTTAAGTATTTGATGTCCGATATCTACATCCATTATTTATAACAATGTGCATAATAGCAATGTTTACATTTTTTGGATTTTCTAGTCGCACGCGCAGAAGGATAACGGGTATATTTAAAGATGATGCACTGATAATAATTCAGTTTTACATGTCCAAGAATCAGTGATCGCTTAAGCAGTTTAATTAAAATACTAAATAATTTCTCATTTACAGAAAGACTACACTATTTATACCATCCCTACAGTTTTATTAGGAAATATTTGCCTTTATCCTCAATTCTTCTTCTTGCCGAGATGCTTTTGATTTTGATGTTTCCTTATATATAAAAGAAAACGCCCCATCTTTTTTTAAACCACGTAAAAAAACACGCGCTCCACTGAACTTCAAAAGTTCCACATTTCTTTGATCTAAATCCTACTTGTCACGACATTTTACTATTGTATTGCATTTGTATTGCATACTGTACTGAATGATACAGTAAAATGGTTTTAATGTAGGAAAGAGTACATCAATATGTTTATTTCAGCACGGGCTATAAATCCACTTGGTCACTTTTTAAAGATTTATAACAAAAATTATAGAATTGATATTTTCATTTGAATCGTGGTGTCTTATCAAAATTATATTTAAAATAGAGAAAATTTATATGTAAATGAAACAAAACAAAAATTATACTTCGATTATTGCATTCTGTCTTAAATTAAATAAACTAAACTTTGACCCGTGCGTGCACGGGTTGACTTTACATAATGGACATTTACGAAATAGATACATCGACACACCGTTTTGTTGACATTTACATAACAAATCTATAAGCCTACCATCTTTGTTTATAGATTAAGGCAGTTTGCAAATAAAATTCAAAATACCTGCACCAGAGTAACTGCTTACAGCTTTGGTATTTCAACACATGTGAAATGATGTCCGTAAGGTATAATTGAATTTTAACTGCTAAGTTATTAGTGTGAAATGAATCAAAAACCCAGTTTCATTTTCGATAAACAAGCCCGAAATAGCAAAATTGAGAGTAAGGTGGTGGACATGCTTTGGCGGATCTAAGTTAGGGGTACTTTTGATCAAAATATATACTTCCAGTAAAATATTATTGAATGATTACGTAAAAGTGAATATATTTACTGTAAGCCTATTTAGAAAATACATAGATGTTAAGATTTGACAAATGTGGAATAAATAAACTGAGTCGATTCGTTTCTTCAGTGGGTAATTTTAGTTCGCTTTCGCTTGCGAAGCATGGCCTCTGGGGAGAGAATGGGATAGAACTTTCCAGAACGGGGTAACCAAGAACGCGGATTGACTAATTAATGAAAAGTGTAGGACGAGTTCATCATGCATCGCGGGCAGATACCTTGGATCGGACTTCGATTAATACAAGAAGTTAATAAATTAAATGGAACAATTACTGCTATTTAAGTAATGATGAAAATAACTTTTCAGGACGGGGTGCCAAGAAACGGGTTGATTAAATAACATCATGGCGGAAAGTGTAGGGAGAGGTAACCATCGGGCAGATACTTTGAATCTGACAACTTTAGTTCAAAATATGCAAATAAATATGAATAACCTAGCGTGTTTTAATTTCATACATTTATTTTCATACCACGACAGATTGGTTGTAAACCTTAGACATTATTTTGTAAACATTATTTAATTAACAGATTATTGCATTCTATGTCTATATTGATAAATGATATATGCATAAAATAGGGAAGTTTAATCGGGACTCCCCCCGGCCCCTCAAATGGATTGCTTTTCACAAAAGTCTTTTATCTGAAATACTTATTTTGGACAGTAATAGAAATTTTATTGAAAAACACTAAATACCAATTTACTGGTTTGAAATAAACACAATAAAAAAGTTTATTTTTTCAGTCAGCTGCAAAAAACAGAATTTAAGCCACGTACATGTATATATTATTTATTTCAGTTAATTTTCTCGGGGTCATTATTCTACGTTACACCGGCTCCTCTAAATATCCAACAATGCAGTTTTTAGCTCACCTGAGCTGAAAGCTCACGTGAGCTATTCTGATCGCATTTTGCCCATTGTCCGTCCGTCCGTCTGTCTGTCTGTCCGTCTGTAAACTTTTTTACATTTTGAACTTCTTCTCTAAAACCGCTTGGCCAATTTCAACCAAATTTGGCACAAAGCATCCTTATAGTAAGGCAAATATTAATTGCAGAAATGAAAGACCGATCTTTTTTCAAAGCAGAAAAAACCTCGAAACTGTAGAAAAAGGGGGATGCATTTTTAAAAATCTTCTTCTCAGGAACTACTGAGTCAAATTCAACGAAGTTTAGCATAAATTGTCCTAATGGGAAGGGAAATATAAATTGCCAAAATTAAGGGCTAATTCTGTTTCAAATTTGAGTAATTTACGAAAATAATAAGACAGAGAGAATGGGGGTCAATCAGTTTAACTTCGGATTCGGTATTCCATATCTCAAAACCTCTTTGAAGCGGCCATTTTGAACGTATGAGAAATGGGTCAATCTGACAAAGATGAATTTGGTTGTTGGGGATCAGTTTGCGTGCGAAAGGAATATTTGAAACATGCAAGATACATTAATGCCGATTTTGTGAAGTAAATTGAGATTAAATATTCCAATGCGTTGACATCGCCTGTATTTTGTAATTTTTACGTATCAATCAAATATAGACAACGGAAAATAAGACAGCTGACTGTTACTTGCGGAAAATAAGATACATTAACAGGTAAGGTACTTTAACAACTACAATACAAATTCTAATGGTAATACGGTATGGTCTTTGCGTAATAATTGATTACTGCAATGTGTTTTAGGCTAGTTGTCAGTATTTTCTCTAGTCTATTAATTCATGATCAGTCTAAACGGAGATTAATTTTGCTGATGGAAATACTAAGTGTGTGTACATGTAGCAGAAACATAAATAATTGTTAGCTCACCTGAGGTGAGATATGCAGAGAAATATCTTTAAAAATATTCTTCTCAAAAATCAATTGGCAGAAAAGCTGTAACTTGTGTGGAAGCATCCTCAAGTAGTGTAGATTCAAGCTGTCCAAACCATGATCCCCGGGGGTACGGTGGGGCCCCAATGAGGGATCAAATTTTTAAATGCAAATGTATAGAGAAAAATCATTAAAAATCACTCAAAAACCAGTTAGTCAGGAAAGCTGTAACTTGTGTGGAAGCATCTTTCGGTAGTGTAGATTCAAATTTGTTCAAATCATGAGCCCCGGGGGTACGGTGGGGCCACAATGGGGGTCGAAATCTTTATATATTTGCACGAGGTCTCGCATTCGTTGCATGCGTTTAAGTGCTCGCAACAAGTCTCCTCAAAATAGTGGACATGCACACTATTCACTAAAAACTTGTTTTTCTGGGGGAAAAGATCTTCATATACCCTGAAAATTAATGCAATAAACGAACAACATATGAGTATACGAAATACGTGGATTTCTAAAAAAATGTTTCGTTTGATTTCCTCTGTTACTCTCACTTTTCTTTCATAATTTCGAATCATAGATAGTTAAGCTGGTTTTGTGATATTTAGAGAATCATAATGATTTAATATTTTTGATTTAATCATACTTGTCTACATCATATGCTCATATCAGTTTTTTCAACCTTTGAAATGGCCCTGTCACGTGACTTTCTAGACCAATCAAATATAATAGAATAATCGTATGGAGGTATAATAATCAATGCTGCTGCATCTCTGTTTCCTCTTCGGCGGCATGTTCTCTCGCTTTCAACTATGTCTACTGAAGAGAGTCGGAAACGGGCGGTATATATACCCCCTCTGACTCGCACGAGCATTCATGCCATGGAACACATGATCTCACGTCAAATCGCATTGGCGCACCTTCAATGGTCCGATCATTTGGTCTCTCGCGCGATACTATCGCATTATCTTTCAAAAGTCACTTTCATTGTACAAGAGTCGCATATAGACGCAAGATATATCGCAAGATTTAATGCGTTTACATCGCACAACGCTCGCTTAGATCGTGCGAATTTCGTACGTCGTCGAATACTTTTTTCAGATGCGATTATTTCGGCAACCGTTTACGATTCATATCTAATTTTATCGGTCGCACGAATATTCAGTCGCTTCTGCTCGTGCGCCAATTGTGAAAGGGGCTTTATATAGCAGAAAATTGCAGACTGTTCATGGGACCTCATTCTTATTGTCTGCCAAATATGGAACGGAATGAACAATTTATAAGGAAATCCTGAAATCAAACGGCACGTTGTAATTGTATGGGGAATGAAAATATACACAATGCATGGGATGTAAGCAGTCGTATGATAATTCCGGTGCATGTATATTTTTTGTATTCCGTTCAATCTAGACCACAGACAGCGTATGAATTACTTCTGAATGTAAGAACTGTGAAAATTACAGTCATCGACTTTATACTGAATAAATTTGCATGTTTCGCATTTCGTCATTTCTTCATTTATCAAGAATAGATCAATCCCGTTTAATTCAAACATTAGAACGACGTGACAAAAACTATAAAAGCTGTAATACATGTACACTGTACATGTGCAGAATGCATTCTCTAAAGACTGTAATACATGTGCAGAATGTATAAATATCCAATGTTTTTGGACTTCCCCGCGTTGGTGTATACTGAACCCACGATTTCTTATTTCGGTATGAGCTTCAATATCTCGATCACTAATATCTCGAATATGATAAAATGATTCAGTTTAAGCCTTTTAAAAAAGGGGGCCTATTTCACAAAGCATAATCAGGACTAAGGCATATGTCAGGGGAAAACTTTTCCTAAGTTTGTTATTTATATGTTTTACTAATCCATTCCTATCTTAATATATTTTAACTTTGATACAGGTAAATTTAAAAATATACATATTATCATGAAAAATATTGACAAAAAAATTGTTATAACATCAGATCCACCATGGCCTCCTATAGTAGTACATTTGTCAGCAGCGTCCCTCCGATGTGTCCTCCTTAGGTACCATGTCCTAAAAAAATTAAACAATACGACAACTTAGCCAATTATGTGCTTACGTTTTGCGATTAGTGTTGTTATATATAAGGAATAAGGAATCATTCTTTGAGTATTATGAGGTGATAATTTTTATCGGGGCGTGATCAAATCCAATAAAGCCCGGAGGGCTTTATGATAGATTTGATCACGCCCCGACCGAAATTATCACCTCAGGAATCATTCTTTGAGTATTATGAGGTGATAATTTTGGTCGGGGCGTGATCTATCCAATAAAGCCCGAAGGGCTTTATGATAGATTTGATCACGCCCCGACCGAAATTATCACCTCATAATATTCAATGAATGATTCCTTATTACTTATATTTATATAATTTTACGCCATCGTACGATTAAATATTTAAATATAAATAAACAAACCCTGCTGGCGCCTCGATTTGGCGTCATTTGTATTATGAGTTTTATATTACAAAATCGATACGTAGTGTTTTCACAGACAAAGACACTGGATAATGTAAATATATATATATATATATATATATATATATATATATATATATATATATATATATATATATATATATATATATATATATATATATATATATATATATATATATAATGCATGCTCTACACATTCATTATATACCACCATCTAAGCATTACATATACTAAATTAATTGAATTCTAAATTGTTGAAATATGTCGTGTGTACCAGATCATACATATACACAATTGAAAATGCATTAATTCTGAAATATGCCGTCAGAATTTTTTTAAACAATAAAATACTTTCTTTGGGGATTCATTCGGGATATGAAGGTAACGCGGGTTATGTAATTTTTTTCTGCAATGATCGCTACCTTCATTACCCGCATGAATCATCAAAGAAAGCATTTTATTATTTATTTTAACATCTTTCTTTTAACTAATTAATAAATTGATTATGAAAAGTTACTAAATTACTGTTAATGTACATAAGTATGTTAGCTAAAAGAAACAGCCAAATCGTCC
The DNA here is from genome assembly GCF_025612915.1 of Magallana angulata. Classification (NCBI taxonomy): domain Eukaryota; kingdom Metazoa; phylum Mollusca; class Bivalvia; order Ostreida; family Ostreidae; genus Magallana; species Magallana angulata. The sequence continues at coordinate 18,936,157 of NC_069112.1, forward strand.
CCTGTGAGACTTTGAGTCTGACATCATCATGATTATTTTGTGCAGTCCATGTTTTTTCTTAGGTTGCTGGTGGCTTCGACCAATCGATAAATGGGCGTGTCCATTTTATTCCTGTCAGCATCTTGTCAGTTTCACCCGTTGTAGATTTCGACCAATCGATAAACGGGGCGTGTAGATTTCAGTCTGGCTGTTTCTATAGAGCTATGAATTAACTATATGTTTCCGTAAGAAATAGAGGAAATGATACTTAGTAGATGTAAATATAAAGATATATTATTGACACATGCGACGTTCCTCATTTTAAGATAATTTTCCTTGATATAACATTTCTCTTTTATTTGCATTTAAACCTGTTAATGCCCAAAAAAAATCGTAGTGTATTACCAGGCTATTTTTGGAGTTAGATATTTTGATTTTGTCTTTTAATAGCATGCAAAATGTAATTGAATGCTTATTGATAAGGTAGCAGTATACATTTTCAACAGAAACTATATATTCAAATAGAAAATTATTAAATAACATGAAAATGTAAATTGGGAATTTAAGAAATGGAAATCTTCACATTGCTGAGATAGGAAAAAGTTGAAAATAATTGATGATAGGCCGCATCTTCAATTAAACTCTATACCCTTTGAATAACATTTACCACCTTAATAAAGTTCATTGCGGTTCATTGTGTTTCATTGCAGTTTACAAGACACGGCGTATTTGGCACCCTTTTTTATACAACATGTCATTTTCCTGTAAAAATACAACTGATGTATTTTACATTATACTTTATTTAAATAAGGCTTCTAATTGATGAGCTAGTCGCTCTATTTAAACCCATGATGAATGGAATCTGTATACATGTAATTATACGGTTCACTTAGCGCCATGGCGGTAATAATCGTTGCCTCTATTGCCCTTTTTGAAACCTGATTCCGTCAGGAGACAACTGTACCCCCAAAGATCCGTTGTCAGATGGATGGCACACTTCCTAGTTAGGGCGCAATGGACCCTGTTTCAGAACCATTATATTGTATATAAAACTTGTATTAAAGGGACCATCCAGCGCCCTGGCGCCAGAAATTGGTGCTTATATCCCCCCTTTGGAGACCGGATTCCGTTAAGGCCACCTGTACCCCCGAGGATCCGGTCTCAGCTAGATGGCACACCTCCTAGTTTGGGCGCTAGGCGCCCTGTATAGATACCCTGTCTTAATGTATGGAATTGCATGATGGGGTCAACTCATCGCCCTGGCGCCGGAAATCGATGCTTATATCACCCCTTTTGAGACCGGATTCCGTCAGGGGACACCCGTACCCCCGAGGATCTGGTCTCAGCTAGATGGCACACCTCCTAGTTTGGGCGCTAGGCGCCCTGTATAGAGACCCTACAATAATGTATGGAACCTGTATGATAGGGTCAACTCAGCGCCCTGGCGCCGGAAATCGGTGCTTATATCGCCTCTTTTGAGACCGGATTCCGTCAGGGGACACCAGTACCCCCGAGGATCCGGTCTCAGCTAGATGGCACACCTCCTAGTTTGGGCGCTAGTCGCCCTGTATAGAGACCCTACAATAATGTATGGAACCTGTATGATAGGGTCAACTCAGCGCCCTGGTGCCGGAAATCGGTGCTTATATCGCCTCTTTTGAGACCGGATTCCGTCAGGGGACACCAGTACCCCCGAGGATCCGGTCTCAGCTAGATGGCACACTTCCTAGTTTGGGCGCTAGGCGCCCTGTATAGAGACCCTACAATAATGTATGGAACCTGTATGATAGGGTCAACTCAGCGCCCTGGCCCCGGAAATCGGTGCTTATATCGCCTCTTTTGAGACCGGATTCCGTCAGGGGACACCCGTACTCCCAAGGATCCGGTCTCAGCTAGATGGCACACCTCCTAGTTTGGGCGCTAGGCGCCCTGTATAGAGACCCTACAATAATGTATGGAACCTGTATGATAGGGTCAACTCAGCGCCCTGGCGCCGGAAATCGGTGCTTATATCGCCTCTTTTGAGACCGGATTCCGTCAGGGGACACCCGTACCCCCGAGGATCCGGTCTCAGCTAGATGGCACACCTCCTAGTTTGGGCGCTAGGCGCCCTGTATAGAGACCCTACAATAATGTATGGAACCTGTATGATAGGGTCAACTCAGCGCCCTGGCGCCGGAAATCGGTGCTTATATCGCCTCTTTTGAGACCGGATTCCGTCAGGGGACACCAGTACCCCCGAGGATCCGGTCTCAGCTAGATGGCACACCTCCTAGTTTGGGCGCTAGGCGCCCTGTATAGAGACCCTACAATAATGTATGGAACCTGTATGATAGGGTCAACTCAGCGCCCTGGCGCCGGAAATCGGTGCTTATATCGCCTCGTTTGAGACCGGATTCCGTCAGGGGACACCAGTACCCCCGAGGATCCGGTCTCAGCTAGATGGCACACTTCCTAGTTTGGGCGCTAGGCGCCCTGTATAGAGACCCTACAATAATGTATGGAACCTGTATGATAGGGTCAACTCGGCACCCTGGCGCCGGAAATTGGTGCTTATATCGCCTCTTTTGAGACCGGATTCCGTCAGGGGACACCAGTACCCCCGAGGATCCGGTCTCAGCTAGATGGCACACCTCCTAGTTTGGGCGCTAGGCGCCCTGTATAGAGACCCTACAATAATGTATGGAACCTGTATGATAGGGTCAACTCAGCGCCCTGGCACCGGAAATCGGTGCTTATATCGCCTCTTTTGAGACCGGATTCCGTCAGGGGACACCCGTTCCCCCGAGGATCCGGTCTCAGCTAGATGGCACACCTCCTAGTTTTGGCGCTAGGCGCCCTGTATAGAGACCCTACAATAATGTATGGAACCTGTATGATAGGGTCAACTCAGCGCCCTGGCGCCGGAAATCGGTGCTTATATCGCCTCTTTTGAGACCGGATTCCGTCAGGGGACACCAGTACCCCCGAGGATCCGGTCTCAGCTAGATGGCACACCTCCTAGTTTGGGCGCTAGGCGCCCTGTATAGAGACCCTACAATAATGTATGGAACCTGTATGATAAGTTTAACTCAGCGCCCTGGCGCCGGAAATCGGTGCTTATATTGCCTCTTTTGAGACCGGATTCCGTCAGGGGACACCAGTACCCCCGAGGATCCGGTCTCAGCTAGATGGCACACCTCCTAGTTTGGGCGCTAGGCGCCCTGTATAGAGACCCTACAATAATGTATGGAACCTGTATGATAGGGTCAACTCAGCGCCCTGGCGCCGGAAATCGGTGCTTATATTGCCTCTTTTGAGACCGGATTCCGTCAGGGGACACCAGTACCCCCGAGGATCCGGTCTCAGCTAGATGGCACACCTCCTAGTTTGGGCGCTAGGCGCCCTGTATAGAGACCCTACAATAATGTATGGAACCTGTATGATAGGGTCAACTCAGCGCCCTGGCGCCGGAAATCGGTGCTTATATCGCCTCTTTTGAGACCGGATTCCGTCAGGGGACACCAGTACCCCCGAGGATCCGGTCTCAGCTAGATGGCACACCTCCTAGTTTGGGCGCTTTGCGCCCTTTTATCTTATTATACAATGCAATCGGGATCGGACGTCTCTAAAAATAGTCGATAAAAATACGCTAAGAATTGTTATTGGCAGGTAGCTTATTGGCAGGTAGCTTGACTAAAGCAAATTGTTACACATGCTAAAAGGGTATGTGCTGTAGGCTGATATTAACCTCCGAGATTTGTTCAAAAGCCCCGTTCATAATTTTCATATTTGGTAGGCCAAAAACGTTAGCAAGTGGGTCGAATTCTTTGATGTATCTATTTCGTAAATGCCCGACATAATATGCAATGCCAACCTGTGCAAGCACGGGTCAAAGTCTAGTGTTTGATAACGAGAAGACTCCTTCCTTAATGATCTTAAATATTTACATGGGTACTGTTTTGACACAATATCGTATCACTATATCATATGGTTAGAAATTGTATGATAATCATATGTTCATTTCATACGGTATCATAAGATACAATGTTTATCAATACAATAATATAAAATACAATATTGCATTCTATCATACTTACAATATATACCATACAATACATAGAGAATATCTATATTTTGAGATTTTATATTTGCTTTATCCAACACGTTGAAATGGTGTATATATTCACGAGGCCTGCCGAGCGAATATAACCATTTCAACGAGTTGGATAAAGCAAAAATAAAATCACACAATTATAGATAATCTATTTATCTCATACAATTTGATTTACATAATGAAGCTTTTGAGACGGTCCCTTATATGATCTGAATTTATTCTTTTTTTTCAAAGATTAAAAACGATGATGCAACGCTGTGTTATGCGGCTATTGTGACCTTGCACAATACAATTTAGTACGTCATTTCTGAGATAAATCTAACAGTTCTGATGTAAAGTTTCACTAACTGAAATAAACCTTTAAGTCAGTTTTTAGCTCTAAATAATTTTTCTTAGAGCTTATTCACTTGATTAAATGGAAATACTGATCAGAAGACTTGAATATCAAGTTCGTTGACATACACAAAGTTGGGAATGCTCGTTAGTTTGAATTGTCTTGAACGAGGAATTGTTGTTGATGTTTTATAAAGCAAACACTAGCTTAAGGATTCGAAATTGAAAATAGTGAATAAGTGATAAGTGGAATCGAAGTCTTATGAAACATTATTTCGGTAAGTTCTCATATATAAACACAACCAGTACGCTCGATCTGTTTTCATCGCGTGGTCAGGATGAACTCCTTTACGTAATTTGCTGTTTTATAAATTACACAAAGCAAATTGAAAGTTTGAAGGGGGCAAAAGTTATCAAAAATCTTGACAAACAAGAAAAAAGGTCTTTTGGTTACGGTAATGTATTTAGAAAAGGGGGGGGGGGCTAAGCCCCCCCCCCCCCCCCCCAATAGCCCGGGGACGCCTATGCTACGCAGGTGTGTGTTTTCCTTCATATTTGTAATTTAAGTCTTTGACAAAATCCATTTAATATTAATTTTTGTAGTATATACAGTCATGTTGAAAGTACTAGCAAATCTTCGAAATAGGTCACTGAAGCGTTGAAGCGAGGGGCTGTGTCAGAAATAGTTCGGACCGGAAGTATTTGATAAAGCATCACCCGTTTTGATATAGCAAAGGTTTATCACACGGGTAATATACACCACACATATGAGATTAAAAAATACTGTAATAAATAATGATGCAATATGTGACATTGTATTGTTTTATATCGTACACTAATAGAAAATATACCATTTTCTGCCCTGTGCGATAAACACCGAAAATTCGCTTACCCTACCCCTGTGATATAAACCCTAGGGGTGTGATATATTAATTTTATATCACACCCCTCTCCGGCAATCCTCAGATGTTATATCACACCCCTTAATCATCGGCTATTATGACGTAGAGTTCAGTATGCTTCGTTCAACTCAGATCTCCGAGTATGACGTGAAATAGTTACCTCAAGGTCAACTTACTATACAAACAGCTTGCGCATAAATTTCTAGAAAGGACTATATATGATAAGGGTCTAAAATGGCCCCCTGAAATGAGCATCGTCATTTTTCTATCATTCTTTGTTTTCTTAGTACAGATATGTATGTGATGTGATGACGTCATATACTGCCAGTGAGTGCAAATTAATCAAATAAATAGATGAAAAATATATTTTATATCAACTCTTCTAAAAAATTAGTTAACATTTTATTGTACCCGAAACACTAAAAAAAAATGGCGAATCATTGGGGCCAAATTTAATTCTTATCATATATACTTCTTTATCACAGATAGTATATGTATACACGGAGCGATTTGTTAACAATGTTCATTCATCACATGGTGTTTTGTTTTTTTGTTTCTTTAATATTTTCTATAAGTATATGATGAAAAAAATCATAACATGGCAATTCTAATATGGCATCCTATGTTAGCCCCGGTCGCTGTATGTTTGTATGCCTGACGGATCTCGGGGTGATATACAGCGACCTCGGGCTAATATATTATGCGATATAAAAATTGCCATGTAATAATCTATATATACATTATTGTATTTGCATGATCACATTATTCAATATCATTATATAATATATATATATATATATATATATATATATATATATATATATATATATATATATAAATCTGATTTAGGCATTGAGGAGACCATACCCTAAAATGTAGTTTAGGGAGACAATATACAAAATTTTTATATGTGCATATTTTTTATTGCAAATAGTCATTTAGAGGTCTTCAAGATTCAAATAACTTTACATGTGTTTTAATTTTTCAATATATCTTGTCCTTAAAAAAATACAGCAAAAATGGTCTCCTTAATATTTTGTTACTCTCTCATAAGGCTTAAGGAGACCGTGCATATATTTTCATATATATCTTTTATGGCTTAAGTAGACCATTCTTTTTTCCCATAATTTTCATGATTTGCAAGTGCTCTATCATTTTTTATCGCCACGCAACATAGAATTAAGATATAATGCAAGGTCACTGTGTACATGTGCATGTATATGTAAGCTTTGTTAATATCTCACATAGTTGATGGTGTGGACTTTTAATATTCAGATGGTCATTTAGAGGTCTGTGGAATGGCAATAATCTCACATCTGTTTTAATTTTTCATTACTACTAGCCCTTAAAAATATACTACATTGTCCCTCTAATATTTTGCTACTGTCTTATGCGGCTATGGGATACCGATAATACATTTTTATTAATATTACATAATTAGGGTTTAGGTAGACCATTCTTTTTTTACCATAATATTCGTGATTTGCAAGCCCTTTAATTTTTACTGTCCGGTTTTTTTTCGCATGTCACGAAATTTGCGAAAATGGGGAAAATATGTAGCATTTTAAATTTGCGTCCCTACTGAAGATTATCTTCTCAATTCAATCCATTCTACATGTATCCTAATGTGTTTTAGAATTTCACATTAATAAATGAAAAAAAAAAACATCTTAAGTTCATGAACAAACTTTACTAATCATCAAAACTAATTTCAAATAGATTTCATTTATAACTTTTGGACCAGGGTGTAAACATTAGTTCAATTTTGAAAGTTTAAACAATTAATCATTTCAAATTTATTAATAGAGCAATCATTTGCATTCAAAATTCAGTGTACATAACATGTCCATTATTTTGGTGAACTTGCAGTTCAATTACAACAGTTTCATTTTTTTCTGTGCAACAAAATCATGTATGTAAGGATCTGTAAATTTATGAAATCAAAATATTCATAATCTATTTTCAACTTTCATATTTCAAATTTCATACATTTCAACAAAATAAAGTTTTAAAATTGATTTACTTAATATTTTTCATAATTCATATATAACAATAAAAAAAGGTGATCAAAGATCACGTATTGAATGAACCATTCATTAATAAATGTTAATGAATAACATTGATAATAAGTACACATGTAAGAAATTGACAAAGTTTAAAAGTTACTCTGGGAGCAAAAATGACTGATCAACTGCATGGCATAAAAAAAATTAAAGGACGAACAGGATTAAGCAGCTAAAAAAATTTCAAAATTTTCAAACATAAAGACATTAGGATGTCGTCTGCAATACATATCACATTTAGGGGCCACTTTCTTGCCTTATAAGAAACAAAGGTAATCACAGATTACAAAGCACCGAGACAAGGCATCACCTTTATAAAGCATTACCTTTATGAGACCACCTTTATCATATTACCTGAAAATCATAGTTAATGATCTTGGATATCTATGGATACTGTTTCGAAACAATATCATATTACTATATCATATGTTAAAAAATTGGATAATAATCATATGTTCATTTCATATATTAATATAAGATACACACATATAATAATAAAAATAAAATACTGTAATAAATAATGATGCAATATGATATTGTAACATATGATATGACATAGTGTCATGTTAAATACATTATTGCATTTGATCACATTATACAATATCATAATATATGATACAATGTCATATCACATAATACATCACATTTTTGTAACACATTATATTATATTGTATACTTAAGTATGATATTGTATGATATTATATCATATTTGATACATAATATGATATTGTATCATAAGATACAATATAACTTGATTCAACATTGTATCAAATCATATGATACAATATCATGTGATACAGTAATATATTATATAATACAATATCACTTTATACAATATCATATCATATGTTACAATATTATATATTCCAATATCAAATAATACTATTTCATGTGATAAAGTAATATATTATATAAACCAATATCATTTTATACAATATCATATAATGTGATAAGATATTATGTATTGCAATACAATATTGTATCATATTATACCATATTAGATATGGCAATATAATATGAAACAATAGCATGTGATAAAATAGTATATAATACATTATCATTTTATACAACATTGCATCATAATAAAAAATACTTTACATTACAACATAATGGTACAATATTATATCATAATGCACAATATAATGATACAATGTCATATCATAATGCACAAAAATATTGATACAATATCCTACTAACTTTTTATAATATAATATATGATATAACATTGTATCATATAAAACAATAGTGTATCAAATCTGACAATACTATATCATATGAATCATTTAACAACAAACACATCTATCAATCAGGCTAGAGTGAGGTAGGATATTCTTTTTAAACATCCTTGATAATAGAGATCAGGATCTGAAACTGAAGCTACCTCTATGATTCATTTATATTATAGTTAAATTAACTATGCAAGCTATTGTTTATAAATCATGTGACCTGTTCAAAAATAACTAAACCTCATCCAGCATCCAAAACCTATGACTCAGATTCGGCATTCAAGCCTGCCAGATGCATCAGTATCATAAGACACATCATCAATTCAAGTTTGGTAAAGTTAGGACCAGTAATTACTAAGATATATTTTTAGCATCCTTGATTATGAAGATCAGGCTCTGCATCTGAAGCTACCTTTGCAATTCATTAATATTATAGTTAAGTCAACTATGCAAGTTTGAAATAGTACTAAATAAATTTAATATATGACCTGTTCCAAAAAACATAACCTCATCCAGCATCCGAAACCTATGGCTAAGATTCAGCATACAAGCCTTTCAGGTGCATCAGTATCTTAAGATGCATCATCCATGCAAGTTTGGATCAGTAGTAATTTAGAAATTGCTATCAAAGGCCATCTGCACCAAAAACTTTAACCTGTTCCAAAAACCTTAACCTCCAGCATCTAAAATTCATTGCCCAGATTCAGCATCCAACTTTTTCAAGTTCATAAAAAGGTCCAGATGCATCATCCATGCAAGTTTGGTGAAGATAGGACAAGAAATAACTAAGATACAGGACCTGCAACAAAAACTTTTACCAGGTCCGCACGCCGACGCCAGCAGTATAGCATAAGCTCCCCCGAACTTCGTCTCGGTGAGCTAAAAATAAATTATCATACATGCCCTACGTCTTGTTGTTACATTACAGTTACATTACATGTAAAATGATGAGATTCATGTTTGCTTTTTCATTGATTTCATTTCATTTAATTTTTTAAATGTCCTAAGTCTTGTTGTTTTTCTCTCGATGAAGATTTTAGATCTAATCTTCAAAAATTTGGTCCTCTCATCAAGCCGTTCCAATGAATACATTTCATGTTTTTCCAAAAACTCCTGGATTTCTCTTTTACCTTGAAAAGATTTTAAAAATAATATGAACAATCAGAATTATTATATTGTTACATATTCATGTAAAAAGGATAATACCTATGTATAGATTCAAGGCATACCATACTCTGTATGGTTTTTGCTTCCACTACTTCTTGCTGAATGTTTTGCTTTTTCATAAATACATTCATGCTCGAACTACATTCATCCACTTATATGTCAAGATTATCTGTTTTGAAATGCCCCCTCTACCGCTTTAGGCTTCAATACACAACCCAAAATAGAAAGCCTATAGGGAGTTTGCATTGCATCGGCCATGAAATAGCCTGGATGACATAATTGAAAAATTGTATGAGGTATTTCAAGTGGGTTCCGAATGGTGAAAAGATGTAAACATTTCACATTATAAATCTCCATGAGAAATTTGTTTCTATTCCTGTAACGGTCACCTGAGTAGCATATAACCCATACACAAACTTGTCGAGGAGTCTCTTATATGCATTTAATTAATTAGGTTTTATTCTGGAGTAGAAAAATTATAAATTAGTAATGACGGCCACCTCCCTGCCTGAAATCTTTCAAAAAGAACTGTGAAACCTACAATTTTGGCTAAAAACTTAAAAGATCGGGTCTACAAAATCATGAATTCAGTTTCCTTTCAGGTGTGTGGGAGTAAAAAGGATAATTTTTTAACATTATATGCAATAACACCTATACATCCATTTTGGCCCTGCCCTAGAGTAAAACCCATACTCCAGGGGACATGAAAATTAAGATTTCAGTAGAGGACTTCCTGGTAAACATAATTATAGGTCAGTTTTTATACAGATGTGTGAGAATAGAGAAGAAAATGTTATAGCATGATATGCATTAACACTATATTGCCTCCCCCCCCCCCTCATGTCCTGAACCCCTAACTCCATCTATACATTGTCATTCAAAAGCCAGAAGCCTTTTTTTGGGGGGGGGGGGGAGGGGGGGGGAGTAAACATCAGTTATAAAAAATCGGAGAGGGCTACATTGTTGCAGCTACATATGTATGACTAACCTATTATCAAACAAGAAAAACATTCACAAAATAGATTGAAACAAACCTATCAAGTTGACTTCTTTCATCACAGGAACTGAGAGAGGGAAAACAATGGTATGGAACTGCAAAAGATCAAAGAATCGTTATTGCATAAACAAAGTTTAAAACAAGAAATCTTTTAAAGAAACAGTTGCCCCTTTTGTGGCTTTATCAATCTTAAAATGATTACTTTCTTTCACAAGTCAAAATTAATTATTCTTCCTAGACTTTGACCCGTGCGTGCACGGGTTGACATTGCATATGATATCGGACATTTACTACATCGACGCACCGTATTGTTTACAATTACATAACCAAGCTTTAAGCCTACAATAATGCTATTAATTTCACTACACTCTGCTTAGTTATAATAATCTGACAGGAATGCCTCCCATATACCCGTAATGTAGCAGAAAATTGCAGAATCGCTCTGAATCGATTAATGAGAAAAATAATGAAGTTGTATTGAAAATAACAGTCAAATTATTCATAACAAACCATTCTGAGGCTGTAAATACTTTTCATTTAAATATTTCATTCATATTATTGAAGGATTCAACACTTTTTTGCTCGCTTCAAAGTTACACACCATGTTGATATTCGGATCTCTTGGGATTTTACTCTAACACAGTGTATTTATATTTAGGAATATTATTACATATAGGAGAATTTATTACATCCATTACATTCCACTCATGGTATGAAAATCAATTGCATTATCACAGCATTAGGGAGACCAGACAAACATGTTAATTGTTATACATAATAACATTGCAACTTTGATTCTAATTCATTTACTTTGTTCAAGATGCTAACTGTTTTCTCTGAAGTTCAAGATGTCCTGTTTTTCCATTGCGTTGCGACTAGCTCTCAATAAATCTGTGGTGGACTCTGTATAAAAGTACTAATATATTGTATTGTAAATACAAGCTTCAACATTTACTTTTTAAATCATTGCAAATTTTATTCCTTATGACTAATTAAAATAAATATTACAAATATATTACCGGTACATCCATTACATTCCACTCATATCATGGAAATCAAATTCATTATCCCAGCATTAAGGAGACCAAGCCACGGGATCACATAATAACATTGCAACATTTAGTTTATTTCATTTACCTTGTTCAAAATACTCAGTGTTTTCTCTGTGGGTCAAGATGTCCCGTTTTCCTATTGTGTTGCGGCTAGATCTCAATGAATTTGGGGTGGACTCTGTAAAAAGTACCAATATATTGTATTGCAATTTCAAGTCTCTAAGTTTACTTCTTTATATCATTGCTAAGTTTATTCCTAATTATTAATAAAAATAAATATAACAAATATATTACATCCATTACATTCCACTAATATCATGGAAATCTAATGCATTATCACAGCATTAGGGAGACCAGACAAACAATTTTATTATTATTTATGTTAAATGTTAAATACTGAAATCTGATTGGTTTAGACGCAGTTGGTAATTCGTTCTATTACCCTCAGCGTTAGCAACACACTTGGCAATTGGTAACACAACGAACTGTTACATGCGCTTAAATTATGAGCTTACGGTTTGTCGTAGAATTTACTTCATTTCTAAATAAAAGCAGTAAAATTTTCTTTAGAAATAAGACATTCAGTAAAATAAAATGAATAGTGCCTGTTTGGGAGGGTATCTATTGAAATTGACACCCCTCGAAAACCATTGTCAACCTCCGCTCACTGCTTTACCTTAGGGTCAAGCTGTCCTGTTTTTCCATTGTGTTGCAGCTAGATCTCAATGAAACTGGGGTGGGCTCTGTAAAAAAGTACCAATATATTGTATCATAAATACATGCTTCTAAGTTTACTTCTTTATCTCTTTGCAAAACTTATTCCTAATGACTTATACATGTACTTGTAAGTATAACAAATATATTACATCCATTACATTCCAATCATATCATGGAAATCAAATGCATTATCACAGCATTAGGGAGACCAAGCCCCAAGATCATGAGCAATCTTAGACTTGAGTAGTAAATTGTACACTGTCAGTGGCGTAGCTACCATGTATGCTTATATGCCTGAGCATGCACATCATTTGGGGGAAAAATCAGTAAAAAAATAAATAAAGAAAAAAAAATATAAAAAAAGAATTCAAGTATTAAGGTCCATACTTAGTTATTCCATCAACCCGTTTCCGTCACTCGGTCCTACTTTATCCGAAATCAATGCTAAACAAAGACGTATTAAGCACCAAATATAACCACGCAATATGGTCTTAAAGTACCATATTAAAGAAACAGTACACAATGCATGTACCTAAAAAGGCAAATATTTATTTTGCAGTTGAACTTAGTTTTACACATTTTAAATTTCCCCGCTAGAATATCACAGCTTTATTGAGATATTCATTACCATAAACTATGTAAAAATGAACTTAAGAATAAAAACTTTGAGTGGGTCAAAGGCAAATGTAAAAAAAAATTTCTTCTTTTAACTTTTAATAAGTTTTGTGATTTTATTTTATGCCTAAACTATAACCAAAACAATTTTAACTACCTAAAAATAGGCTTAAATAGTAAGCATTCCTTTCAATTTCTGCTTTAATTTTTGGTGTTAAAAATCGTCAGAATCCATGAGCTTCCGGGGGCTTTCGCCCCCTGGGCTTTGTCCTGGACCCACTGGGGGCCTCATGGTGGCCCCCACACCCCCTGCTATTTTAAGCATGCACTTCGTTTCAGGTCTAGCTACCCCACTGACTGTATTAATGTTTCTTGCTTAAAAACATAATAACATTGCAACATTGAATTTAATTCATTTACCTGCTTCAAAATGCTCACTGTTTTTCTCTGAGGGTCAAGATGCCCTGTTTTTCCATTGTGTTGCGGCTAGCTCTCAATGAATTTGGGGTGGACTCTGTAAAAATACCAATATATTGTATTGTAAATACAAGCTTCTACGTTTACTTTTTTAAATCATTGCAAATTTTATTCCTAATGATTAAACATGATTGACCGATCATCAGTTGGCAAGAGACAACCAATTCTGCTGATTAATTGATCACGATTTTTAACCTATTTAACAACACTAACAGAAGTTTTAGGCTTGTTTTTCAATAAAAACATATAAATTATCTATTCTGATACTTTTCAAATTCTTGAGAAAAACCTATTTTTTTAGATTAGTTTAAAACAAATCAATGTACGAAAAAATGCAAAAACAAAACCAAAGCCAGATAACAAGATATCCAAAGCCTGATTGTAAATCACTAAACTCTCTCTTAATAATTATTTTTTGTGTTTAATTAATCCAACCATTTTCCTACCTTGCTGCGCCACCGCAAGCTTTTCCCATCACAACCATAGTCATATACATGAAGTATCTCTTCCCCAACCACAATGTCTCTCTTAGCAAACAATCATAGGTATTCCCTTCCATTAAACACTCTGAGCTTATGGTGGAGTTTGCATCGTCCTTGCCATCATTTACAAACTGGCAGATACATGTATGGTTGTTCACTCCTGACAGCATCAGTACTACAGTGTACATAAAAAGAAAACAAACCTTAAATAAGAAGCATATAATTACTTGTATTTTTGCTTGACTTAATTAGAATTGTTTATAGTTATTTCTAGAAACATTACTGCCATACATAAATGTTAAAATATTACATTTAGCTGCAGGCCTGTATCTCCTGGTCTGAAAAAAAAATTTGGATAAACGTTGCTTCAATTTTTTTTTTCACATCAGGAGCTACATACGTCCAGCTTCATGTAAGTATGTATAAATCGTATTACCAAAGTTCTTTTCCATTATATTTATAGATAAATATTTTGTTTTCTGTGCTTGTCTTCAATCTCTCCTCCCCATCCTGTCCTTTTAATGTTTCTCCTGCAGGAGAAAATCTCCACTGACATGACTGGTTGTGCTAATAACTCCAAAACCTACATTAAAACCACAAGCACCTGTGTGAAAGCATTGTTTATCAGACTGTTTATATGCAAAGAAATTTTTTGGATTCATAAACATCTACATTAAGCCCCATTCACAATTGGCGTACGAGCACTTTACAACTCTTTGCAATTGGAATGTTTTTGATTCGCACGAGCTCTCTCATATATTGCATGAGGTCTCGCATTTGTTGCATGCGTTTTAGTGCTTGCATCAAGTCCTTAAAAATTGTGGACATGCACACTATTCAGACGCGACTGAATGCGATCCAAATCATCGCAGTGCAATGCACGAACAATACATAGTACGAACATTTTACAACATTTCGCAAGAGTGCAGGTGCATGATTTTTAAAGGTCATAAGATGAATCGCTGCTGTAGAGAGAGAGAGAGAGAAAGAGAGAGAGAGAGAGTTGAATGTGATAATAGTCTACCATATATCATATGTGCATGTTCTAGTGAGAACATACATTAAATTGGTAAACAAAATATTTACAACCATCGACCATTTCTAATGCTATCATGTATGAAACATGTCATGTTATTCTAATAAATCAACAATTACAGGGGGAAGGGCGCCCCGGGTGCGCATAAACATTAAAATTAATACAAGTATCAAAAAGTAGTTTTAAAAGTGTTGCTACATTGGTCATGCTTCTGGATTGAATGTTCCTGAGAGCACATTGTGCACAACGCTGTGTAATCAAGACATACATGTTTTGCCTGGTTAACAGATCACACTCAGCCCAACGGGAATCTGCGGACACATTGTTTACATTATTATTAATCATCAAAAGCCAAAAATTTTACAAACCTGATAATATCCGAAAAACCAAACAAGAGTGATACTATGATGTCACATTTGTAAATGTGGGTCACAATTGTAAATCCCGGTTGTAAACATGGAGGCCTGACTATCTTACCTATAATAAGTCAATTCGTACATAGAATAGTCGGCTATCTTTCCACTATACAAGTGAAAAAGAGCAACTGATCTTAATTTGCTTTTAATTCATTTAGGTAACAAGAGGTACATGTACATATATCTACATTACGTACATAATTCATTTAAAACAATATTACTGGTACATATAACTGTAATATAGAAAATTCTTCATGTCGATCTATTTACATAAAGCGACATTCTTCGGTTAACTTTTCTGTCCATTTTCAATAAACTAGCTATATAATTACAGGGATTTTTCAGCCTTTTTTTTTTTGAAAATGCCATTTTTTTGGAATTGGGAAAATTGTATCGACAATTTCATGCAGTTGGGAGAAATCATATGTTGCAGACATCATGATTTCTGAATTTATCATTATCATAATGGAAAATCAAAGAGCTAGACTTTAATTGAATAGAATCTAATTAACTTCACAATATAGATATATGTATAATATTCCTATATTTAGTTATTAGAACAAGTCTTTTTCCCTGAAATAAACACCTTCAACACTGGTCATAAAAGTATTACATTATTAAGAATTTATCAACATCCCCTGTTTAAATTGAGAATGTATTTTTCTGTTTGAAATATTTCATAAAATTTACCTTTTACTTTTATATCAGTCTAGTGTGTGTAAAAAAAAAACATGTCCCATTTACAGTACTGTACTGTATACCACAAAATAACGATGTTTTAGAAAAACAGAGGAAAATCGGATTAAAAGTTGGCGATGTAAACTTTTGAAACTTTTATGACTGCAGTTTTGCTAAATGGGTTTAATCATTTGTTAATACTGAACATTTATGGACATTCTGGTTATTTTACGAAGTATTTTTTGATAAGAAATAAACATAAGAACTATTTACCAGTTGGGGAAAAATACTGCTATTCTAATTGGGATCATAATTTGGACAGCTGCTGAAGTGAACTTATTTCCAATTGGGAATGGGGACGACTTTTGCTCCGGAGAAGGTACTGATAAATCCTTGAATTACATATTACATCAAACGTACCATGGAAATGAATATCATGCTTTTATTGTTAACTTCATTTCGAATGTCCTCGAAGATTAATCAACATTTGGTGTAAAATAGTCAAGTTGCACACATTATCGCCCTATTTTATTTGAATATTTAAAAAAAAAACATTACTTTGTTCAATTGTAGTAGGATTATCAAAAGTACTTACCATAAAATGGCTTTGATTCCTAAAAGGCAACACGCTGGCGTTAAAAGGTCCATTGTTTTAACCCGAGACGTTCCGAGAGTACTCGGAACAAATGGCGGAGAGCACTTGCCAAATGTTCAAACATGGTCAAGAAATTAACGACTTTTTTTCTAGTTAGGCTTTATACATAAAAAGTGAAAAAGTATTTTGAAAACAAGTTCATTTAGAATAATTAAAGGCTAAACACATTATATATGTTAGATTTTTTGCAATATTGCAAGTTTTCGTTGGTCTCCTAAATGCAGAAAAATAGTCATTGCTAATTATACGATGGAGGCAGATTGAATTCCTTTTTACGAAAAAATATAGACAAAAGGCAACTATTGGATGTCAAATAATAGACACATTGATGCATTTTAGGCAAAGACACACCGTTCATTAATTTAAAGATAAGCCAATTACATTTTAGACAAGGTCAAAATAATACGGAGACCAAAATATGTCTCCCTAATCTACTGGTCTCCCTAATAAAGATAAAATAATACAATCGGTCTACCAAATGCATAAGTCAGGTATATATATATATATATATATATATATATATATATATATATATATATCAGGCTTGGGGTAATGCTAAATGTAATGGTAATGCATTACAATGCATTACATGTTTTCAAAGTAATGCTAGTAATGTGTAATGCCACAAAATTAGCATTACAAGTAATGCTAATGTAATTAATTACTTTCCAAAATCTAGTGTAATGCTGGCATTACATGGCATTACTATGCTTATTTATGCATGTTCACTTTTAAAAATGTGATGAATAAATGAATAGTTGAAATTGAATTTGATTAAATTAAAGAAGAAAGAAATAATTCTTGAGATGAAAATGTTTTAATTGTATTATTAAAAAAGTTTTTAAAAAATTCATTTTTGAATTGTTAATACATGTATTACTAAATATAACAGCACAACTTCAATACATATCTAAGAGTGTTGTTATTAAGAGTTTTTAATCATTTAAACAATTTACTCCAATATTAGTTTGCACTTCAATAAGAAATGTGTCAACAACACACTATGCCCCCAGGATAATCTAAGTATCAAAACAATCTATTGTTATAAGAATTAAGTGCTAAACACCCCAATCCCCTTCCCTTCGCTAATTGTCCCAATAGAATAGGAGACAGACATGCACCTTTAAAAGCAAAATCAATGCACTGTCCATCCATGATCAAAATAAATATCACTTACAATATTATAACCCATTTGAAAATAATTTTACTTAATTTCTCTCTCTCTCTCTTCTCTCTGTCTCTCTCTCTCTCTCTCTCTCTCTCTCTCTCTCTCTCTCTCTCTCTCTCTTGGATATTAAGTATACTGTACATTAGTTTGGACTGATAGAAAATACAAGATTCATGTATTTTTTCTATTAATATTGCACTTAATATATCCTAAGATAAAGATCATCAAACAGTACTTTTCAGTCCAAGCTTCGACTGCTCCTGTATTTTTAAAACAGTTATTTAGTATAGCTGGGAAGATTTTCAAACTAACAGGATGCAGATAAAAGATGAGCCCTTTGAAACTTCGATCATAAAGTGCAACAGCAATCTTATGTCTTAAAGTGTCCTCAGTAGAAAGAAATACGATTAAAAGACAGTATCTTAAAAAATATAACTGGAAAAAACCATCTGTTTATGAATTAATACAATTAAGTGTCCAAAATTATATACATTCCAAATATTTTTTGCATGTAAAGTATATGAAAAGACACTGCAGTTATAAGACCGTAACTCACACAGGGTACTCAAAGTTTAGAATGACTAGTTTTATTATGACGTCACAAACTTTGAACGCTGTAAAATGCAACGTCACAAGCTAGAATCAAAGTTCACGCTTGTGGCTGTTACAGTGGCTCTTCCATTAATTTGAACTTACCCTTAGGATAAAACAGAAATTTTGACGTTTAAATCACATTTGCAGACAAGGCAAGAAGTTTAAAAAAATGTAAATATAAGCATTAAATCAATATTTTTTGAAAGATATAGTCTCATAACTGCAGCGGTGTGTGCATACAAATTTTCATAACGCGCTAGCGCGCAATATCATAATTTAATTCTGGTTATAACGCGCTTTCTGATTGGCTAAAACATTATTTTATATCGTTTAAAGAATGTTGCCTACGTTATAGTAAGACTAACGTCAAAAAGGTATCAATACGCCTGACGTTACGATTGAATTTTGTACAATTTTGCGTCATTTTAAAGGTCAAATGACCGTTTTTATCTACAATGAAGTGTGAAATAATTAAATTATAAGCAATGAATTCAATATTTATTAGTTTTATACGATATAAAATGGTTTGAAAGAGTTTACGCTTTGTTTTATGAAGAAGACTACCTCAATCCGGCACCCAATTTTTACGACCATTATTAATTGATAATCCTGTTTTTATAACAATCTTAAAATTAAATATTTTCCTAAGATGAACTCGTATTAATGCAGAGCAATTTCATCTTCTCATTTTATAAGTTGACACGCATAGCGCCGTAAACTGTCAATACATGACTTGTGTATGTTTTAAATTGAGAAATGAACAAATGTCGGGAATCAACTAAGAAATCTATTTTTCCTTTCAATAATAAAATTATCATTCATATATAAAGTTGGTGCTGCGTTAAAGCACATGGAATCACAACGTGTATCAGTATGCGTTTCCTGTGTATACATATAAAGTATACATGTAGTGATTAACAAACTCAGGGTAGAAAACGACATGCCCTTGAGGGTTTTCACACCTATTCACGACAAAAGAAAAAGTCTATATCGCGTACGGCTTCGTCTAATCGCACAACACCTTACAAGAGAGAGAGAGAGAGAGAGAGAGAGAGAGAGAGAGAGAGAGAGAGAGAGAGAGAGAGAGAGAGACGTTTAGCTTTAGGCGTAATATGTGAAATGTACTAATATCCAATACTAAATATTCATAAAATTAGTATTCATAAAAGAATTTGGTACACTGTGATTGAATCCATCATGCAATTTCAGATTTGAGTCCACGTGCTGCATCTATCAATCAAATCAACCCGCTAGCTCTACCACGTGTTTCCTCCATAATAAAGAAAATAAGAAGTATGTTTAACAGTTAAGTTTTTTTTACAATGTTCGTGATGCATGATATACTGTGTTTGGAAAGTTTAATTCGTTGTGTTTTTTCTCTATCTCTCGTTTAGTTTATAATGGAGGTTTTTTTGCGGGAAGGAACATCTTCAACACGTTTAGCGGTTAAAGAACGTAGTTAAATGAATCAATTATTTGATATAACTATTAGTAAAATTGTTTGATATGCATGTAGAATTCTTTTTGGTCAATCGTTACACAGATTATCTACCTGCCTCATTCCTGTGTATTCTGTGCGTTCAAGCGTAGAGTGATTTCCTGTCAGTGCGACGGTTTGACACCTTTGTGTAAAAAATTTGGGACTAAAGTCAAATAAAGTTAACTTCGACAGTCATAAAGCGGTGGGGGGGGGGGGGGGGGGGTAAGGTTACGATAACTGGTTTACTTATATGTAGTAGCTTTATCAGTCTGGACGGGACTCCTAAAACGGAGTTAACTCCCAAAACGGAGTCTTTGGCTCCATCATGCATTGCGGTAAAATGGCGTTTCTAATGTAAACAACGTGCGAGTTATGCCCCTTAGTTCTAAATAAATCTCTAAAATTGGCCAAAAAACACGACAAAGATTAATTCTAAACTTTCAAAAACAATTCTGAACGTTTATGTGTCATATTAATGTCATATGTCCATAACCGTTTACTTGTATTACGTAAGATTAATTTTTAAAATGAAAAATTCACCCATAACTTCGATCACGCACAACCATAACTGTTTTAAAAGTATATAAATTTAACGCTTGGATATGTTTATTTATCATTGTTAAAAGTATAGTCTCATTTTAATCTTTTTCGTGCTAAATTATTCAATTATCTTGAATAATTATGTATTTAACATGGTTTCCTAACATCGCAAATGCCGCGAGCGATTATAATTGTTTTGATGATAATTATCAGTTCAATTAAAAGAGTTATTGAATCTAGAGTGACAATTTGTTTCATTATCTAGGCTTTCAAACAACAATCTTTTAAATACCAAAAAGACGTTTTTTGATCATCGCTAGAGCAACCAGTTTTTGTTAGTAATCGAAGCTTTTTTCGCTTACGCACTTATATTCGGCTTTATATTCAATAAGATTACATGTACATGCCCACATAAAATGATATCAATACATTTATACTGAAATGTTTAAATGTTTTTTTATCGGCATGAAATGCAAAAATTTCAAAACTTGTTCTTAATTTCTTTGAAATGTGTAAGAACATAAGAACGGTTAAACAACATTTCCTTCTCCAAATGTTTTATCTATAGTTATTCTGTTAAGAGAATGAGAGAGAGGGGACGCTAACCTCCGCCACGGCGGGTATCTGGTACACTATCACGACACCATGACATAGGATACCCTCAATATCTTTCGATTACATATTTTTAGCCAACTCTGGGTATCTCTAAGTCTCCTTACTCTCTCAGTCAGACTGAGTCTTGAAGAACACACGGCTTCGCACTTAAAGATTGTCGTCGCAAACGTAACGCACTAGAAAGTGGGACTCCTCGCGCAATGACAAACGACGAGCCATACACGTACCTAAAGTAACGCAACACAAATTCAATAAAACGTGAATTCACAAAAAATGTTCTTTACACGTAGAAGACCTTGTAGAGATGAACGGAACATGCTAAAAATACCGGGTTGGTAATTTTACAGGAAGCCCTAATTTTTAATCACTTGCTCATTGCTCATCATTAGTTGACACGCATGGACTTCAAAACAAACAATACAAATGTAGGCGGACCAATTAATTGTTAAGAAAACACAATCACACTGCGTACACATTTATAATTTTATTGGCAATTAAAATCATTTCATGATAATTTTTAATTTAACGACCTTCTTTAAATATGATAATGGATTCGAAAATATTTTATTAGCAATTGCTGCACAAGTATTAAATTAAATACTTTTATAATTTATTTAATAGCTATGAAATAAAAAAAAATAGTAAAAAAGACTCCAAGTATTTCGATTATAATCTCTGTCAAAATCTGGTTAAATATCGTCATTAAATATAAAGAAACATTCAATTTATTTGTCATTCGGGGAGATAACTCCCGCTTGTATACGATACTTTTCCATCGGTAATTTTACCGTGGCGGGGACTGGTAGATGATGAGTTTACCGGGATGGGAACGCGGTATACCTGTCTCACCTGGCCGATCACCTCGATGTGTTGGTAGACGGACATCTCGGCCCAACGACACCTCGGCCAAGGGCGTTTGACACCTCGGCCCAGAGGGGTCGGCCCAAATTTATTGACACTTCGGCCCATGTATTGTATTGTATTGTTTATTACCAAGAACCATACGATTCATAGGTTTAACATATATACATAAGTGAACAAACATATGAAAACAATTTTTAAAAACAGAAACAAAAAAGAAAGACCATCACAATCTTGTATTAGACTGCGTGTGCACACAGCAGTCTGCAAAATTTACATAACAGAAGTAAACAGGATAATGAAGAGTATACTATCAAAACAAAAACTAATTATAATTTTATCGTAATTTTGAGCATTTATATAAGTATTTTCCCAAATTGCACAACTCTTTGATATTCTTTGTTGAAAGTAATTGAATAAGTTTAAAAACAGAAGGCTTTTCATAATAATATTTTTTTACATACAACTTTCTTATTTCCTTATAAAATGGACAGATTAAAATAAAATGAAATTCATCTTCAATCTGTGATAGTGAACATAGTTTACAAACTCTCTCATTTCTAAGGATATTATAAAATCTGCCACGCTCAATCTCGAGTTGATGAGAGGATAAACGGTATTTACTTATAAATTGAACATATACAGTTGGTATTGGTTTTGTTAAATATTCTTGTACTTCAAAATTATAACATAAGTGCTTATACATTGTACATTTGGGAGAATTTTCAAAGTAGCCATGTCCTTCTTGTATAAACATGTCGGTCAACCTCTGCTTCACTTCATGTAGGAATACATGTTCATGAAATAGTTCTTTACAGTTCCATATATATCCAAAACCTAAATTGTTAATCAATTGTTTTATGTATGAGAGCCAACAATTAGAGGCTAACTGTGTTTCACATTCATTTAACATATCTTGGTATATATTGCTTAAAATACAATTATCACTATTCTTTAACTTTATCCAATATTTCAACATTCTATAATTTCTATCCAACTGCAGTGGACACCTCGTCCCAATGAAACTTTCGGTTCTACTAAACATAAATATAAAAAAAATAGGGCCAGATAATTACTTTATCTATTCATTGATTTCTTCTTTCTATCTCTCTTTTAAAGATAATGACCAACGACATGAAATATTGAATTGGTGCTAAATGTGATAAAATTGTCAGATGATATTTAGCATCAAAATGTTTGTACAAGACGCGCGCATGATCATTATATTTAAAATTAGTATGATCATATTTATTTAATCAACACTGAATGATTAGTATATCGTTATACACAACATTAATGAATAAAGTTCATTTAAAGTCTATAAAAAAATATTTTTTTATGTGGAAGGTTAGATAGAAACAAACCTAAATCAACTTTTGGCGAAAAGGTCATGTCTATTTTTTTTTTAAATTTACATCGATATGTACAATAAGCGTGCATAACTTCGGACATCATAGTCGGGTCACACTTGCATACATGTATGACTAAACCTGTCAATCAAACTCTGTGTATTTGTTTCATTGGATGGTCACGCGTCTCATTTTTTTTTTGTCAACAGCCAATTGAAATTTGATGACTTTAAGGTTGTCGAAATCTTATTAACTTTTTTCACTACAATAATAATAGAATATGTGAATTTTGTAGATCGGAAATTTCAGGAATTGATGATACACTTGAAATATATATTGGTGTTAAATCTAGGATTAAAAGATTGCAATACTAAGTATTTAGATATTTTCATGAATTTATTAAATCTACAAAGATTGACCAGAAAGTGGACACAATGAAAATATTTTGCGTAATAATGAAATGAAATGTCATGATGTGTTGTTTCTCTGACGATTTTGTAAATCTGATATGGGGTGGTAATCATTCAAAGGATATATATGGACTTCGGTGATTATCGTCTTATAATCAACTGTTCGTAATTAAATCTTCATTGTCACCCGTGACTCGCGTTTGCGACTCCAAAGGAGAGTGCTGCATCCTCTTGTTTGTTTAACTATTAGCGTCATTGTCGAAATTGACGTCATTTTCTTAATATTACTTTCTTGTTTGCTTACAATTAGAACTTAATGGTCTCATTTTTTTTTATTAATTCAATTCTTTTACAAGTATTTGATATATAATATTTTGATAAAATATATATGTTGATAAAATAAAAACATTTAAATCAAATATTTTTGTTTTAATTTTGCTTGAACCGAGATGTCTTTTACGTGAGCCGAGGTGTCTCAAATTTTGGGCCGACCCGTCTTGGCCGAGGTGTCCTGGGGCCGAAGTGTCGTTGGGCCGAGGTGTCGTTGGGCCGACATGTCTGACATTCGATGTGTTTATACCGTGACGGGGCGCGGGAAGCACGGGATCCGCGTTGCCTGTACTGTAGCTCATTCCGGCAAAGGTTTTGCAGATTAAACATTTAATTATATAAAATATTTCTATATATTTCGATAGCCCTACTGTATCCTCGGAGGTCCATGAGTCGTTACCCTAAGAATGTCTGCCACTTTAATCACTTAATGAAAATTTTGACACTATATTATTAATATCATATCTAAAGTACATCTATTTCTTCGTAAAACTTTACACTGTATTCATTATTTTTTATTTGATAAACAAATAAGTGAGCAGTCTAAGCACCAATGAAGCGGAGACGGCCATTTTGAAAACTGGTCCTAGAGTCGTGACGTCAGATTTAAACAAAACTATGAGGCCAAACCAATCTAAACATTAGTTAATAATGGACAATAGTGCTAACAATAACGAATTGCACAATACAGCAAATTATGAAAATAAATTATAAATATTTTATAACAAATTGAACAATATAATAAAACCGTAACACAATAACACCGGACTCTTTCAAAAAACTGTAGTCTCTGAGTCAACTTTATGTCAAACTCTATCTCTGAGAGTAGCATTTGGCACTTTTAATATCCTTGATGCCTTTTTCACTGAAATTTTCATGTTCTTTAACCATTTTGTATGTATTTGTGAAATTTGTTGGGGAATACATTCTGTTATTGTTTCTTTTTGGAAACGGGATTAACCTAACAATAACACAAAACAAACTTCAAATGCTATTAGGAACTTTACTTCTCGTAACTTAAAATTATCCTTCTTTGGCCTTGAATATTTAAATCAGATCACATGACTTTCATTGACTGAATGTCAAGAAAAGAGACAACAGCTGTTATATTCTTAAATTTTAGGTTTAGACGAGTATTTGGCCATTTTCATCTGTAACTTTATTTGGGAATAAGAAATCTCAGCAATAGTTGAAGATAAAATTTGAAATAAAAAATGTTACCTTTTGTGATCGCATTATCGGCTGCTGTATAGTAAGAAGTGATGTCACATATCGTAGTAATTTTTTTTTTTTCATGGAATGCCTAGCCTAGAACCTAATCTCGAGAAATACGCGCAGAAAACAAAAGGGACACGACTCAAGGACCGTAACGAATTTAGGACCTCCGACTTCCGGGCGCGCCCTAGAGGCAGAGTCCTCGAATGTTGGACCCACAACAACGTTACCGTAAACTGACCAATAGAAAATGATAGAGTATCCATAGATGAAAAAACTGAAAACCGAATGGCGATAGCTTATATACAACACAAGTTATCGACCTTTTTATACATGTCACTACGTATATTACATCGGCATTCCGGCGAATAGACCTGCCCAAATGTTAAGGTATCCGATCCATATTAGGACCTAATTTTTTTTAAATTGAAACCCCACCATATACTTGATGCTCTGATATTAATTAAAAGCATTTTAATGTAGAAAAAGATTTACCGAGAGAAATTTTCAAAAATATTATTAACTAAGAAGTAGTTAATTAATAAAGATTGCATTGATGTCTATGGGGACAAGCACATTTTTAAAAATAAAAAAAACCCAAATTTTTAAAATATCAATAAATGCTTCGGTGGCAAGATGCATTTCATCATTAGGAATACAAACACAACTGAAAATAATTTTTACACCGTATATATTTTTAAGAATTAATTTTTATAAATTAAAAGCAAAGGGGGGCAACTCTTCAAGAAAAGGACAAGGTCATTAATTAGGGCACATTTTGCTCTTACATACTGACACTTAAACATGAAAATTATGTCAAAGTATACTAAGTATGAAGCCCAAAGAAATCTGTTATGCATACAAATTCATTGAATCTGAGGCTATTGTGGATCGGATACCTTAAGATCAGTTGCTCTTTTTCACTTGTATAGTGGAAAGATAGCCGACTATTCTATGTATGAATTGACTTATTGTAGGTACAATAGTCAGGCCTCCACCCTATATTTACAAATGTGACATCATAGTATCATTCTCGTTTGGCTTTCCGGATGTTATCAGGTTTGTAAAATTTTTGGCTTTTGATGATTAATGATAATGTAAACAACGTGTCTGCAGATTCCCGTTGGGCTGAGTCACAGGGGCTTGGTTGTTGGATAGTGAATTTCCTAATTATTTGTTCCCGAAGAAAAAAATTGATTAAAATTGGTAATCTTATGCGTATTTCTGTGTATTGCAATAAATCAATTCACTGAAACCCCCCGTTTCAGTCATGTTAAAAAAGTGTATTCAATGTACATTAAAAAAAAAAAGTAAAGGGACGACACTCGCCATCTTGGATTTATAGGGGGTCCTCGTTTCAAGCTATGTTTTAAACAAGTTCTTCCATTTCTCCAACGATTTCTGACAAGATCTAGGTTGGAAAGTGGGCTGAGTGTGATCTTTTGACCAGGCCAAACATGTATGTCTTGATTACACAGCGTTGTGCACAATGTGCTCTCAAGAACATTCAATCCAGAAGCATGACCAATGTAGCAACACTTTTAATGCTTGTATTTTAATGTTTATGTGCACTCGGGGCGCCCTTCCCCCGTAATTGTTGATTTTTTTTTATTAGAAAAACATGACATGTTTCATACATAGAAATGGTAGATGGTTGTAAAATATTTTCTTGTTTACCAATTAAATGTATGTTCTCACTAGAACATGCACATATGATAATATGGTACGCAGGACAGTTAAGGCAACAATTTGCTTTCAAACAGCAGTAAAAGGAGGTCGTTTGATTAAGCTTTATTTTTTCTGCATGATATATTTTTTAAAACTATTTTTAGACTGATTTTGCAAAGATATGGGTCACTTTAACTTGACCATGTCCTAATTTGACTGTCACGTGACTTCTCAGTGTCACGTGGGCATCTTTTAGACAAGAAACGTCAATGCTAATTTGAGACAAAAAAGACAAGGGCAAAACAAACAAAGTTTGGAGTAAGTAATACGCCTACTTATTCAAAATTATATATACATCATAGAAATCAATGCTCATTCAGTTGTAAAATTCGTTTATTATGCAAATTCCTTCGAAAACTGGCTACTTGTTACAAAAATAGCGCGTTCTTGTACATTTCTATTAAAATTACAAATTAAACCTTTATTTCTCAACAAATGAGCGTCAGTTTTCATTAAGTACACGAAAAAAAGGAAGAAAATCATACCAAGTTCAATAATATCTATAGCCGCCTTGCCCTTGTCTTTTTGCATTTAATTTGACAGTCAGCCTGGTCTCTCAAATCAATACACATTTCAAATGCACAAATGATCCCAAAAGGGGAGATAACTCTATAAGCGGTAACTCTTCTGAAATGGGCGCGGTGTCATTGTATCGTCTAATCCGAATTTATTTTGAGATAGATTTCATCAGTACATTATGCAAATGATTATTTAAACACAGTGTTTCTGTTTTATCTTTATAAAAAGGGACAGTATGGTTATTATGAATCACCAGCATTTCCTCTGTTGTAATTATAGACGTAAACAAAAACAGTTGTGCATCATATTTTAGGTTACTGCATGCGCGGAGTTAGTAGTTTCTTAATTTTTGAGGGAAGGAAAGAAAAATATATGAGACCCAATTGTGTAAAATTATTTGAGGGGTAGGCTGGGTTGGGAGAAGCCCCTGTATAATAAGACAGACATATAACATGATTTAAATTTTTCTCATAATATAAAAAATAACCCCTACCTCACTGTACAGTATGGTCAGGGGTACGTTTTGATTATAAGAATATTTCATGTCGGGTGCATGCCTGTGCCTTATGACTCAATGTTTATATACAATACTGTTGTCTTGAAACATTTTCCAGGGGGAGGGGTGGTTCAAGGAATTTATTTGCAGGTGGCCAGAGACCAAGCCATATTACTATGTGAAGTGTGAATTAAATTAGAATTATCCAGGGGAGAGGGGCTATATACACATGAAGAATAATTTTAAGGTTATAGTTACTCATTTTCTTTTTTTTAAGGGGGGGGGGGGGGGAAAGGTGCATATATATTTTTTCAGTCACAAAATTTATTCCATTCCAATTGCATATTTTTCATTACCGAGAATAAAAGAGGGTGTGTAAATCCTGCAAGTAGGCAATCAAAAGCCATTTTTGGTTCACAGGAATATATAGAATTTAAATAATTCTGCTTAATCTTATGCGAGGGGATAAAGACTCTCTCCCCCACCCCTTTACATCCTTAATGCATGCAAACAGCATATATAGCAATTTGATATAGCTGACTTAGGTAAATGTCTCCTCTCCTCCATTTCTAAAAAAAATTATGAATATAAAAACAGTTATACTTGGCTTATTTGTTTTATTCATTTATACTAAGATGATAAATTACTTTCTGAAAGAATAATTATGATAATATGTTCAGTGACAACATTATTTTAAAATTGATATACCCATATATGCATGCACACTCAACAATTTCAATTTCTTTTATGTATTATATGATGTCAATGTGTTTATTGTATGACTCTTTAGTTTGACTCCTCTTCTTTCTCCAAAAGCACAGTCTTCGTGTTCTTTAAGTCCAGGTTTTTTATTTTCATCATTTTCATATTTTATATTCTCAGGATAAGAGTGTGTGTAACTTGTCACCAATAAGATCAGCATTTATGCAAATCCCAAAACATAGCAGGTACCAGCTGAAATGAAAATGATTTTTCAGTGAGTTTAACATGTAATTAAAATGACTGAAAGATTAAAATGGAAGAAATATTTTCTACACTTTGACAAACAATGGAATTTATTTATCTTGATAAACATTTCACTCTGTTAAGATTTGCATTCAGGTTTTGCACATGTTCAAATACAGCTTTAAAACAGTTTTTTGACGATCGACACCTTCACCCCTGTTATGTGTAAGATTACTGTGGCCCCTTTATTTTACTCGTCAAAACCTTAACAGTGCACCTCTCTCTCTCTCTCTCTCTCTCTCTCTCTCTCTCTCTCTCGTTAATGATTTAGGTATACAAGATTTCTATCAAGCTAGTGCAGTTACAATGAAATCATACCATGTAATGTTGATATGTTCAATGTTGATGAGCAATTTTTAATGATGAAGTATTAAAAATTGTAGGTTTAAAATAACATAAGTTTTAAATTTAATCATTTTAAAATTAAACACATATACACACATACATAGGACTACATGTCAACAGCAATTTGAGCATTCTGTTAAAGGTCTAATTTGCATATAACTATTATTTGAAAGTTTCACATGCACATTCTTAACAAACATACCATGTCCATATATAGATATATAGATTCCTCATTTAGAGAAATCAGATGAAGTGATGTCACATGCAATTCAATTATATTTGTATATTATAAGATTTCAGACAGTGTTATGTTCTGAGTGATATAAAAAGCTTGTAATGATAGTTAATGTGCATGAACATTTTATATCAATTGGATGAATATAATGTGTAAAAAAAAAATTAAATAAACTGTCATAGAAGAATTTTCAACACAGAAGAAACATGTTATTGATCAGCTGTTTATGAACGGGTCAACTAATTTTCAGAAAGTCAAATCAGCTGTATATAATTCTTTAGCCTGTACTGTACTGATCTTCAGGAAACCAGATCAGCTGTTTTCACAGTCTCACTTTGTTTACATACAAACAACTGCATGTAGTGAGACTGAGTGTAGTATAAAGCTATAATATTGTCTGTACAAATGTTATGAACTGATTCGATCGTGTCGATTGAACTTACTGAAGAAAATGAGTAACAATTTAACGGACCGACAATAAACTTCTACATGTACATTGTACAGTATAAATGTAAACAATGCAGTCTCTTCTCATGTTTTGAACGAAACAACACAATAAGTTGATCAGAAATTCATCAACTGTATAAAAACACAGTAAAATAGTTACTTCATTATCTGGTCTATTACAAATACACTGTATATCTATTCTACATACCTGATAAATCATCAAAAGATCGTTACCATTGGGAACACCAGCTACACGTGTTTACATCAATTACAGCGTCTGACGAGCGCTTTCAGGACGCAGATTCACACCCATACGACAGATGTTATATAGAAATTCTTCGTAGATTCTCGTTGTTGTAAATTTATATATAGAGATATGTGTAATTCGTTGTTATAAGTTTTCCCATGAAGTATTAAATCAACCGTATATTTTGCCAAAACTACTGTTTTCGGTGTATTTTCCAGATATGGAAACACAGATGCGGGGCATGTATTATGACGTCATATCTCATTATCCCTTCATTAGCATATCAGAGCGACGTGTAGCCTTATCTGCACTGCGTAGACTATTATCAAGTTCAACTCCTTCTCTCTCTCTCTCTCTCTCTCTCTCTCTCTCTCTCTCTCTACAGCAGCGATTCATCTTACGACCTTTAAAAATCGTGCATCACTCTTGTGAGTACACAAAATGTAAAACATTCGTACTATTGGTCCTGCATTGCACTGCGATGATTTGGATCGCGTTCGGTCGCGTCTGAATAGTGTGCATGTCCACTATTTTGAGGAGACTTGATGCAAGCACTAAAACGCATGCAACGAATGCGAGACCTCGTGCAACGTATGCGAGAGCTCGTGCAACGTAAGAGAGAGCTCATGCGAATCTAAAAAAGTCTGATCGCAAAGTGTTGTAAAATGCTCGTGAGCCAATTGTGAATGGGGCTTAATGTAGATATTAACTAATCCAAAAATTTTCTTTGCATGTATACAATGCTTTTACACAGGTGCTTTTGATTTTAATGTAGGTTTTGGAGTAATTAGCACAACTAGTCATGCCAGTGGAGATATTCTTTAATTAAAATTCAATCATCGTGACAACACTAGCTCCTGTTCATGTACATGTATTTACAGGTACTAGTTTTGATTGCTTTCTGAATTCAGAAAAAGGCTGATGATTCTTTTGATTTTGGTAATGGTTTTTTGGTTTTGTTCTGTTTTTATTATTTCACTTTATTTTGTTGATAGTTATTTGATTTTCTTTCAATTTTAACATTAAATATGGTTCTTGTGCTGACCTAAATAGATTTATTTTGTTTTCATTATCAAGAACTATTAATTTAAAAGCTTGATAGAGGTGTCGAGTTGTGCAGTGGACAATGCCCTTGCTTATCACCACTGCGACCCAAGTTAAATCCCCATGATCGACAGTGGTTGTATATGATAGGGTACATTGGTCGCCTGCTTGGACATGTGGGTTTTCTCCAGTCACTCTAACTTCTTCCCACATCATGACCCACTCGCGCTAACATCCATTGTCAACAAAAACTATTAATATAAGTTAAAGAACTTGTTTATCAATCATTGTAAAATAAATAAATTTCAGTTTTAAAAGCTTGATCACATGAGTGTGCATTAAAGTCTGTCACTAATCTGGAGAGTCTCCTTTGCAGAACAAAATTGTTTTATCTTAGATTAATTCAAAAATTTGTTTCTGTAGTAAATATGTATATTTTGCAAATTGTATACAGAATATATTTCTTGAAAAATATACATTTACATAGAATTATTAGATTTGGAAGGTTAGTTAATTTAAGCATCAATCTGAATTGGAATTCATTTTTCACTGAATATTGGTACAGTCTTGTTTTTGTGCCATGGCTGGAAATTTTAATTTAGTCAGTGGTCTTTTGTCATATTTATAAAAAACATCACATACCAAATGTGGTAAACCAATAATTGATGAACATTTATGAAAGAAAATTTCTATATTGTTTTAATTTCTTTCAGTTCCTTCTGATGTGGATTCTGACCCATTTAGTGTATCAAACTACTTGCCAAGTTTTGATTCTGAATCAGATGAAAATAAGAAGGTTTTGGGTAATGTTATTATTTAAAGAATAATTTTGCATCTGCAGTTCATTTTCACTTTGCAAAAAATACCTGAAAAAACAAGAGGCTGAGAGTCCAGTCATTTTAATTCAGACAAATGTAAATCCATTTATATTAACTAGATATACTTTGAAATGTAGTTGTGTATAACAATGTACATGTTGATCTGGTCTCCCTATGCTGTGATAATGCATTAGATTTACATGATATGAGTGGAATGTACTGGATGTAATATATTTGTAACAGTTGTATTTATTTTGTTTAATCATTAGGAATATAATTTGCAATGATTTAAAAAAAGTAAACCTAGAAGCTTGTATTTACAATACAATATATTGGTACTTTTTACAGAGTCCGAATCCACCCCAAATTCATTGAGAGCTAGCCGCAACGCAATGGAAAAACAGGACATCTTGACAGAGAAAACAGTGAGCATTTTGAAGCAGGTAAATGAATTAAATTCAATGTTGCAATGTTATTATGTATAACGATCGACATATTGGTCTGGCCTCAGAATCATGAAGCAATATCAGGCTTATGTCAAAATTTCAGAATCAGTCAGTCAAAAAATATTTAACTTAAAATTTAGATTGAAATTTGTAATAAACAATGTCATATCAGGTCACTTTTAATAGCATTTCAATTGTGTTAGTGTTTTTAATCAAGAAACATTAATATAGTGTACAATTTACTACTCAAGTCAAAGATTGCTTCGTGATCCTGGGGCTTGGTCTCCTTAATGCTGTGATAATGCATTTGATTTCCATGATATGAGTGGAATGCACTGGATGTAATATATTTGTTATACTTATTTTAATAAGTCATTAGGAATAAATTTTGCAAAGGACTAAAGAAGTAAACTTAAAAGCTTGTATTTATGATACAATATATTGGTACTTTTTACAGAGCCCACCCCAGTTTCATTGAGATTTAGCTGCAACACAATGGAAAAACAGGACAGCTTGACCCTCAGGGAAAGCAGTGAGCATTTTGAAGGAGGTAAATAAATTAGAATCAATATTGCAATGTTATTACGTATAACAATTAACATACTTGTTTGTCTGGTCTCCCTAATGCTGTGATAATGCATTTATTTCCATGACATGAGTGGAATGTAATGAATGTAATATATTTGTTATATTTATTTTCATTAATCATTAGGAATAAACTTAGCAATGATATAAAGAAGTAAACTTAGAGACTTGAAATATAATACATGTATATTGGTACTTTTTACAGAGTCCACCCCAAATTCATTTAGATCTAGCCGCAACACAATGGAAAAACGGGAAGTCTTGACCCACAGAGAAAACACTGAGTATTTTGAACGAGGTAAATGAATTAAATTAAATGTTGCAATGTTATTATGTGATCCTGGAGCTTGGTCTCCTTAATGCTGTGATAATGCATTTTATTTCCATGATATGAGTGGAATGTAATGAATGTAATATATTTGATATACTTATTTTAATGATTCATTAGGAATAAAATTTGCAATAATTTAAAAAGTAAATGTTGAAGCTTGTATTTACATTACAATAGATCGGTACTTTTTACAGAGTCCACCCCAGATTCATTTAGAGCTAGATGCAACATAACGAAAAAACAGGACATCTTGACTCTCAGGGAAAAAAGTGAGCATTAAATCATCTTTATTTATTTTTACTTGAATGTGTTAATAACATCTTAGTTGG
This sequence comes from Magallana angulata, assembly GCF_025612915.1. Lineage (NCBI taxonomy): Eukaryota > Metazoa > Mollusca > Bivalvia > Ostreida > Ostreidae > Magallana > Magallana angulata. The sequence continues at coordinate 18,970,185 of NC_069112.1, forward strand.
AATATTGTATATTAAATCCTGATTTCTGTATTAATAATATTTGGTCTCCATAATGATCTTTTTAATATGCAATTAGTCTCCATAATCTAGGATTTATTCATTATTATTTAATATATTATGTATGCAGGTAAAATGAATGATTATTTAATAATCCTTCAATTTTGCTAGGTTTCAGAATATTTGATTTCTTGTTTAAATTACAAAAAATTGATTTATATGAAAAAAGATATGCAAACCATATCGCTTCATACATTGGTTTTATTAGGTCTCCTAAATGCAGTAATAAGGCATTCGCTCCTGTTATACATGTACATAGTATGTGTATAAATGTAGCGCATGTTATTATTTTAGACATACAAAAAAATTAAATTATAAGCAATGAATACAATATTTATTAGTTTTATACGATATAAAATGTTTTGAAACAGTTTACGCTTACATAAAGCGTAAACTGCCCCAAACCATTTTATATTGTATAAAACAAATAAATATTGAATTCATTCCTTAAGTGAAAAAAATTTAAAGTTTATATCATATATCTAATAAGTGAATGTTTAATTTTAATGTTTAATGAGGTAGCACTTATATTTCTCTACTGCATGCTTATTTTGCAGAGTATCTGTATGTGCCAGAATTGTTTGAAGTCCAGACCAATTCCATTGTTCAAGAGGAGGGAAACTTAGCTGCAGAGAAATCTACATGTGATAGTCTTCATTCTAATAAAGGTATTCCTATTTGGATTCTCTAGATGCACGTGTACTTATAAAGTGCATGTGTATTTATAATAGAATATAGAGATTCATTGATTTTATTGAATGAAAACTCTATATTTTCAAAGTCCAAAAAATCTAACCCAGGTACATGTTGATGACTGAACATCATTTGATCGTTATTTTTGTTTCATGTACGTGCATTATGATTTCATACTTTTTTATTGAAGGCTCACAAGCATGTCAAAGTGGCATAATGGATTTTGTTGAAAATTCAAACCTTAGCACCCTATCCGAGGAAGGTAATAAATATATTTAGTTATGGAAAAAACTATCAACAGTAGAAAAAGCAATTGTTTGTAGATTTTCTATGCAATATTCCTCACCAATCAAGGCATGTTATCTACCAGGTAATAGTAACACATATGATGTGATATGATATTAATTGTAAATCTATACTACTATATTAAAATAACAGACTCGAATTTTTGGTCTTTAATACCGATAAATCAGAAGAAGAGTTCTGTCTTTTGTTTTATATATTTTAAAGATCATGGGTACTTGAAGATTACCGATTTGTTTTTATTTTTTCTCAATCAGGCTTTGCTAATTAATAATCAATGAAAGTTCCTCAAAAAATTCCGGAAACCATCTGGATATTTTAGATTTTACAATCTTGTGCATGCGCATTACATTAACGCTAAGACACGGGAGGCCCTTTAGTTAATATTTCCACAATATCACATTTGCATGGAGAAACTCGGAAACGATAATACAAAAACGTGTAAATTTTCATTGGAAATTTGCTACATGTATATTCTGTTCATCAAAGAAAATACGGGAGATTACTCTAACACAGTGCATTTACTATGAAAAATCCCAAGAGATCCGAATATCAATATGGTGTGTAACTTTAAGTAAAAAAGTGTTGAATCCTTCAATAATATGAATTAAATATTTAGATGAAAAGTATTTACAGCCTCAGAATGGTTTGTTATGAAAAATTTGACTGTTATTTTCAATGCAACTTCATTATTTTTCTCCAGAATCGATTTGGAGCGATTCTGCATTTGTCTGCTACATTACGGGTATATGGGAGGCATGTGGTGAATGCCTGTCAGATTATTATATCTAAGCAGAGTGTAGTGAAATTAATAGCATTAATGTAGGCTTAAAGCTTTGTTATGTAAATGTCAACAATACGGTGCGTCGATGTATCTATTTCGTAAATGTTGATATCATATGCAATGTCAACCCGTGCACTCACGGGTCAAAGTCTAGTAAGAATAATAAATTTTGACTTGTGAAAGAACTTAATCATTTTAAGATTGATAAAGCCACAAAAGGGGCAACTGTTTCTTTAAAAGATTTCTTGTTTTAAACTTTATTTATGCAATAACAATTCTTTGATCTTTTGCAGTTTCATACCATTGTTTTCCCTCTCTCAGTTCCTATGATGAAAGCAGTCAACTTGATAGGTTTGTTTCAATCTATTTTGTGAATGTTTTTCTTGTTTGATATTAGGTTAGTCATAGCTGTAACAATGTAGCCCTCTCCGATTTTTTATATCTGATGTTTACTCTCCCCTCCCCCCGACCCCCCCCCCCCCCCCCCCCCCCAAAAAAAAAAAAAAAAAAAAAAAGGAGAGGGCTACATTATTGCAGCTAGGTGTTAGGCCTCTGGCTTTTGAATGACAATGTATAGATGGAGTTATTTCCTTATGACTTGTGACAGAGGCAGATGTGCACAATTCTATTTGACTTTCAAGAAATGTTCAGATAGTAATGAAAATGTAAAGTGTTTAATTACATTTGCTGAGTACCACTTTCAATACTTTAAAAGGGATTATTTACATGTGAGGGAAAATTTATACTACAGCTTAAAACTGGGTAAAATACCCCGCATTTGCATATGCGAATTTAAAAGAAACTAAGCTTTAGTGTGGTAAATCACACATTGACACACTGTATATGCATTTCTTTTTTTTTTTTTGTTCTTCATTAAATAATTTTTGGGAGTTGATTTTAACCAACTCTCCTATGCAGTTACTCTGGCAAACCGAAAGTGAAACAGTGTTTGGACCTAAACACAAATCATCACCGCTGACAAGACTTAGTTCTTGAAAATAATAGAAAAATTCGATGTTATGTATGCTGAAGCATTGTTTTTCCAGGAAACCTATCTATAAACACTTTAAAAATAGTCAGATTTTATTTAATACGAACAATTTATATATTTTTGTAGTCTCATGTGTTCCTACGCCAGAGTTTAATAAAGTCTCGTTCAACCAGACGCTCGGCTCTCTCCGTAAATCAAGCAAGAAAGCCTCTCTGCTTGTCGGTGATTAACGGAGACAGCCGAGCGTCTGGTTGAACGAGAGTTCGATATCAATAGTACCTGGATCTATACGATTCTTAGAATTGTTTCGATTACTAATACATAGTTTGAAATCTATCTTTAAATATTACACAACATGATTCATATGGGGTTTCTCGAAACTCTTGTCGGAAAAGTCTAAAAATTCATATAATATAAAAAAGCGTAATTCAAATACAGACTAGAAACTAATTGCCATGCAAGATAAGTTGATTTTAAAATAAATGATAATCGATAATTAACTCCCGTCAGTACTTCAGTACTTTGATTGTGTTTGACTTTGAATATATTTTTGAAATTTTATCTAAAAGGGTCAGTGTCGGAGTTACGTGTACACAATCCTAAAGGTCCAAGTACAGCACCTGAATCACATGTGACTGAAGAAGATTTGATGTCCAAACCCTGCAAGAATCGAAGTGCAAATGAATCGGATGTTACACCACAAGGTGATCAATCTTTTTTTAATTTGTGTGAATGTGTGTGTGTGTGTGGTGGTGGGGGGGGGGTAATAGAAGTGATATTATTGAAATGATTAAAACTTTTCTCAATTACTTTCTTTCTTTATTTAAGATGACAATGGTTCATTGATTTGCATCGTTTAAAAATTAAAACCCACCCATAATGATTTCTCTTTTCATTAGGTTTTATGCATGCCTGTCCTTAGTATTTGCAAAGTAAGATATTCATGATATTGTTATTACAGAGTGCTCCTTTGAGATCGAAGACGATGATGGAGCTAAAGTTCTTGCAAGCCCAGTTGCAGCCAAGAAGAATAAAAACAGCTCAAATGATATATCTTTGTTGAAGGGTCTGTCTATCTACAATTTGACGAATTAGCAATTTATTGCTATCCGTTTTCATCCGTCGTTGTGCCTCGTGCGTTAACAATTTTACTTTTTTAACTTCTTAAAAACTACGGGGCTGATTGTTACCATTTTTGGTGTGAGGCATCTCTATGGTAAGAGGAATCTAAATTGTGAAATGCATGGCTCTACCATCCCCGGGGCGTCACATGTGGGGCCAAATATGCAAAAAAAGACAAATTATGATGTTCACTAATTCCTCTACCTAAATTGTGAAATTCATGGCCCCTGGGTCAGGGATTCAGGACATGAGGGGGGAGGCAATATGGCAATTTAGTGTTAATGCATATAATGTTAAAATTTAAAATGTTCTTCTCTTTTCTCACACATCTGTATAAAAAACTGACTTATAAATACGTTTACCAGGAAGTCCTCTACTGAAATTTAATTTAATTTTAATTAAATTTTCATGTCCCCTGGAGTATGGGTTTTGACTCTAGGGCAAGGCTAAAATGGATGTATAGGTGTTAATGCATATAATGTTAGTGAATTATCCTTTTTACTCCCACACACCTGAAAGGAAACTGAATTCATGATTTTGTAGACCAGATCGTTTAAGTTTTTTGCCAAAATTGTAGGTTTTACAGTTCTCTTTGAAAGATTTCAGGCAGGGAGATGGCTGTCATTAAAAATTTTTAATTTTTCTACTCCAGAATGAAACCTAATTACTAGTAATTAAATGCATATACGAGACTCCTCGACAAGTTTGTGTATGGGTTATATGCTACTCAGGTGACCGTTAAGGCCTATTGTTTACCCTATTTAATCAATTTACAATCATTGTTTGGGCGTATTTAGCAGAAAATGTTTTGCTCTTAATCCCTTGATAGATAAATTGAATTAAAACGGCCATTGAAAATTAATATAGACTGTCTATTCAGCAATCTGAGCTCTCCGTGCACGCCGCCATTACAGATGCTATTAATAAATCTGTGGAATAGAGCTAAAACGAATAAACTCGGTGGGTTGTTTTTCTTCATTAATTTAAAACCTGGAATAAGAGGCCCCCAGTCTTAAGCCGCCAGTTTGTCATTGTTCCACAAGTGGCCGCTTAAAACAGGTGTGATTGTATAGCTAAAATCAAGTTGTAAGCCTTATATGTGTACTTACTAAAGAGCAGCTTTGTTTATAAGTTATCTATTCTTCATGTTATCTTTCATGATAAAATAATTTTTAGGAACTTTTTCTAAGCCTATAGAGGCATTTAAGATAATTTACAAATTACATGTACTTGTAATAACATACAAGTAACATAATTAAGCCTATTCATAATTAAATGTACCTGTAGATAGGTGCATAACATTACCATGTACGTGTACATGATATTTAGAGTATAAAGTTTCTTTCTAAATAGTCAAATGCAATACTTTTACAGAACCTTGAAATGGTAAAATTTAAAATTGATCTCTTAATGTCAATTTTTTTCCAGTTAAATGGTCTAAAGATGAGACGGAAGCAATCAAATGCTTCCTCCAAGGTACATCTTTGATAGAAAAGACAACAATACTGGTAACCTACCTAGTAAGTATGTTTTAAGGTCACCTTTATTATTAAGTGATAATTTCCTATTTTTTCTGCTTGTCACCAATTGTGTATTGCTATGTAAATATTTCAAAGTTCTTGAAAATGTCAATGTCATTTGCTTTCTACTTTAGAACAAAATATTTATGTGATAACAACACACCTTTTTAAATTGTTTACAAACATAGCATGGTGAAAAACATGTGCAAGTGAATATTAATAGTCTGTCCCAAGTTATTGCTTCCATCACTTTTTGATTATTTTTAATAAAATTAGTATGCATATTTGTGAAAGAAATACAGTATAAATTGACAAAAGGGAAAATATCCAAGATATCTTCATTGACATATTATCATTTTTCACTCGTAAAAGTTCACAGGTATGGAAACAAATTTCTCATGGAGATTTATAATGTGAAATGTTTACATCTTTTCACCATTCGAAACCCACTTGGAATACCTTATACAATTTTTCAACGATGTCATCCAGGCTATTCCATGGCGGATGCAATGCAAAATCCCTATAGGCTTTCTATTTTGGGTTGTGTATTGAAGCCTAAAGCGGTAGAGGGGACATTTCAAAACAGATAATCTTGATTAAGTGGATGAATGTAGTTTGAGCATGAATGTATTTATGATAATCAAAATATTAAGCAAGAAGTAGTGGAAGCAAAAACTTGTGACAGAGTATGGTATGCCTTGTTTACATAGCTATTATCTTTTTTACATGAATATGTGACAATATAATAATTTTGATTGTTCATATCATTTTTAAAATCTTTTCAAGGTAAAAGAAAAATCCAGGAGTTTTTGGAAAAACATAAAATGTATTCATTGGAAGGGCTTGATGAGAGGACCGAAATTATTGAAGATTAGATCTAAAATCTTCAACGAGAGAAAAACAACAAGACTTAGGACATTCAAAAAATTAACTGAAATGAAATAAATGAACAAGCAACAATGAATCTCATCATTTTACATGTAATGTAACTGTAATGTAACAACAAGACGTAGGGCATGTATGATAATATATTTTTAGCTCACCGAGACGAAGTTGGTTGGAGCTTATGCAATACAATCGGCGTCGGCGTCCGGACCTGGTAAAAGTTTTTGTTGCAGGTCCTCTATCTAAGTTATTACTTATCCTATCTTCACCAAACTTGCATGGATGATGCATCTGGACCTTTTTATGAACTTGAAAGACTTGGATGCTAAATCTGGGCCATGAATTTCAGATGCTGGAGGAGGTTAAGGTTTTTGGAACATGTTAAAGTTTTTGGTGCAGGTGCCCTTTAATGGCAATTTGTAAGTTACTACTGATCCAAACTTGTGTGGATGATGCGTCTTATGATACTGATGCACCATACAGGCTTGAATGCTGAATCTGAGCCATAGGTTTTGGATGCTGGAGGAGGATAAGGTTTTTAGAGCTGGTTAAAGTTTTTGGAGCAGGTGCCCTCTGATGATTATATCATAGCTACTACTGGTCCTAACTTCATCAAACTTGCATGGATGATGCATCTTATGATACTGATGCACCATACAGGCTTGAATGCTGAATCTGAGCCATAGGTTTTGGATGCTGGAGGAGGATAAGGTTTTTAGAGCTGGTTAAAGTTTTTGGAGCAGGTGGCCTCTGATGATTATATCTTAGCTACTACTGGTCCTAACTTCATCAAACTTGCATGGATGATGCATCTTATGATACTGATGCACCTGACAGGCTTGAATGCTGAATATTAACCATAGGATTCCGATGCTGGATGAGGTTATGTTTTTTGGAACAGGTCACATAATTGATATATTTAGTACTATTTCAAATTTGCATAGTTGATTTAACGATAATATAAATGAATTGCAAAGGTAGCTTCAGATGCAGAGCCTGATCTCTATTATCAAGGATGCTAAAAAATGTATCTTAATAATTACTGGTCCTAACTTTACCAACTTGCATCGATGATGCCTCTTATGATACTGATGCATCTGGCAGGCTTGAATGCTGAATCTGAGCCATAGGTTTTGAATGCTGGATGAAATTTAGTTATATTTGAACAGGTCACATGTTTTATAGATAAAAGCTTGCATAATAGTTAATTTAACTATAATATAATGAATCATAGAGGTAGCTTCAGATGCAGATCCTGATCTCTATTATCAAGGATGTTTTTAAAAAATCTCCTACCTCACTCTAACCTGATTGATAGATGTGTTTGTTGTGAAATGATATAACATGATATATAGTATTGTATGATTTGATACACTATTGTTTTATATGATACAATATTATATCATATATTATATTATAAAAAGTTATCAAATACAAAGTGATATTGTATCACTATTTTTGTGCATTATGATATGATATTGTATCATTATATTGTTATGTAAAGTATTTTTTATAAAGATGCAATAATGTATGAAATGATATTGTATTATATTCTATTTTATCACATGCTATTGTTTCATATTATATTGCCATACATAATATGGTATAATATGATATGATGTTGTATTGTGGTATATAATATCTTATCACATGATATGATATTGTATAAAATGATATTGGTTTATATGATATATTATTGTATCACATGAACTTGTATTATTTGATATTGTAATGTATCATATGATGCTATTCTGTATCATATATTATGATGTCGTATTATGTGATCAAATGCAATAATGTATAACATGACATGGTGTCATATCATATGTAACAATATCATATTGCATCATTATATAATACAGTATTTTATTTTATTATATGATATGTATATTGTAAGTATCATAGGATGCAATATCATATTTTATATTTTGTATTGATTAAGATTGTATCTTATAATACCATATGAAATGAACATATGATTATCATACAATTTTTTAACATATGATATAGTAACATGATATTGTGTTGAAACAGTATCCATGGATATCAAAGATCATTAACTGAAATTTTCATGTAATATGATAAAAGTGGTCTCATAAAGGTGGTGCTTTATAAAGGTGATGCTTTATAAAGGTGATGCCTCATCTAGGTGCTTTGTAATCTGTGATTACCTTTATTTCTTATAAGGCAAGAGAGTGGCCCCTAAACGTGATATGTATTGCAGAAGACATCCTAATGTCTTTATGTTTGAAAAAAAAAACAATATTTTTTTAGCTGCATAATCCTTTTCGTCCTTAAATATTTTTTTATGTCATGCATTTGTTCAGTCATTTTTGTTCCCAGAGTAACTTTTAAACTTCTTTGTCAATTTCTTACATGTGTACTTATTATAAATGTTATTCATTAACATTTGTTAATGAATGGTTCAATCAATACATGATCTTTGATCACCTTTTTTGATTGTTATATATGAATTATGAAGAATAAGTAAATCAATATTAAGAACTTTATTTTCTTGAAATTTATGAAATTTGAAATATAAAGGTTGAGAATAGATTATGAATATTTTGATTTCATAAATTTACAGATCCTTACATACATGATTTCGTTGCACAGAAAAAAATGAAACTGTATAATTGAACTGTAAGTTCACCAAAATAATGGACATGTTATGTACATTGAATTTTGAATGCCAATGATTGCTGTATTAATAAATTTGAAATGAATAATTGTTTAAACTTTCAAAATTGAACTAATGTTTACACCCTGATCCATAAATTATGAATGAAATTTATTTGAAATTATTTTTGATGATTAGTAAAGTTTGTTCATGAACTTGAAATGTTTTTTTTTCATTTATTTAATATGTGAAATTCTAAAATACATTAGGACACATGTAGAATGGATTGAATTGAGAAGATTATCCTCAGTAGGGACGTAAATTAAAAATGCTTCATGTTTTCCCCATTTTCACAAATTTTGTGACGCGAAAAAAACCCTATAAGACTGAAGGTTTTTTCAAAAGTGTGGGCATGATCAATACAGGTTTGGGTATCTCCACACAGTGAAAAGGGCTTGCAAATCACGAAAGTTATGGTAAGTAAAAAATGGTCTACCTAAACCCTAATTAGGTAATATGTTAAAAAATGTATGATCGGTTTCCCATAGCCGCACAAGACAATAGCAACATAATAGAGGGATAATATAGTATATTTTTGAGGGCTAGTAGTAATGAAAAATCAACAGATGTGAGATTATTGTCATTCCACAGACCTCTAAATGACCATCTATGAATATTAAAAGTCCACACCATCAACTATGTGAGATATTAGCAAAGCTTACATATACATGTGCACAGTGACCTTGCATTATATCGTATTTCTATGTTGCGTGGCTATAAAAAATGATAGAGCACTTGCAAATCATGAAAGTTATTGTAAAAAAGAATGGTCTACTTAAGCCCTAAAAATATAAATATAAAAATATATGCAGGGTCTCCTTAAGCCTTATGAGAGAATAAAAAAATATTAAGGAGACCATTTTTAGCTCACCGAGACGAAGTCAAGGGGAGCTTATGCTATACCCCCGGCGTCGGCATCGGCGTCCGGACCTAGCAAAAGCTTTTGTTACAGGTCCTGTATCTAAGCTATTACTTGCCCTATCGTCACCAAACTTGCATGGATGATGCATCTGGACCTCCTTATGAACTTGAAAGACTTGGATGCTGAATCTTGGTCCTAAATTTCAGATGCTGAAGGAGGTTAAGGTTTTTGGAGCAAGTTAAAGTTTCTGTTGCAGGTGCCTTTTGATAGCAATATCTAACTTACTCCTGGTCCTAACTTCACCAAACTTGCATGGATGGTGTGTCTTATGATACTGATGCAACAGACAGGCTTGAGTGCTGAATCTGAGCTATAAGTTTTGGATGCTGGAGGTGGTTTAAGTTTTAAAGAGCTGGTTAAAGTTTTTGTTGCAGGTGCCCTCTGATGATAATATCTTAGTTACTACTGGTCCTTACTTCACCAAACTTGTATGGTTGATGCGTCTTATGATACTTATGCACCAGATAGGCTTGAATGCTGAATCTGAGATATAGCTTTCGGATGCTGGAGGTGGTAAAGGTTTTAAGAGCTGGTTAAATGTTTTGTTGCAGGTGCCCTCTGATGATAATATCTTACTTATTACTGGTCCTTCACCAAACTTGTATGGTTGATGTGTCTTAAGATACTGATGCACCTGACAGGCTTGAATGCTGAATCTGAGCCATAGGTTTCGGATGCTGGAGGAGGTAAAGGTTTTTGGAACAGGTCACATGATTTTTTAGATGATAAACTGCATAGTTGATTTAACTATATTATAAATGAAACGCAGAGGTTGCTTAAAATGCAGAGCCTGATCTCCATTATCAAGGATGCTAAAGAAATCTCCTACCTCACTTAAACCTGCTTGATAGAAAGATGTGGTTGTTGTTAAATGATATAACATGATTCGTATGATAAAGAATTATATGATATTAAACACTATTGTTTAATATGATACAATATGATATTATATGTTACATTGTAAATAGTTATATGATATGATATTTTTTTCAATTTTTTTGATATTTTATGATAAGATATTGTATCCTGATATTGTTCTGTATAGTATTGTATATTGTGATACAATATCATATAATATTATATTGTATCTATAATATTGTATCATACTATATTGCATAATATGATATTGGTTTCGGTGATATACAATTATATCACGTGAAATTGTATTATATGATATTGTAATATTTTATGTTATCGTATCATATGATATTGTATAATATGATATTAGTTTATATGATATATTATTGTATTTTGTGATACAATATGTATGATATAATATTGTATTATATAATATTTTACTTTATCACGTAATATTGTATCATTTTATGTGATACAATTATCAAATTTTATTGTATCATATGATACAATATCGTTTTATGTATCAAATATTATACAATATCATACAATACAATATCATACTATATTAAACAATACTATCATATGTTTCAATGTTATGATGTATTATGTAATATGATATTGTTTCATATAATTCAATTATATTGAATTATATATAATGATGCTGTATTATGTGATTAAATACAATAAGGTTTGACACAATACAATGTCATTTCATATCAACAATATCATCTTTGTTTATTACAGTATTTTATTGTATTAAATGATATATATTGTTAGTATGATAGGATGCAATATTTAATTTTATATTATTATATTGATTAACATATAAACATATGATTATCATACAAATTTTTTAACAGATGATATATGACTTTGTGTCAAAACAGAATCCATGAATATCCAAGATCATAAAGTATGATTTTCATATAATATGAAGGTGGTCTCATAAAGGTGATGTCTCATAAGGGTGATGCCTTGTCTCGGTGAGCTTTGTAATCTGTGATTACCTATGTTTTCTGTATATTTTTGAGGACAAGATATATTGAAAAATTAAAACACATGTAAAGTTATTTGTATCTTGAAGACCTCTAAATGATTATTTGCAACAAAAAATAAGCACATATAAAAATTGTGTATATTGTCTCCCTAAACTACATTTTTGGGTATGGTCCCCTCAATGCCTAAATCAGATATATTATATATATATATATATATATATATATATATATATATATATATATATATATATATATATATATATATATATATATAGCATTGCATCAGTATCATAAGACGCATCATCCATGCAAGTTATATGAAGTATGGACCAGTATTAACTAAGATATACAGCGTAACCATTAGAGATCACCTGCTCCAAACAATTTCACAAGCTCTTAAAAAATAACCTCCTCGAGAATCCGACACCTATGGCTCAAATTCAGCAATAAGGCCAGTCAGGTGTATCGATGTCATAAGAAGCATCATCCATGCAAGTTTGGTGAAGTAAGGACAAGAAATAACCAAGATATAATCATTAGAGGGCACCTCCTCCAAAAACTTTAACCAGCTCAAAAAACCTTAACCTCCTCCAGCATCCGAAAACCTATTGCTGAGACTCAACATTCAAGCCTGTCAAGGGGGTATAGCATAAGCTCCCCTTGCTTGTCAAGCGTTTTGATAAGTCTAACCCCACTTTCAACTTGCTTCCAACGCCACTGATATGTCCTGTGAATCAGGGTCAATTTACACAGATAACGAAGCAATCATCATTTCCCTTGTTACTAGGACGATCTGTCTCAGGTTTTACATCCTTTTAGAAATTAATACCCCACCCCTTTAAACCGAAAATGGATATTCTTAATCTGTATAAAATACCTAGTATTTGTAAACAAACTGCATCGCCAATATTCTTTACACGGTTTAATTGTACATGCCAATAACGTATATAAATTAAAAACTAAAAAAAAATGAACAATAAACGCACATATTTATTGAATTCCTTTTCTCTTCCATGTTTCCCAGACGTGCGGATAATCGTAAGCTATTTCGTGTGTCCTGGCAAGGAGTTCCCTTATACGACAGTACATACAGATATATTTTTGATCGTCATCGAACACAATTAAATGGGGCTGAAACTGTACGAAGTCAATGTTATCAATCAGCGATGTTGACGTCAGTATTTCTATGACGTCAAATTCGCATCCTTCACAATTAATAGTCAGTAGGTTCAATGAATTACACCCTAAACCAATCTGTACGAAGAAGTCAACCACATTGAATATCTTGATAGTTTCCGTTTGAACCCCTTCTCTTTTGTCGTCTTTCAGCAGAGAAGTTGCGTCTTTGCGTAAACTTATTTGGAGTTCCTTCTTAGATTTAGCTAGACCGAAATTGTAGGTAGTAACTCTTGATTGGAGTGAGAGGTCTTCGATCCTTTTGGATAACTGTTGATAGAAGCTAGGAACCGGCTCTAGAGCGACATACTGTTTCGTTCCTGTTGTTGCCACCAGCTTTGGTAGCAACACACCCAGGTAACCTCCAATTTCGATGATGGTAACCCCCTGTTTCTTTTTCAGGTCTTTAAAATATGCATGGGTTATTGCGCGATCCAGTGTTTTAAAAGAGTTGTCTCTCATAGCTCGCATTTGTTTGTTTCTTTCAACACATTTGTAGAGACTGTGGTAATTGTTTGACGAAAGTTTTCTCATTGGTTTCGCTTTGATATTTCCAATACATTTATCTGCTCTTGTATTTGGCCACAGTGGAACCACTTTTTCAAGCTCAGGTGGCATCTTTAGGGTAATGCTTTCAGGTCTGATCACGATGGGATCTAAACGGCAAGAGGGGTTCTCCAACGATGAAGTTTTACTGCTTTCTCCGTGCGTTGATTCTCTGTTTGAAACCATTTCCATATTTGTTGTTGTGTTAATAGAAACATCCGTTTGGAACCGTAACGAACTATGTAAGCCAATGATGGTAATCACAATTACAAAGGCCACAATCACGCGCTTCCAATTGGTATTTATCTGCTTCATACTCCTATAATGATAAAAAAAATAAACAGATCAGAACAAATTGTAAACTGTTATAAAACGTATGTGATGCATACGACAGAATCGTTAACATATCTAGACCTGTGAACAATGTTTTTACTTGAAATAAAGTTTAAGATGAACATGTAAATTCGTAAAACCAAAATTGTTCTGTAACAGTTGTACATAATGCCAAAGTCATGAAGACTCACAAATGCTGGATGCATTGGGGCTGGTATAAGTATGTAATATATAGAACGAACTTTCTTGTCTAATGATAAGATTTGTGCATTCTTTTTCTCAACATTTAAGTTTTCCTTTGTCTCTATCTGTGGTGTGATGAAACAACCAATCAGTTTTAGTTTGTATGGCTCAATGGTTCCATCATAGGAACATGACCTGAAACGGGCGTGCTTAATACTATCATGTGGTTGCTTTGATTGGCAATACACCGTTTGCGTAGCTTTGATTTGACTACCTACACGTCTGTAGCTCTCGGTGAAAGAGTTTTAATAATAATGTACTTTAATTCATAGATGACCTAATGGCTATACCAGAGGCGGTCGATAACTAACTGCATGTCTGTAGCTCCCAGTGTGAAACAAATTGGATGGACGACCTTTAAGCTACGTATACAGTGCCACCCATAGAAAAAATTGTGTATTTATTGCAAAAATGTGCGCTAATTTCGGACTGATCATCGTTATTTATACGCAAATTCTATTAAAACAAATAGTATCGTTAAATGCTTGATGCAGACTACTGATATCGTTATTAACTTGTCTAAGACTTTCTCAGAAACGACCTCGGAAAATCAAGTATGTTTTGACACCGAGATCGAAAGTCGCCATTTTTACGTGTAAATTCACTTTACCGGGCTGGCGATGGTCTTTAAAAGACTATCAGAGGCAAGTAAAGATTGGCGCTTTTTAGACGGTGGCTATAAATAGCCACGGTCTATTGCTACGGTCCTGACCGGAAGAGTAATTTTCACGGGGACCCTAGCGGATAACGAACGATAACGCTGTTAGGTACATGTATGCAGTGTTATACAGACAATGTTTTATCTACGTGTCGATTTCAGTATGAGAACTAATTTTAATCTTATCAGATATTTTAAGCATATAGCTGCTAATTATTTTGTACATACATTTAAATAATGTATGAAATTGTGTTTTTCGTTACCCTGTTTGTTTACGCGGTATTAATAATATAAGCAACAACTGCCAGTTTTGACGTTAAACTCTGTATCAGGACTGCATAAACTATATCACTGCGATAATTGGTCACAATTGGTCACAATAATTGCTTCTTGTTTTTTTTATGATGTAAATAATTGTCAGAAACACACTATTTAAACTGGTTTGCCATTTCATATTTCAGCAATTATGCTTCATCGATAAATTCAGCCATATTCAACGCATTAGTTTTAGTTGAGCAGTATATTTTTGTTGTTGTAGGTTATTCCAAAGAATTTACAATAGATACTGGGTGCGTTCAGAGTACTGCCGTTGGCAGACAAAAGTTACCACTGGCAATTTTGTTTACCATTGGTATACCAACGGTACCAATGTTTGCCGATAAAATTTACCATAGGTAGACATTTCTGCAGACAATCTAGAGCTCTGTTAGCGATGGTAACTTTTTTTTATGATGTCACAAAAATGGCAGATATTTTGTATGCACTGAAGGCAACAGATTAATTTCACAGCTTTTCCACCTTAAACCTTGTTGTAGCTGAACAATTCCTTTAAGCATTGTAACATTCCAAAAATACAACTGAAAAAAATATCTTTCTGTATATGTAGGCATGTTGCAGGCGTTTGGGGGACATTGGTTGGAATATGACTGCCATCTAAAGCACCAAAACATTTTGAAATTGAAAGTTTTCTCCAATTATTTGCTTAATTGTGATGAAGGCAATCTATTAAATTTGGTCTTAATATTTTTTAAGGAGGAGAAAATATTCTATAAAAAACTTCCGTTTGGAGATGTTCTAAAACCGTTCAGCCATACATCGAAACATCTCAAAAACACCAATAGTTCCTTTTCAACATTAGGGGTGGGGCCATTTAGATCGTTGTCGGTATTAACCATAGCATTGACTTTCAAATGTGTCCCTGGACAAACGGTATCAAAATCATCGGGTGTCTATATTATGGTATTAAAGTAATCGCATAGTTATGACTCGCTCTAGCCATGTTTTTCCAAAGATATATACACACGTTTTGCGGGAGATGAAAAACTGTAAAAAAAATTCTTTATTGTACACAAATTATAATGTTGAATGTATTCTTTTGGTGCAAAATGATCAACGAGGCAAAAATATTGCATCTTGGTTTGACATTTTCCGCTAAATAATCAGCCAGTGTTGACAATGGTACACCAAAGGTACCATTGTTAACATTGGAAAATTTCCTACTATCTGTACCCCAAAACTCGTTCAGAGTATATATGGGTCCAATGGCACCAATGGCACAAATTGTTACCATTGGCAAACTGGTATTGGTACCACTGGAAATACTCTGAACGCACCCACTGTGAATATTACATAAATTACATTTTATTGAACTTCAACCGATCAATGGCACAGTTTCTTCTACAAGTGTGCATGTGTTTTCAAACACACAAAAAATTAAATTTACGATACATAAATGTGTTTAATTTTCGACTGACCTGTAATTTACAATGTACCTTATTTTGTACCTCACTCAGTCTGTAGAAACAATAATTTTATTACAGGCACCTCGAAATTCATCAGACAATATTTACTGCAGATGTTGACGTTTTACTTGCTGCTGACTTTCTCTCAAACACGCTAATCGACGTCGGATTGTAAAATTCACGTGCAAATCGAGTCGCCATTTTAAATGTATATTAACTACATTTTGCGATGTTTTAAAGATTTTTAGTTCAGATTTTTTTAAATATGCGTCTTATGGATATCACGGCGTGTCAGCTCGTGTATCTCTAATTTGCAGCAAACGCTAGCTTTTTTGTGAGAAACATTCGATATTCCATATACATTTAATTAAGGTACATTGTGAACGGTAATTTAAGATATAATAATTTTGTTAACTAAACAGTAGCTGCAGAACTGTAGCTCTCCGGTCTGTCAATATTTTTTTTTTCCCGGAGAGCTACAGTTCTGCAGCTAACTAAACAGTTTCTGTCGATTTTTTTTACGATGAACTGAATAACGCAATTCGATGAGCGAAGTACAAATAGTGACTTTAATTCATATGCGCCCGTCTCTGCTAAATGTATTTAAGAATCTTTTCTTTGGGGGCATTTTTTCACTAACAGATAACATTATTTACATTTGTACGTAAACATCGCCCCGTTTGTTCTCAAACAATTTTTTACTCGCGAGTACAGTTCTATTATGAACTTTCTTCGACATTTGTTTCCAAGTGTTAGCATCATTTTGTCAACATGCATTTACAAATAGGCGGGCCTATATAAATGCGCCAGTTTGTTGCGACTCGCAATTGAAATACACACCGGTTAGAAAGTGTCATCACTTAACGCAATGCTACATCAGCCATAGCGTATACATCCATGCTATATTTGCGATAAATAATGAAACATGAAGGCAAAAAAAATGTGCTTCATAGATGACTGTAGAATTCTGCTGAGCTACAGAACTATAGCTTCCCGAAAATATTGCCGGGATTTTCGAACCCTAGATCTATTGTCTAGTACATGCAAAGAATAAAATTAAAGAGAATGGGTGCATAAGGCGTGTAAAATGCCCATATGAGGAATGATTAGATACGGCAAAATTAAAATATCATTAAATCTGATACTTTTTTAAAAAATTAATTAAAAACAATGTAATTTAACGTAACATCGGATTGTAATCTTTAAATATTTTAAATACTTGCAATATATTGATCAAAACTGGCGTATGAGTGTCAAAACCTCCTAATAGTGTAATTTTTATAACTTCAATGCATTTTCTTTCATAGAGTGGGTCTGAGCTCAATATTTTTTTTTTACAGTCTAAATGTGGTTTAATGGATTTTAAACCGATTTTACTCAACAAAAATGTGGAGAGATGACCCACTACAGTTCAAAAATGTCATTTTGTAGCTCAACAATTGAACATTTTAGAAATATAATATAAGTCCGTAAATTCGTGGTCATAGCCTCATATAGCATTTAAACAACACACTTTGTTGTGAATGAAATGGCTCAGTGGTTAGAGCACCAGCCATAAGGAAACTTTATAGAACTTGGGTTTTTAGGTTGTGGGTTCAATACCACCAAAACTTAAAGATTTATTATTTTTTTCTTATCTCTTTGAAATATTTCAAACTGAATATAGTTAGAAATTACCATTTTGTAAACTTATATAATAACATATCAAATATATTTAATTGAAAAAATGCTAAATTTGAAATTGTATTTTACGAATAAACCAAATGGGCAGTTGCACCATTTTATTCCCCCATCTTCTTTATATACACAGCTGAACGGTCAGAAAAACGTGCGTTCAACTTGAATTTTGTTTTGTTGGTGTTTTAAAAAACTTATTTTGTATAGTTAATCAATATTTGTTGTAAGTTTACTAGAAAAGTTTAATGTAGCAAGTAATTTATGCGTGTTAAAGTGTACTAAGAAGCGATAAAATATAGCATGTGACTTTCCCGAATTCATTTAAATGATTTGAATAAATCTATTGCTAAATACAATAGAACGAATGTCTAAAACGTTGATTAATGAAACTGCCGCGACTGAATGTTGTATTATTTTTTTTAAATTTTCATTCACTTTCGCTGTGAGCAAATGGAAATAATCCACTAAAGTCGAAGATAACATATTGATTTACTCTTCTGTTTCATTTATGACGTGCATTCCAAAAGCAATACCAATTTTATCAAACAGGTTCTTGTAAACCCATTCCGTTTTCTTTACACCTAAATGTATTAACTGACTATGAGGAAAAAATCAAATGTGATGGTCCACAAGACTGCAACGTTTTCCCCGTGAAGAAATTGAGGGAAAATGCTGTCGAGAGGGACAATTAACATACTATATGTATGCCGAAATAGTTAGTAAAAATAAGTATTTTATCATGCCAAAGCTTTATTTGTTCTCGTTACTTGAGAAATCTACAATATATTTAAAGGGACTTAGACACGATTTGACTTAAATTTTTCAAATTTTATTTTTCCACTTTCAATGTTTATAATGATAGATATAGAAGTTTATAATGCTATGTCAAAATCTGGAAGTCAAATATCAAGTTATAAGCAAGATACAGATTCATAATTCTTTGTTTTGTAAACAAAGCTCGAATATTGTCATATTTTACATATGTGTTGTATTGGTGTAAGTTTCAATCAAATGTAACTTTCTTTTGTTGATAAAAGTATTTATAAAGATATTGAATTAGTTTAAATTGTTTTTTACATGTCATTTTGTCTAAGAAATGGTAATTCTCTACATTCCAATTTTTGTAAACAACTATAAGACTCGAGCTTTGTTTACATAACAATCAATTCTTACCTCTGTATCTCGCTTGTAACTTGACTTTAAGATTCAATATTTTGGTCAATCATTTAAAATGCACCAGTAAACCATTTTATGCATAAAAAATAAAAAATATTTTTTTGATCTCAAATCGTGTCCAAGTCACAATAGTCCAATCCACACTTTTCAAAAGTTGTTCCCCTTTGCGGGGTCAACCCAAAGGTCAAAAGGGAAAAACCCAAAATTCACCTTCTTCAAACAATCAAATATTTGGGCGAACTGTGATGAAATCTCTTTGGATTTGATTTAATATTCATTCAATATGTGGTGGCAACCCACATATTTAATGTGTCATTCAAACGGGGTTTTAATGTCAACTGATATAGATACAAACATATTGATACAAAATATAGATACAAACTTCTATAAGACAAAGACTACTGTGATAAATCTTTGGGTTTTCCCACAAAGATGACGACCAAGAGACACAGCATTTGTAAAGTGTAGATCGAGATCACAGCTACGATTTCTACAGAATTATCCATGTAGGAAACTCACGACTAGTTGTGCGAGTAAGCGTTAAGTATTAGTGCATGTATGCGATACTGGCCGCGGTTTTCGACAAAAATAATTATCATACATCACTCATTGTTACGTGTAATATGCCATTTTCAAACGACGCCATCGTCTAACAGTACTTTCAGTACTTTGATTTTAACAAAGTTATACATAATTTTTTCGCTGGTAGAAAGTTACATTATAATTCATTGGATATTGTCAATTTCAAGTAGACCATAACAACGTAATCAAAAAATACTCATTTTGCACATATCTGTAAAGAAAATTATGTAAAACGTTGAAAATAGATAAGATTTTGAAGTTGGTTCCAAATGGTACATTCTAATTCGGATTTCTCTTGTAGTTTATTATATGAATGGAAAACATCAGAAACTTCAAAGTATCCTAAGCAAACAAAAGGTGCTGCTAATGAGGGGGTAGGTTACTGAAATAGGCCCGAATAACAGAATTGATTTTTGAATATGTTGAATGTCTTTAGAATGATTAATTTGTTGACATTGACCTCTGTAACTGCACTCGGCACTCCTCTGCCGATTCATATCGCCGAGGTGTGCCGAATGCTGCCACAGTTATCGTACATTTAAAAAAAAAATGACAATTTTAAGGATAGTTACTGTGGCAAATGATCATTTCAAGACAACGCTTTATGAAATTTTGCTGTTCAATGAAAAAAGAATCTTAAGTATCACCACAACGACAAAATGCACGATATTTTGAATTGATTAATATCGATTAAACCACAATATGTATCTTCAAGTTCTTTGAATCTGTTTTACAATCTTGTCAAGGGAATCTCAATTAAATAATTTTTAACGACAATAAAAATCTTATTTCATACATGTAACGAGTTAAATACATTTTCTAATGCTTGCATATAGTTTCGGTATTAAAAAAGAATGTTTATTCATACCAAATAAAATATTAACAAATGAATGCACTTCAATAAAATGAATCTTTCATTACCAAGAGCTCTGCACGCTGTCAAAATAAAAAGTTTTCATGAAAAAAATTGCTTCCGATGACCTTTATTCAGAGTTGAGGATCTCGCGAAAACTTAAAATTCAATTTTAATTGAATTATTTATATGTGAAGCAAAGGGCTGCTAAATCTTGGAGATAAGCTACAGGTAACAAATGAAAGTCCTACTTTCAGGAATTAACGTGTGCCAATCAAAAATTATATTATGACAACGGATGCTGCTGTGAGCCTCCAGCAAAGAGAAAAAAATAATTAATTTCCATTTTCTCTCTCAATAATTATACTAGAATACGAAAATTTTAACGATGTTTTCAAACAACCATTATTTAAAATAAAGTTTTGAGGTTTCCTAAACTTCATTTTAAACACTTATAAGTAAATCCGGAGAACTGAAGTTCACCTACATTCAGGTGCTGCGCTGCTATACAAGTACACATTTTCTAATACTTTTTATTAAAAAGTTTATTTCTCTTTTCTAAAAATGAATTTAAATGAATCTTTTAATTCACATTTTAATTATATTACATTAATGATAATAACACTGTATAATATGATATGTTCTAAAATACATGTATATTGATAATTTTGCCGTAATGCATCATATTACATTTTTGTTATTAATCAACACTAATGTTTATGAAATATATAAACCTAAGTTAGTTATTATGCCTGATTCAAAGTTAATATAATACATAATCCAAGGGTAATGTGTAAAGGATTTGGCGCAGGTCTCATTAGCTGGGATTGAAAGGGGAGGGGGGGGGGGGGTAAAGAGTTCAAACAGAGGATTATAACATCTACTTCGTAGTCAAGTTTTTGTCCGACGAAATCTGAGCCTAATCGTCTAATCGTTCACAATAAAGCAGCGATTTTTTTAAATACTTAGCATCTTAAGAAGCTTATTGCTGGGGATAAAACCAAATCACTACCCTTAATTTAAATTCGTATTATTATACATGTCCAGGGTAGAGAGACCTCGAAATCGGACTCTTGCTATGTACGCTTATAAATAAGGGGTTGTGTGAAAAGTTAAAAAATAATATTGCTAACTTTGTAAACAGTAGGCATGTTCACGAAAGTTTCTTAAGATATGACCTAAGTGTGTTCCTAAGGTATGACTTAGGAAAAAAGTAAGGAACATCCTAAGATCAACGGACACGTCTTAAGATGTAGCTCGACGGTAACTTAGGAACATCTTAAGTTAGGATATCCTAACCTTCTACAACCATTCTTATTTTTTTACATTTATTCACACAAATCTAATTTAAGAGACTTTTGTAGGGATAAATCATCAAACATGTTGCCAGAGAAAACTGTACGTGTCAGATGTTAACACAAAAGGCCTAAAACTAGTAATCTTAACGTATACATTTTTGAAAAATTACATTTACTTAAATATATATCAGTGAACAATAACAACTTAGATAATATACAAAAAAAAACAAAAACAAAAAAAAAAGCAAAAAAAGAAAACAAAAACAAACAAACCAACAAACAAGATGAAACAAAAATAAAAAAAAAATTAAACAGCATCCCAGAAATCCAAATTACTGCTTTTTCGATTAAAATATTATCAGGACAGAGTTGGCTTACACGCAAGTAATTATTTAAACAACACGTGTCCATTCTTTGAGTGTACATTAACATTTGATAATCTTGTCATTCAAGTATGTGTTAAACATAAAGGTGAGCTTTTTATAGAATTTAACGTTACATGTAGAAACACAACCATTTTCCCTTTAATCTGCTATATATAGAATACACGATAGTAGATAAGAAATAAGTTGTAATATATCTAGAAAATTCAAAAATACAGTTTATTCATCATTACGATTTTTCCAAAGAATATTTTCAGAATGAAGTGAGAAAAATTCGAATGATCACGCATGGCTTATATAAACCGATATTTTACTTTTTAGCCAAAGAAATTTGAATAATCTTATACAATAGTAGTCAAAACAATGAATGTAACTTACTTAGTGTACATTGTAGATATAAAAAAAAAGCCAATAATTTTCATTTGTCAAACAGAGGCAATATTTGCGGAAAAAATATTTGCTTAATTTGTAAGCCACCAGGCAAGCATGTAGCAACCGGGACACCGGGGGGGGGGGGGGGGGGGGGTGGGGGGGGGGGTGTTGTGTTTTAGGGTCACTCTCCAATTTATATTGATGAAATGAACGTACATGCTAGAATAAATAACTATGCCACCATCCCCCTCCCCTCCAGGATTAGGAATTAGATGTTTGTCGGAAATGCTAGAAGTGTAGAAAATATTGCTTTATTCTATCGGTCTTAAGAAAAAGCTTCACAACAGTCCCAATATCCCCCAAAACATTATTTTATAGCCTTAGGATGGTCTTAGGACAAGGTAAGTGATGTCCTAAAGTTAGGACAAAGTTATGGCTTTTCCTAAATTTAGGAGAGCTTCGAGAAACAGATGTACTTAGGACGAACCATAGTCCTAAGATACCTTCGTGAACATGCCTGCTCTTTTCTGCATTAACATATAACACGTTATGTATAGACTGTTTTTACATTCATCATATGTTTTCTTCGGCGTGACAGAGAAGCAAAAATATTGATCGACTACATGGTACCAATAGCGTGGTACAGTTTCATTTCCAAATTACACGTTCACTCTACACTTATTTATTTACGGATTTAAATTTTCTACATTGTCTTTACTGATGTGCAGGGCCTCGTAACAAAAGCATGCTAAGATTTTGACTTAATTTGGGTAATAAGTAGGACTACGTCGGATTTCAGGACTAACATTGTCCCCTTCAGTTCTATCAGATATGAGTGTGCGTTGGAACTCTTCCATTTTAAATCATGTTAAGGCAAGTAAATAAATTGAACCGTATGCATTAACTTCGCTTCTTTTAAAATTATAACTTCTGTATTTTCAACTGCCGATCTAACTATCAAAATTATTTTGGTTTAAGCTAGTTATCGTATACGATTACAACTTATAAATATGTCAATAGTTGTATGGTAATTATTTTTGCATTGGTTAACTCAGCGTTTCATGAAAAGAAAAGGAGCCATATTTCTTCTCTTCACAACCTTACATTAATTGCATTTGTGCATTCGATAACATTCAGAATAATGTTAATTAGATCTGCATGTTCTAATATGTTAATCAGCTAGAGCTGTCAATCAACGCATTTTCATTTTATGATTCTCGGACGTAAGAAATGATGACGTCGGACTAACGTCATAATGAAAATACATGTATAAGGTTTTGTGAAATCTTTTAAATCTTTGAGGTTGTTTTGCAAAAAAATGGCCGATAACACGTATTGATTATTTTTTATGTATTGATTCAAAATTATCTCTTCTGTTATTATGTTGAGTAAAATTAAGTCCGTCTAAATCGTTCAAAAGTTTGGAGCATAGTTCTGATACGCGTTTCCCGCCTAAGATATGCATTTTACTATATATTTCATTGAAATGGCGTTGCTTGATTTTAACTTGATTTTAACTTAAATTATTACCACGCAGACGAATCTCAAATAAATTTTAGAAATAAAACTCTGAAACCTATAGATCGCGCGGACAAATTTTCAGGGTAGGTTTTCTCACAAGCAGTAAACCCGCGAGCTACCTTAAGCACTGTGTTTTAGACTTAAGTACCCTTTATGTTACGATCCCCAGGTCGTCTATTTATTCCAACACTAGTGTATGCAGTGACAAAAGGATCTCCATTGTAAAAAAAAATGTGACCCCGAGGAAGATCCATTCGTTTGGAAAGGGCTGTCCTTGGTTTTGGCCTATTGTCGGTACAAAATTAAGTGTATTATGGATATCATTTTGATGTCCGATGAACCCGCTTCGTACAAATCGAAGTGTGTTAGAATTATCTGTGATAAAAAGTGTCTGGGCCCAGTGATAATGTCTCTATCAAATATTATACAGAACCCGTGGGTCATTTTTGTGAAGTCCAACCGATTAACTGCAAATGGTTGGGCAAATACTTCCAATGTGCGGACCCATTTTCTAATTTTTTTTTTCGGGGTAAGGGGGGTGTTAAATCTTCGAGAGATAGATTCGGGGCATATTTCTGGTAATTTTACTAATATGACTAATACATTTAAGAAATTCTAATTTTTCAGAAGAGCGGGGTCAGACGATCCCCTAGGCTCTAGATCCACGCATGTTCACAAATACTCAGCATAATCCTTTCCAATTCAATCGGTCACTGAATGTTATTAACATTTAGTGTTGTTCAAAATATTTTTTTTAAAAACATATCCAGGAGCAGGGAAAAACATAAAAAATAATAAAACTGAATAGCATGACAGGTCATAGTATTTAAAACCAACAATCTGTTTCTGAGTGATGAAACACGGTTTTTAATTATCTATAAAGCACATCTTTGGCTTATATCTTTTAAATATCTCTTGCCAAGATTCAAGTAATTTTCACGTCGCGCCTCAAATAAGTAATAAGGATGTCATGCAAAGATATGGAGCAAATCTTTCCCTAGCCAGGGACGCCCAGGATCTTTGAGTAGGTGCCGAATGCTACAAAGACTTTCTGGGAGTGGCATTGATAAAACCACTAATAAATCTATAAGCATTGGCAAAAAATCGTCACCACTAGAAAAAGAGGGGAAGAAATAATAGTAAATATCGCCAAATTAGCATTCACATTCAAATACGATATTGTTAATATACGTCAATCAATTAAAAACCTTTTGAAATTCTTTCTCTCCCCCTCTCTCTCTCTCTGTCTCTCTCTTAAAAAAACCCCGAACAAATTCAAAGATGAACTAGTACATGTTAATTATATAAACCATTGTTAAATTTGATGTTAATGTGTGGAAAAAAGGTCACAAAAAATCTCTCTCTCTTTCTCTCTCTCTCTCTCTCTCTCTCTCTCGCTCGCTCTCTCTCTCTCTCTCTCTCTCTCTCTCTCTCTCTCTCTCTCTCTCTCTCTCTCTCTCTCTCTCTCTCTGTAAAAGTATTTATAATAGGTTTGTAATAGGGAAACCATACATTTTAACTAGTTGAAAAGAGGGGGGGGGGGGTTGCGTGTTGATGGTTTTGTCGATTTCAAAACAGACACGTAGCATCAGGAGGGGGAGGGGGCCTGGAGAAATTTCAACTTTATAAGTTATTTTTGTTTTATAATAGCATCTTTGATGAAACACATTTCAAAAATCAAAATCAAAAGTCCCCCCCCCCCCCCCCCCTTGGAAATAAGGTACCGTAGTCACAGTGCCTTTTTATTTGGCTGCCCCTCCCTTATGAAATAGTGAGAAGATCATAATCTGGTAATTTTGATACACCATATGATAATAATAAAAATATAACGAAGGACAATTTCTTAGTTCTAAAATTATTTGTTTTTTATCAAGAAAACAAATATGCTTTAGGTATATGAAATTAAAAAAAAAAATACAATTAATAATTATATTAAATTAAAAAAATGATAATGAAACAACTTACATAATCGTTAAACTGAATAGTCTTTTAAATCTCTGAACAATCACAAACCTCTGTAATGCTACTTGTCCCAGTTAGATGATGCGATGAGTTCTGGCAGAGACGGGTGCCCGACCAACTATATATGGGGAAGATTAAGTGATTTGTTGTCACAACCTGTAACACGGCTTTGTAATTAAATTATCCACGAAATAAAACCAAACGCAAATTGTCAAATTTTGACATTTGCTGTCTAAATTAATAATCTTAATATTTTGGCTAATTTCAGTATTTGGTTTTATTTCGTCTATGATTACAGAGTCACGCCCACTAGGATAATCTCAAAACACGATTGGTTATTTAATTACTTATGCGCGTGGATAAAGTGAAACGAACGAATAATAATCACTGTAATTAGCGTTAATAAACAGTGTTCAAGTTATGTAATTAAAAAGTTCACCTGGGCCAGGTAAGATGTCGGGACACGTTGGATTATGTAATTAAATACTGTGAGGCTTATTTAACAATTGACACTGATCTACACCTCTATGAATTATATAAATCAAATTTGGACACATAACGAAACGTTAAAATGAATTATTTATTAAGTAAAAATATTTTTGCAACTTTTATTTTTTTTTCTATCATGTAAAATGTATGTATATACAAAATAGTGTATCAACAATTTATAAGTTAACAATAATAGAATATAACATTATTAAAATAGCATTTGATATAAATGAAATATATACTAAATATATACGGGTGAAATAATATATAAGAATATACACAAAATGTACAAGGAGTAAAAAATTGCACGGACGAGCGATTGAAAAATCCGAAAAACAGCTCAGTCATGTGAATAAAACAGACATCATCATGGCTGAAGGTAGCAATCATTGAACCGAATTTCTATGTAGACAATAAATGATATCAAACCGAGTCGACAAAAAAGTCTGCTGAAGGATACAAAAGAAATTCTTTACGATATAAGCTGCTTAAAGATTTGTCGACACTGTAGCTATTTAAAGCCCCTTTCACAATTGGCGCACGATCAGAAGCGACAAAATATTCGTGCGACCAAAAAATTAGATATGAATCGTAACCTGTTGCCGAAATAATCGCATTTGAAAAAAGTATTCGTACGAAATTCGCACGATCTAAGCGAGCGTTGTGCGATGCAAACGCGTTAAATCTTGCGATATATCTTGTGTCTATATGCGACTGTTGTACAATGAAAGCGACTGTTGAAAGATAATGCGATAGGATCGCGCGAGAGACCAGGACTGAGTTTTACAAAAGAACTTACGACAAAGTCGTAATTATTTTCAGTCTCATGGAATAATCTTAAATGAAGAAAACTTAGACAGAACCAATTATATTCAACCATTCATATATCCATAGTTAAATTTTACAGCAATGAAAATAAAATATTGATAAGTTTGTGATTAATTAAGATTCATTAATTTGGTCGTAAGTCGTAAGTTCTTTTGTAAAACGCAGCCCAGGGGATCGGACGATTGAACGTGCGCCAATGCGATTGGACGTGCGATCATGCGTTCCATAATACGAATGCTCGTGCGAGTCAGAGTATATATCGCCCATCTCCGACGATCTTCAGTAGACATAGTTATAAGCGAGAGAACATGCTGCCGAAGAAGAAACAGAGATGCAGCAGCATTTATTATTATCCTTAATAAAATATGATTATTCTATCTGATTGGTCTAGAAAGTCACGTGACAGGGCGATTTCATAGGAATAAAAAAGCCGATATGAGCATACGATGTAGAAAAACATGATAAAATAAAAAATATTTAGTAATTATGATTTTCTTTATATCACAAAACCAACTTAACTATCTATGATTCGAAATTATGAAAGAAAAGTGAGACAGTAACATATATAGGAATTCATGCTATCAAGATGTTATTGCTATCGAAAAGTCAAACAATTTTTATAAATCAACGTATTTTGTTTAATCATAATAATGTTGTTCGATATAATAAAACGTTCATTGCATTAATGTTCATATGGCAAAACCCTCGGTTAATATGATTTTTTCTTCGAGTAATAAATCTTCATATTTTCCTCACCATCATGCAATAAATGTATATTGTCAATTGTGGTCTGAAACAGAGATGCTTATACAGGGTATAATTTTGTATACTAGTGGCTGAAAAGTCGTGCAATGACTGGTAAAACATTGCAAGATTACATAAGACATGTTGAGCAACAGTCTCATGGTCGCAAAACACACGCATATACAGCAGCGATTCGTTTTACGACCTTTAAAAATCGTGCATCACTCTTGCGAGTACACAAAACATTGTAAAACGTTCGTACTATTGTTCGTGCGTTGCACTGCGATGATTTGGATCGCATTCGGTCGTGTCTGAATAGTGTGCATGTCCACTATTTTGAGGAGACTTGATGCGAGCACTAAAACGCATGCAACGAATGCGAGAGCTCGTGCAACGTATGCGAGAGCTCGTGCGAATCTAAAAAATTCCGATCGCCAACTGTTGTAAAGTGCTCGTGCGCCAATTGTGAAAGGGGCTTAAAGTAGTAGTAGTATGTTATTGGTGTATAAGTAATTTATTTATTTATTCATAGTGACATCTGTATATTTATCCAAGTTTAATATCAACAACAGTAAGCATAGATTTAACACCCCGGTCCGTTGGGCCTATATGCCACTTTTAACACATTATGCATGAAAAAGAAATTTAAAGAAAATAACACAGCATCAAGCGGTAAACAAAGACATGATCGAAAATATACCCGTGTAATTATAAAGCTTCAGTTTGTATGATACAGTATATGTTTATTTTCTGAACAATAAAGATTGTCTAGGTGTAACAGAAACTAATATATACATCATATCATAGTACTTTGGGTTTGGATACTTTGATAATAAGCACACACAAAAATAAATCTAGATTTACATGTATTTGGATGTTATCGGAAGATATAGCATCGATGGATTTGCTGAATATACCCTCCTTAACATTATATCTTAAGTCTTATTTTAGCCTTAAATATAATCATACAAATATATATGAATGACTCATTTGGGGAAATTTTTACCGGGGTGGGGGGGGGGGGTGGATAACGATGGTTAATGTACTTAAATTTGATTGTCGGGAATGGGGTTCGAGGCCTATTTCTAGTAGCTTTACTATGTGATTTTATTTAGTTTGAATTCACCCCCGCCTCAAGAACCCCCAACCCCCATACGGCTTATGTTACATACATCAAGTACAAAAACTCTAAATTTTTAGAACATTTCTCGTCTAATATTTACATGTAGATCTATATAAACGACCCTTTTTTAATTTAGCATTTTATGAGTTTAAAGACGATATTATAAGACGACCTATATCGGATCGGAAATATCATTGATAGATCCAAATATAATCTTATTGTGTGAGAAAAAAATACACGCAATTTCAATTTAATGAAACAGTGATAAATATTATGACATGCACATGTATTTATTAATCATATGTGCATGTTCATGAATGTAAACACCATTGTCTAGATTTGCCTGCGTAAAACATATTCAAACCAGTATTTTAACAATCAGATTAACGTAAACAACCGAAAGTTTCCACTACGCAGAGAGGATTCTTGAAAATCCCCTCCCCTCCCACCAAGAGAATTCGTTACGCGTGGGGGGTAACCTTACTATTGTCCGGAAAGTCGGTAAATATAGGTATTTTATTTTACCGCAGAATGTTTGATTTGCCAGCAATCCATATTTTCTTGATGGTAAACAAAGTTGACTTATCAGACTTTAAATTTAATGTAAAGTCCAGAGGTACTCCGAGTTTAATAACAAAGGAAATAAAATGCAGCCGTATATGAAAAGTTTCGCCTAACATTATAGGTCCGATGCCAACATTTCATTTCTATATCTTTTCTAATCTTAAATGTTTTGTTACAAAATAAGTGGTATTATTTTGTCGCTTACCGAAGTGAGTTCGTAAATATCTATCACCGAGTGTACATGAAATACACTCGGTTAATAGTAAAATGTACATTTAGCTTGGTAAACACAAATAAAATAGAAATACAGCCTTCTCATTTATATTTTTTAACGTTGATCTTTTAAAAGCAGGAAATGAAACTTACTGGTGTCATTAATTAAACCATGAGATGAACCTTGCCCCGCATAGGCGTCGGAAGCAAATTGAAAGTGGGGGGGCTAGACTAATCCTCAGAAATATTGAGAAAAAAGTAATTCCCAAAATCATGGAAATCCTAATCCGTGGGGGGCCTTCCAAAAAAACAATTACTTAACCAAATTTTTTTTTTCAAAATCATGAATTTCCTAATCCGGGGGGGGGGGGGCTAGTATGCTTCTGAATCTAACTTCTCAATCTTTCAAGGTAAATTAGGAACGATAATCTTTCCTGCGAAAAAAAGTGGGGGGCTGAACCCTCTATCATGCTATGTTTCTAATGGTTAGGTATAACTTTGCAAAAAAAGTGGGGGGGCTAAGCCCCCCCTAGCCCCCCCGGTTCCGACGCCTATGCCCCGGGACCATAAAAATTAGACGAGCTCACTTTTGATCTCAGTCTCACTTTTCCACTATATGTTCCTTTTGTAAAAGTGAGACTGGGATCAAAAGTGAGCTCATCTAAGTTTAATGGCCCCGGGACCAGGTGTGATGGAGGACAAAGGTCACCGCAGGTTGTGGGCAGGAAGAGCTCCGGTGAAAATCTTCCGAAAAATATTCAAAATCCTAATACTCAGGGACCCGTTTCACAAAGCATACTTAGGACTAAGTTATATCTTAGAACAGAACTTTTCGCTAAGTTCATTACTTATCCGTTTCACTATTATAGTCTTATCTTATGCAATTCCTAAGTTATATCTTAACTTTAAGACAGGTAAATCGATGTCTTAGGAACAAACTTAACATGGCAACTGTTAATGTTTTATATTGCATGAAATTAGTTAAACTGTATATGCACATTAAAGTTAAACAACAATACTAAAATACACGTATCATTAAGGCCTTTTTCTCTTTACTTCTAAGCTGAATACTTTAGAACTATTGAAAACGTACATATATTTCTTAATTAATTTCTTTTGGTGAAGACTTTGAATTTTTACATTTTTTTTTTTAGATTATATGGTCGCACGCGCAGATGGATAGCGGGTATAGTTAGTAGTTAGTGTACGGATGATAATGAAATTATTCATGCCCGAGAATCACTGATATCTTAAACAGGAATAAATACTAAACAAATACTCAATTACAGAATGACTGGATGATTTGTCCTATCCCTCCACGAAGTAAACTTTTTTCACGGGAGAAATTTTAGATGTTTTCTTTGAGGGGGCTGGGTGGGTTGATCATTTGATTTTTTGTTCGTGGAAATGCTGTTTCATTCAAAAATTGTTGCATTTTATTCTTAATTTCTTCTCTCAGCCGAGATACATTTATTTGCAATGTTTTCTTTTAGTAAAAAAACAACACATTTATATATCAACCAGTACAAAAAAAAAATAACGAATTACATCAAACTTAGTCTAAAAATTCCATATCTCTCCATTCTAAATGCTACTTTTTGATTTGCAATCAAATTACTAACTGGGTTGAGAACTATTTAGTAGAAAGGAAGCAAAAAGTCTTTTTGGATGGTTTTTCCTCATCACTCAGACATACTACCTCAGGTGTTCCCCAAGGATCTGTTCTTGGTCCATTTTTATTTTTATTATATATTAATGACATGTCTTATGATATATCAAACAATCTTTGTCTTTTTGCTGATGACACTTCTATATATGTTATTGTTGACAATACCACACACAGGCTATAACAAATTCACTTGTTTCTGATCTTGACAAAATATGTAAATGGTCTGACTTATGGGCAGTTGATTTTAATCCCAGTAAAACCAAAAACCTTGATTTTAGTAGAAAAAATATATCTCATCCCCCTGTGCAGTTTGGTGTCCATGGTCCATTTATACAAAAAGTTGATAGTCACATCCATCTTGGTGTAAATCTCCAATATGATGGAGGTTGGAAACAACATATTAATTATATTCATGAAAAAGCTTGTATAAGGTTAAACCTATTGAAACTTGTTAAATATAAGCTATGTAGATTCTCTCTAAAAAAAATATATTTTTCATTTATAAGACCAGTTTTAGAATATGCTGATATAGTTTGGGATAATTGTTCAGATAGAGAAGTTAAACTTCTAGAAGATATTCAAGTAACTGCTGCAAGGATTATATCAGGTCTTAGAAGTAACTCATCCAGGTCAGCTCTATATGATGAATTGGGTATTGATCTACTATCAGATAGAAGAAAGGTTCATAAACTCACATTATTTTATAAAATCGTCCATGGTCTTGCCCCCAAATATCTACAGGATTTACTTATGCCATGTACACCTCAAAATAATTACTCACTAAGACACCAAGATGATTTTAAATTTGTTATACCCCAGATAAAAACAACTGCCTTTATGAACAGTTTTCTACCTTCATCTATAAAATTATGGAATGAATTACCTCTTCACATTAGAATTTTACCAACTGAGTCTTCATTCAAAAAAGCCATAAAAAACATATTTTTTATAAAGCCAAACAAACTTTATGACTTTGGAAACAGAAAAGCAAATATTATACATTGTCAGATAAGAAATAATGCAAGCAATTTAAATGCTGACCTATTCAATCATTTTTTGTGTGAAAATTCTATTTGTGATATGTGTGGTTATGTATCTGAAAATGCTTATCATTATTTTTTTGTCTGTCCACATTATGATGCACAGAGGCAAGTTTTTATACAGTCAATAAGTAATTTACATTTAGATATCCCCATATCTCTGGACTTACTGTTATATGGGGACAGTAGTTTGCCTTATAACAAAAATGTTGCTATATTTAAGATTGCACATGATTATATATTAGCTACCAAATGATTTAAGTTTTAATGCATTATTCACAGTGTCACTCAAACAGTTGAACTGCTAGCTCTCTACAACTATTTTTCATTTTGTACATAAATAATACCCGGTACCAAGCATCTTGATTCCACTTATTTTTCCTTTGTTTTTCTCTACTATATTCTTTTGTTACATTGTACCATCAATGTTTGTCAAATTGACTGTTAAAGGAGAGGGCTCAAATAGGCAGATTGCCAACTGCCCAATCCTATTATGTAATATTTTTTTTTACATAATAAAATATTGTTTAAATAAATTCTAAATGCTACTTGTCACTGTATACATGTGATTATTGTATTCCGTTTGGAATATACCGTATGATATAGTACAATCATTTTTAATATCTCAACAAACCTTTTTAATTTAGGATTACGCATATCTGTATATGTTTACATGGACTATTTATAATGGACCAAACTACACAATAAAATGCACTCGAGCGTTTATAAAGAATAAAAACAATTCTAGCAGTAACCAATGTTTTCAATTAATTCATGCGATCATATCTATAAAATATTTAAGATACAATGTAAAGACATATATGCATATGTAGCAATAAACAAGAAAGATACTACGATCAATTATCTCTCTCTCAAATTCCGAAAATACCGTTTATAAATAGTTTACGGGTTTATTACGTAATTCTTATCTACTCGTGTATGCATGTGAAGGTAAACTATTATTCAAAATTTTGATGCATGCACATAAACACTACACTATTTACACATTTCACTTTTTTCTCAGAAGTTTCTATTGAGCTATTACATATACTTATTTTTAGTTTAAATGTGTGCCGTATTGAAGAATTTACATGATCGGTATTAATTTAGAATTAATAATATGATACAAAGTGACTTACAATGTATCTTTAGATAAGAATTAGTAAATTGCGTTACGCGAAGAAAGTTTTGTGAAACAGCTATGACAAATCTTAGGAACTTCCTAAGTTACAACTTAGACAGATCTTAAGTTCTATCTTAGGAAACATCTTAGGAATTTTTTTTGAAACGGGCTCCTGGATACCTATGAGCAGAAAAGTGTGTACAGGGTATACAGTGTATGCAGAGGGACCTGAAAATCCCGATTTTGACATTTGTTATTGTATATTTATCGTGTGAAAGAAAGTTTTGGGAGACTCTGAAGTGGGAGCATTTAGCAGAGCACTGTCGTCTATAGCACATGTTGTATATTTTACTCCCTATTTCGTACGGTCTATAGTACAGTACAGTGAAAGCACATAGCCAACAACGTGTCTAAATGTATTTCTGATTGTACCAAACTAGTCAACGAGACTCATGTGACACAAGTAAAGGACCGAGCGCCAACGGTGACGGATATAGCGGCATTGCAATAGCATCTATCAACACAGTTCTGATACGGCTAACACAAATGCAAACACAGGTGAACGCTAAACTCACAAATATTTAAAACAAAAACGCCGACCTGGAGTCTCGATTAGCTGAAATTGAAAAAAATATATATCAGCAAATTCACAGAAATCAGTAATGTGGTCAGTTCTTTGAAATCCCAAGTGAAAGTGCTCACTGAAGATGTTCAATCTGTGAAAACAAATTCTAACGACCTATAATTCAATATGAGATCGGTAGGAACAAATTTTGATTCAGAAAAAGCCATAGCGGATTCGAACACAGTTGCAATCGCAGAGAACTGAAAAAAACATTGACAAGTGTAGTATGAGGCTTTAGTTAAAGGCAGTGTCGGATTTTCAACTAGAAAATAAGTTTAATTATTCACAAATGCTATATATAGGTACTTCCTATATACAATAATCCTGGCATTTGTTGATTATCAATTGTTTAAATGAATTATTGGTCTTCTTCATTATGATCTGGGGAATAACTGCAATGCTCAATATGCAATATAACCATCAAATCATCCAGACACAAAAGGGATCAATGTATAGCATAAGAATATCTGAGGAGAACTTCGAAGGCTTCTTTGTTAATTGTTCAGATGTTTTGTATATGGCTCTATAAACTGATTTTATCATGGCTGTTGTTGCTCAGGTGCGCTATGTGGCCAGGGAACCTCCTGTTTTAAAAACCAGTAGATCTGAGGCAGGCGACAGAGCAGTTGAAACATAAAATACTTGAATATGGTCACTTCTCTTTCATGAGCAAAAACTATTTTGAAAATTTGTAAAAACGAAAATAGGACTGAATTTACCAGGCGCCTTAAATCATATTCAAATGCTCCTTAAACTATTCTTCAAGTTTGGAACATTACTATTAAAAGAAAATAATCTGCTACAGCAAACTGTATCTAAAATAATGTTAATGTTCAGTTACTAAACTTCCTGTCGAACTGCGTGACGCAGTAGTTAGAGCGTCCTCAATCTCTACCCAGCGTTATCGTTCCTGCTTCGCTCCACTTATACCTCTGTTAACGTCTAAAAAGTAGTGCCACGAAAACATTGGTAATGGAGTATTACTCCGAGAAATAGTTCTTTGTTTGTTACCGTGATTTACCAATAAAAATCTTTTTATTTCAATATTTTTAGCGAGGCTTTAACATCGAAATGTAGACTGAATACATATAAATCTAATATAATTTATAATATCATGATTGAGAATGGGTTTTGACAAGATTCTTGGCATTTAGACGTTAACAGAGGTGTTGTAGCGCAGCGTAATACGCCCTCTGGTGAGAGATTGGAGCGTCCGATTGGAGTCGCAGATTAAGGTGGTATGGGACACCTGTCGATTTTAATGTGGATTAAAGTGTATTATAATCAAAATAATTTCATCAGTTTATGATATTCAAATTTCACAATATTTAACCAACATGTAATATATAAAAATATTTCGAAGGGTAAACAATTTAAAATGCCCATTAAATTGCCGGGATTCAAACTCATGATTTACAGGTTCGTATAGAAACCTCTAAACCACTGCGCTGCGCTGTTAGTTTGCAATGTAGGGAAAGGAACTATTTATAAAATTACACTTGATTTTATTGTGATTTTTTTTTCGATAAATAGTAAGTCACAACCTAGCGGTGTCCCATACAATCTTTAAAAGTTGACCCCTACGTCGCCAATTCAAATCCTTTCGGGACATACAGACCGGTCCTTCGGATGAGACCGCAAAAAATCCTCACCGCTAAAAGGACCTAGTCCCAAGTATTGGTAATAATTTGTAGCCCTTTACTAGCAAGTGGTTGCACCTCAGAATGAGTGAAATACTCTTAATCAAACCAAAAATAAACAACCCAACCCCCCTCCGAGTGGTATATTTTCTAACTCATTCAACACAATGTTCAAATTCGTACTTTTAATACTTTGATTCTTTACTTTATACTCAGAACCCCCCCCCCCCCCCCCCCCCAAAAAAAAAAAAAAAAAAAAAAAAAAAACAACAAAAGCATTCCTCAACCCACGGTCTGTTTACCACACACATTAACTGGGGGAGGGGGGGGGGGTCGATAATTTTTTTTTGTACCACAAGTGTACAATGTAGCTATGAATGCACTTTCATACGGATGTTGATTTTTTTAAATTTATTTAAATTGATGATTGGTGGCAAAAAAAAACTAAAAAAAAGCATATATCTTTGCCTCAGAGAAAAAAAAAATCTATTTGATTTTTTGTTTCATGCAAAGGAGCGTAGTGTTTTTTTTAATCAAATATATATATATATATTTTAAATGCCCTAGTAATGCAATTCTGCACTGTAGTAATCACTAAAAATGTCATTCGTAACGTTAGGAGCAAAATACAGAGCCAACAATTATTTGGTAGGGGTAAACAAGGCACGTGCCATGTTTATGTAAACATTACAAACGGAATTTTTTTTTAACTAAAACCGGAATGTGACCATGCCCTTTAAAGCTGTTTATTTCAGTACTTAATCGGAGATGCATAACATGGAAAGAATGCATTACAGAAAATTCAGTCTTTATAAAAGTTACTTTGAATGTACTCCTTAGAGTAGAACATAGACACATTGGTATTGAAAAAAAAAGGAAAGGAAATAAAACTACACCAAAAAAAAAATAAATCAAAGTACTGAGAGTACTGAAAGACGGGGTCTTGAAAGTTTGAATTTGTAATTGCCATGGATTTCCTCGAATATGCTTCCAAAATTTATGAGTTTGAATTAGTTGTTACAATTTATGTTAAAT
This sequence comes from Magallana angulata, assembly GCF_025612915.1. Classification (NCBI taxonomy): domain Eukaryota; kingdom Metazoa; phylum Mollusca; class Bivalvia; order Ostreida; family Ostreidae; genus Magallana; species Magallana angulata. The sequence goes on from NC_069112.1 coordinate 19,007,613, forward strand.
CTGCTTTTTTGCAATTGTCTGATACTTTGTCTAAATCTAACTAAATCCCGGCCTTCATAATTGTAGAAAATTGACACAACGGTATATTATGTAAAATAAGACCGCAAGGAAACATTTCAAAAATCACTACTTACCGGGAAAATCAATCAACTATATCAAAGTAGATAATTTTAATTAGATTTATTCAATTTTGTGATCCAAGAGAAAATCCACAAGTCGGACGGTATCCGTAATAAGAGTTTCATGAAAACCCCCAAAACTCTAAAACTGCTGAATTAACAAACAAAGTGAACGTTTGTATACCGATAACAAACACAGGCACCTGACGTTAGAAATGATTTTTTTTACAATAAGATTCCAAGAACTTTGACAATAAAAAGATTTGTCACGGTCGCCATTTTGATTTTTAAGACCGACTTATCTGACACGTTTTTTTTTTCATTTGCGATTCATGCAAAATTAATAGGTAAAAACAAATCCGTTCGCCACTTACTACTTTTTGTGTCAATTCGTGTATCACCTACACGAATAACGATACAACCGGTCCTTTTATTAAAAATCATACTCCGAAAATCAGAGACATACATAACAGAGATTGTCAACTCCGCCATTAGCGTGTAAATGTTACGGGACCAACCTTACTTTGAGAACTACAAGTGCAACAGCAATCTTGTATAAGTCATTAAATTTGAACCTGATAGTGAACATGAACATGAACCTGTAAATATTTTAAGCATGTTTTATTTATGAAATACATGTATTTACAAAAACTCTTCATTCAGTTTTTAAATTACTTTTCACAAAGTAATGGTAATGCATTACTTTACTCATGTAATAGTAATGTAATGCATTACTTCTAGAAAATTAAGTAATGGTAATGGTAATTTAATGCCCTAATTCATTAAGTAATGGTAATGTAATGCATTATTTTACAATGTAATTCACCCCAAGCCCGATTCCTACTAAGCCGGAAAACATGAACATTAACATTTAACTTGGTTCTTCAATCCATAAGATTGTATATATTATATGACGTATAAGTCTTCCTAAATGTAAAATCTATCATAAATTTTGCTTATAATGCATTGTTTAAAATTTAAAACCAGTTTAATCAACTAAAGAGCCAACAAACGAGAAGGCAAATTCAGACTTGTTTTTATTTTCGTTGTACAAAATTCCTTTAGAGACGAACAGCAGTCATACCGCAAGTAGACTGGAAGCCAGTGAAACAACAATTTAATTTGTAAAACATCTGTGTATAACCTGACCCGATTTTAACTTCGGCTTGCGCATGAAGTTGGGTAGTATTAAGGTGAAAGATTGTCAAAATAAAATTCACAACTTTTCAAAAATGGCACATTGCGTTTGGGAACTTTAATTTCGATTCCACCATCAACCTCTTCTATTGATTAATGAGCTTGTACACCAACTGAATCGTCAACGGCGCTGTGCATTTAGTTACGTAACTCATTTCACATTTGAACCCGAGCAAGAATATTTTTAACAATAAAATTATTTGTTTATTTTCTAAATAGAATTTTGTTTATACACAGAGGACTTCAAAAGATTTAATACGTGTTTTTATAATACATATTTACTGAAATGCATGGAAATTTTCTGCACTATTTTCTTACGCGTAGGCTCAATTCATGTGTTCTACGCGTGCCTTTCGGTTTGAGACTTCGGCTGACGGTAAACCAATAGACGGGGTCACCTGACCACATCTAATGAAAGAAAAAAACCCCAACACAGAAGTATTTTAAGTAGACTCAATCAAAGTTGCGTAATAATGAAAATTATGTGTTCGAGCTCTTTAGTATTACACAATGATAACAGCAAGAAGAAATACATTTGCTTGTTTTACTCTAAAGAATGTGATGTAAATATTTCAACAACCGTTAAAATACACCTATATATTTGGACAACACAAATGATCCTGACAAACATGTAATTTCTGTCACAATTCAGGTCGAGGCAAACTTTTACTGCTTCTAGATGATGAAACAGTCAATAAGTAAAAAAGCTTCTTAAAGTAGTACAAAATAATTTCTCAAATACAGACACTACTGACTTGATATTGTTTGACAGTTGATTTTGATAAATCATGTCATTCATGCCCATCATATACTTAAGGCAGAGAAAAAAGTGAGGAACAGCGTAATTTGAAAATTTCAAAACCATTGTTAGAATGGAATTCATGATATTTTTTAAATGTAGTTTAGCCTTCTAGCATTTTAAAAAGGTGTGACGTAACTTGTGTCCCGATCGCAATGACCTGGAATTTGGACATAACCATCACTAATGCTCAAGTTTTTGCTTTAAAATTGTCCTTTATGAAGTGTAAGAAGAAAAGAAGGAAAAACGACCGATGTCAAGATATTCTGGCAATGAAAAAAGGAAGTGAGATAAATAATTCAACTGTGCGCCCAATAACAAATAGCTCTGTATTCCATCGAACATCAATAAATGCTTTATAATGTAAAAAAAAAATTATCCGAGCTCTCGAACATTACGGAACAAATATTTGAGGTAGAGCTAAGATTTGCTTGTTTTACTTGTACTGCTGTGTTAAAAATATAATGTCTATGACCGTAGACAATACAACTGAGATCTATTTATATTTATCATAGTCCCTCACTCAAATATTCACCCATTGAAGCTAAACCCCGCTCGTGGAATCGAATCCAATTTAGTGAATGTCCTTGCGTTTTATGTATATCTTTGTCCTTTACTATGAGCAGGTACGTGTCAATTTGAGAGTTATTGCAATGTTATAGGCGAAACTTTCATACCAAACAAAAAACAAAAAAAAAGCCAAAATCAAAAATACAAATCGTCAGGAGTATACAAATAACATGGACGTTTATCAACAAACATTTTGAAAAAACACCTTGGTATATAGAATTATATCAGAAAAACAACCAAAATGAATAGACAGAATCGAAATATTTTGCATAAAAACATATTTTTCTCAGAGATTTAGAATTTTGATTTGACATACTTTCTTTTAAGAAATGAATTCAATATTTATTTGTTATATACGATATAAAATGGCAGTTTACGCTTTATAAAAAAAGCGTAAACTGTTTCAAATAATTTTATGTCGTAAAAAAACTACATAAAACATTTCAACCAGAATTAAATTATAAAGCGTTAAACACAGCAGCAAGTCTTAATTAAACAAATAAGTACTATGATTCTTAAACATCGAAAGGGTTGTATTAATTAAATGAAATCCGTTTGGATTAAGAAGCTGCAATATTTGGGCTTAACTTTTTAAAAATGATCAATTATCTTCATCAACCCATTCATATGATATGATGCTTTGTTCATCCGGGTTTTTTTTTTAGATAATGTTCATTTTAATTTAAGTAATTTTCACTTTTTCGCAAATCGTTTTTGTTAAAGCTTAAAGGAAACATTTCTGCCACTTTTATACGTCTCTGCTCTCATTGCAACCAATTTTCATGTTTAATTTTGTCTTTCCTTTCAAACATATGCGTGTAATGCGAATAATATCAGTTAAAACAACAAAAAAGGGAGGGTGCAATCAATGGATTAATTTTCATTCTTTGGGCACCAACACATATTGCTAAATATAGTAAAGATTTTATCCAAGCTCCTAAACACAATGCAACATAAATTTCAAGTGAGGATAGATAAATAATGTGTTATAAATTGTTATGCTTGCGACCTTAGGAAACACAGTTTCCATTTGTTTACACTTTACATAAAACTAGATGTTATACTATGTTTCATGTCAGGATCTGAGTCAGATTCTTTCAGACATCCATTTGTCATCTGAAACAATAATATGATGCAGCAAAAGCAAAAGTAACAACCTTTAAAAATTACCGAAAATATATACATTGTCCTAATCTAATTGCTTTAGTATATGCCACTTTTTAGAAATAAACAAATAAAACATTTGCTGATATGTGATTTATTTGAAACGCATGAGGGCCTACTAGTTTCGAAAATAGAACAAAAAAGAAACAAGAAAATTATGAACAATCTTCATACCTACATTTTTAAAATGGCAATTTTTCGAAAAATATTATTCTTTAGTTTAAGGGAGAAAATATAGCAAATGTAATTTATAGTCTTTGATAGCTTTTTTTGGTCCTCTTATCTTTTTTAAAAACGGCTTCAAAGAAGAATTCATTATTAAGCCTCTGCAAACATTGCAAAATATAACTAAATTTTAATGTATAATGCCTTATTTTGTTTTACATAAAAATGCATTTGTAAAAACAACAATGACTATACATTCTAAAACCCATTCTATAAAAATGTTGATATTAACTCATACTTGATTTTATATATCACATAGAAAAAAACTATATTTTAGACATCAGTGAATCTTAATGTATTAATAAAAGTGAAACATTGTGCGCATCTCTCCACTTTGTCATTCAATCTGAAATTCAAATAGAACAGATCTTTATGACATTTTACTACTCATACATATTTGAATAATTCTTATTGTAAAATACAAAACAACAAAAAACATCTTGAAACAAAAGTTCATTTTAACATTAGGTAACGAGCGACAATGAGATAAAAACCTAAGCTGCTTAGTCCGATTTTGTATTAAAAGTTTTATATGCGCCTTTCAGCAATGGTTTTGCGTAGCATTTGAATAATAGCAAGCATTGCAGTAGTTTTCCGGGTCAAATTAAAAAATATGACCATGGTAAAACGTCATACGAAATATGTTTGCAAAACAAACTTTTAATAAAAGTGTACCGCGTTATTTCGCCCCATAATAAGATTTGAGAGGGGTGTATGAGTGTAATACAACTTTTATATTTGAAATTAATTTTTAGAAAAGTCATTTCAAAAATGATAAAGGCAAGTAAAGAAAAGCATGTGTACATTTCTTCAGTAATATGTCTGAAGTTTGTTTAGACTACAATCGATGAAAAAAATTGCATGTTTAATAAACCCAACTAATCGCGGGACGCAACCAGATCGTATTTTGTCATCGTCCTTATATTTTATCCATGAAAGGAGACCAATTATGCTGGTGTAAACAGGTGAAGGTCTGAAGAACGATTAAAGATAGAACTTTCATAGCCCCCCCACCCCCCCCCCCCAAAAAAAAAAATAAAAAAAATAATGATAAAAAAAAAAATCCGACCAAGCAACTTTGGGTGCGTCATTTTATTTTGCAATAAATAAAAATACAAACGTTCCAAAAGGTAATCATGAAACTAAGTCTTTTCTTTTCCATGTCTCCCAGACGTTTGGGAATTCATACCCTATTTCATGTGTCCTCGCAAGAAGCTGCCGAAGGCGACAGTACCTGCATATATATACCCTATCATTTGAGAACACACTACGGTGTGGCTGAAACTGAATATATTCAATGTTATTAATGAGCAACGTTGACGTCAGCATTTCTATGACGTCAAATTCACATCCTTCACAATTAATGGTCAGTAGGTTCAATGAATTACACCCTAAACCAATCTGTACGAAGAAATCAATCACTTTATAAATCTTAATTGTTTCCGTTTTCCTGTCCTTCCCTATCTTGTCTTTAAGCAGCGACGTAGCATCCGAATGGATTCCTATTTGTAGTTCTTTCTGAGTTACAGCAAGGCCAAAGTTGTAGGCTTTGACGGTTGAATATAGTTGTAGCTCTTTGATCTTCTCGGTAAAGTTTTTATAAAAACTAGGTACAGGTTCCAATGCGACGTAATGTTTAGCCCCTGTTGCTTCCATCAGTTTTGGCATCATGACTCCCAAGTATCCACCTATTTCAATGATGGTGGGCGCTGGTCTCATTTTGAATATACCGAAATACGAAATTATTATGTTTTTATCTAGGTTTAATCTATTAATGGAGTCTTTTACTACTCTTTTGACATTACTATTTCTTTCCACACAGGCGTAAAAAGAGTAGTTCTCGTGGGTTGTAAACATTCTTCGTGGTTTCAGTTTGATATTTCTGATACACTTGTCTTTCGTAATGTTAGGCCAAAGAGGAACCACGTTTTTCACTTCTTTAGGCATATCAAGGGTAATATCGTTTTGGCTAATCATAATGTCATCTAAAATGCAAAGAAACGGTTTAAATGGTTTATCGGAGTGGTCGTGAATGCATACCGAGGTAAAGTGCAAAATTAATAGGATTAGGCACATCACAGGAACAGCCAACACTTTCACAGATCTCGAGTTAATCCGCGTCACATTCCTACAAATAATAAGAAAAAATAGGATTCATAAAATACATTTTTATGTCGTCTTTAACGCTTTTCTTTGAAACACAATTTAAAAAAATATTAAAAATGAGATTTCTGATACTTAATATGAATCTGGACTCCAAATTTTACTTCAGATCTCTCTCTCTCTCTCTCTCTCGCTCTCGCTCTCGCTCTCTCTCTCTCTCTCAAATGAAATAAGCACTTCTGAATTATTATATTTGAAGCATCATAATTATGAATTGCATGGCTGCAGAGTGTGTGAAATAAATAGATTAAAAAAATTACATTTTTATAGAGGGACATTGTGCATAACAGTTAAAAGAATCAAAGATGTTGTTAACATTTATAAATATAATAACTGAATTGAGGATTACGGGGAAATTCCAGTGCATTTTGTAGTACATGTACAAACAAAGAGTGATTTTTGACAAAAACTGCTTTCTAATTAAAACAATCTTAACATGCACGAGATATTCAACAGTCTTCAGAGTACATTTTGCATCTCTTATTATTACGGATGTCAATTTTACTCGATTAGCCTAGTCGGATGCCTTAATTGGTTGCTTTAGACGAGCGATAGTCGAGTACTCGATGATTTATTCACATCATTTTTCAAGTCAATTCAAGTCTTTTTCAAATAAAATAATGCTATTGCCACATACATCCCCATATCTTAAATTTTAAAAAGAATGAAAAACGTAATATACACTTATTTGATTTATTTGATTTAAAATAATTGAAAAGTAATTTATTAAAATGTTCTGGCTTTTCCTTAATTTTTTCTTCTAAAGCTTACGCATATTTAAGCTCCATAACAATTTAGACAAATCAAATGTGACTTGTTCAATGTTTATTAAATAACTGTCCGTGTCTAATCTAAAATCAAAGATTAATGCTCATAAAAACAAACGCCTTGGGATAACTTTTGATATGATTAAATTTTTGATGATGCAAACATCTAATCCAGTAAATGATTAGAAGAACCACAGATTGTTCACAAGTTCATGTACATGTCTGCCTAAGTAAATCAAAAGAGATCAATTTATAGCCGCTTCAAAAATACACCAGGGACACTGATTTAAAAGAGTGTAATTAGCGAATCAAACATGCCGAGAAAAGAAAACTGTTTTTTTACATTCGTAGCCAAAAAAACCAAAAACTGCTTCGATAATAAAAAATAAATGATATTTTTTTTTATCTATTTAGATTGTATTCACTTTATTACGAGTAATCGACTAATCAAGTTTAAGTCGATAATGGTGTGACAGAGCGATAGTCGAGTACTCGAGTACTCATTACATCCCTACTTATTATTAATGCAATTAAATTTGTGTCTAGATTACTCTCACTGACTAATTAAGATTGCATCGGTGCTTGTTCTAAACTTTCGTCAACTAAAGAAGTACATTTTTCTCTTTTCCTAGCCCATTTGTAATTCAAGTACACATTACTCGAAAATACCCTGCCACAGAATATATGACTTTTTTTGTCAATGCAATACATGCATCAATCATAGAAATACAACTTTCTTACTTTTAGATTCCTAGATACACCAACAATATAGTATATTTCTCTCTCTCTCTCTCTCTCTCTCTCTCTCTCTCTCTCTCTCTCTCTCTCTCTCTCTCTCTCTCTTCCATACAAGCATTAGTATATAAAATACACCATAATCCACACCATTCATCAAAGTAATTATAGTTCATGTATTTCTCTTTACCTTCCCACAAAAGCACTGACAAGTACATTGTATTCTCCTTCTTTCCCTCACATACCAGTAAAACAATTGGATTTGACTAATATTCGCTGTTTATTTTGCCCCGTTTGCCCTATCTGTCCCAACCTTATAAGATAGCTTAATCCGCGATCGGCTTTTTTTAAAATTGAAATCTTATAATTTTGATATTTTTTCCCACTTAGACCGGAATTTGACACCCTGGAGCAATAAGATAAAGAAAAAAATTAATGTTGAATTTAACAGAAATTGAGACCTTCTTTTAGGATCAGTATATATTTGCTGAAATTAAAGCTTTTACCAAGAAAGCAAATACTTAGTATGTATGTAAAATAAAAAAAAAAATACAAATTTATAGTAGTTTTAAAAATAATGATAATGTAAAACAACTTACATTATCGTAAATTTCCGATTCTTTATTAAATCTGTAAACGATCACGAGACTATACAGCGCGACTAATTCAAGTAAAACTGCGTTACATAAATGATGGCGTCTTTATGGTGAATGTTGACCGAGCAGCTCTTTATGGGGTTATTGAGGGTTTTTTTTTTTAAATAGCACAACCCGTCTTTACAACAGAGAGAAGGTAAAGGTTGTTGCTAAGGCGATGTTATGAATATTCATGAATATTTTAAAGTTAATGCGTTTATTCAAAAAAAAGAAAATTGAATGCTATTGTTTAAAAAAAAACCCGCCAGTGTTGTTTTAAAATCATTAATATATGTACTGTATCAACAGCGTATTTTTTTAGCCGGGGAAAGTCCTTGTTATTTTGCAATTTGGAAGGTTTTTTTTTATTAAAAGCACAACAGTTCTGACAATAAAATAAAGAAACAACCGAAAAGCGTCAAAGTAGAAGCTTTCGCTATACGAAATAGCTTAACAGAGAGCCATGACATGTCAAAATCAATTGGTTTTTTGCAAAAAATTAAGCAAAGAGTTTATTTTTCTTAACAATTGTTTTGAAAACAAAAATGTGCATTTTTGAGACGTTTATAGTGCGCATGAACTTCCATAAACTACTTTACAAAGCATTGATATTTGGCTACACATCGAAAAAGTGGGGGTTGGATTTTTAATGGTCGCTTAAAAATTCACTCCACTGAGTTTTTAATACTAAACATACATATATTTAAAAATAGCCTTTTACAAATTTTATTCGCTCTCGGACGCTTTGTTTTTGCCGACATAAAAAGCAGAGAGAGAGAGAGAGAGAGAGAGAGAGAGAGAGAGAGAGAGAGAGAGAGAGAGAGAGAGATTGCCAGTTTATATTACCAAATATGCACAGTTACACATTAAAATAGCTCGGCTTTCAGTACTTCAGTGCCTTTATCTTACAGTCTTATTCGAGCATATTATATGTAAATTTTTCGTCACATGTTTCTATACTGTACAATTTTGAATCATTTCTTTGTTTCGAATACTAAAATGGATAACCATTACTCTTAGTTAAAGACATTAGGAACAAGGTTGCATTTTACCGTATTTAAATTATTCACTGTAATCGATAATAATTTATGTATATATTTCAATTTTTAGAAAAACAAATAAAACTGGCGAGGAAAGATAACTATGGCGAACAATGCCTTTTCGGATAAATGTTCAGATTTTAATACTACAAGCTGTTTTTATGCAGAAAACCAACAATATATCTCCCTAGCTGCACATATGTAGCCTCAGGTCTAAACTAATCCAGTTACCGACCTTGGAGTTAACTTCTTTGGATGTTAAAAATTACAATTTACGCCACACAAAATGTGACGCTAGTTTGGATTGATTTTTCTTATTCATAAACTCATTTAATACTTATTAAGTTTACCTTATGATCGTTTTTAAATAGCATGTTCCAGAAAAAGTATCGTTGAACAAGACGCTCTCTATGCAGAAAGCTTCAAAGCGTCTGGTTGAACGATATCAGTTCACGATAATGTTAAAAAAAAATCGGCTCTTTCAAATTTTGATATCAAATAACAACACTACAACAAAGTTTTAGATAGTCAGAAAACCAGAGATTAAATAATAAGGTTCTGTCGGCAATTTTGTCGTTTTGTAACTAACCTTTCACATAAATAAAGATTGCAATAATGACATACAATTATATTTTACCGTCTTATAGTCCGAGGATGAATTCATTTTGTTTGACCATCTGCATACCGAGACATCTCAACATATTTAAAGTGCGCTGGACAAAAACGTAACTGTTCTGAAATATTTGTAATTTAAATCTGTTTGAAATCAATATTTGCCTGTCTGGGGGATGAAATAATTTGGTAAAAAAAAAAACAAACATAATAATATTTTCACGTTGTTTGTATGTTTGACATGTCATTTAAAAATATAAATTTTCTCTTAAGAATTGCAAAATACAACACATCTTGAAAATGCATCGATGCAAGTTTAAAACAGGCTATTTTGTTCTATTTTGACTTTTAACATATAAATAGATAAAAGAGAATTAGACAATGCGAGTCTTATTATCATTATTAGTAGTAGTATATAGCAAAGTATACACGACTATTGTACATGTACCAACTCACAATGTTAAGCGACATTAGATGTCATTTTTTGAAGTGCAGTTCATGTTTTAGAAATTGTATCATAGCACATTGACATCTAACCCACGGCAGAATGATTTTCAAAATGAACGTTTATCTTGTTGATTCTCAAGTAGTTGTGCGGCTTTTAAGTTATATTTTTAAACAAGAATAAATTGTTTTTCAACGTTTTTTGGGTATATTGTGGACTAAAATTCATATATTTACATTTGCAAATATGTTTCCTTATATGAACCTACAGAAAAGCGAAAATGTTCAATTGTGTATGAACTTTTTCATGACGTCACAATGATCATAGCACGCGCTTATCTCTTGTCGCTTGGATTATTGTAAAAATGAAATATCGGTAATTTTAACAGTTCTGAACGATTTGTCTTTTCCAGACGTAAGTATAAGTAATAAAAAGCAATGTTAAAAAGGTTTACCGGGATATGAAGTTGGTTGGTACGTGATCAAATCAACTGAGAAGCCCTTAGGGCTTCACAGGATTTGATCACGTGACCAACCAATGTCATATCCCGTTAAACTTTTTTAAAGTGCTGTTGATTTCTGAAACAAAACCTGTCATTGAACAAGATGGTAGATATACAGTATATTGTACAGTTATTAAGTAACATAATGTGTTTTTGAGGACTCCAAGTTTCAATTTGGCTCTATGACCATGGTTCATTAAATTGCAACAATAAAGAATCCCCCCCCAAATATTACATAAATTTATATAAAAGAAAACGTATCTTTTTAAGCGTGCATATATAATGCCTTGTTAAACGTTGATTACATCTATTTCATATTCGTATATTGAGCTCGTAATATATATCTTCATCATAGAATATCTTAGGGAAACGTTTAAACATCTCTCAAGAAATGAAATCCTACCGTTGGGGTATATTTATTTAGTATCCTTAGGTACTGTAGATTCTAAAAAAAAATAACAAACAAACCCAAAACTGATGGTCTAGGAGGTGTTTAAATCTTGTGAAAATGTTGAATTACTCTAAAAAATGTTGAGGGTACAATTTGTAACTTTAGTGTGCAATTGCCCTGTATATATAATGTGAACTTTAATTTTTAAAGAATCACGAACACGGGCTCAAATTGGGATCCTAAGTCTCAAAAAATGTTTAAAAAGAACCACAACGAAATTCAGTGCCACCATTTGTATTAGTACTGCGAAGAATGCCCGAATATAGTGTTTATTATAAATTCGACAACCACAAACCCATGCAAATAATTTGGTCCAGCAGAGGTTCAAAGTTCTGTATAGAAATATCTTTGGTAGTGTATCCCTCAAGAAATACGTACAATTCTTCATTTTGTGATATAAGTATGACATTTTATTTGATGGATCGTTAGAGTATCAGTTCTGAAGCAAGATTGTGTTGTTCAAAGAAGGATATACGTCCTTAATTTTTTTGTACGATTTTTTTTGTAATTTTTACTAAAGGGTAGAAATTTGCAAGTAACGCACTGTATAGTTTAAAATTTAATGTGAATAAATGCATGATATAAATATCTAATAAACCATGACCAGTAATATCAACAAGATGTTTTATAAAATCAAAGTACTGAGATTACTGAAAGACGGGGTCTTGAAAGTTTGAATTTGTAATTGTCCTGGATTTCCTCGAATATGCTTCCAAAATTTATGAGTTTGAATTAGTTGTTACAATCTATGTTAATTCAGCTTTTTTGCAATTGTCTGATACATTGTCTAAATTTTACTCAATCCCGGCCTTCATAATTGTAGAAATTTGACACAACGGTATATTATGTTAAATAAGACCCCAAGGAAAATTTTAAAAATTACTACTTACCGGGAAAATCAAACAACTTTAACAAAGTAGATAATTTTAATCATTAGATTTATTTAATTTTGTGATCCAAGAGAAAATCCACAAGTCAGACGGTATCCGTAATAAAAGTTTTATAAAAAACCCCAAAACTCTAAAACTGCTGAATTAACAAAATCAGTGAACAAAGTGTATACCGATAACAAACACAGGTACCTGACGTTTGAAATATTTTTTTACAATAAGATTCAAAGAACTTTGACAATAAAAAGATTTGTCACGGTCGCCATTTTGCTTTTAAGACCGACTTATCTGACACGATTTTCTTCATTTGCGATTCATGCAAAACTTTTTTGTGTAAACTCGTGCATCACCTACAAGAATTACGATACAACCGTTACTTTCATTAAAAATCGTACTCCGAAAATCAGAGACATAAATAACAGAGATTGTCAACTCCGCCATTAGCGTGTAAATGTTACAGGACCAACCTTACTTTGAGAACTACAAGTGCAAAGCAATCTTGTATACGTCATTAAATTTGAACCTGATAGTGAACAAAAACCTGTAAATATTTCAAGCATGTCTTATTTATGAAATATTTACAATAACTCTTTATTTAGTTTTTAAATTACCTTTTTAAAACTTGACTTTTCACAAAGAAATAGTAATGCATTACTTTACTCATGTAATGGTAATGTAATGCATTACCTAATGAAAATTAAGTAATGGTAATGGTAATTTAATGCTATAATTCACGAAGTGATGGTAATGTAATGTATTATTTTTCAATGTAATTCACCCCAAGCCTGATTCCAACTAAGCCGGAAAACATGAACATTAACATTTAATTTGGTTCTTCAATCCATAAGATTGTATATATTATATGATGTATAAGTCTTCCAAAATGTATAATCTATTATAGATTTTGCTTACAATGCATTGTTTAAAATTTAATTCAGTTTAATCAACTAAAGAGCCAACGAACGAGAAGGCAAATTCAGACTTGTTTTTATTTTCTTTGTACAAAATTCCTTTAGAGACGAACAGCAGTCATACCGCAAGTAGACTGGAAGCCAATGAAACACATATTTAATTTGTAAAAATCTGTGTATAATCCGTCCCGATTTTAACTTAGGCTTGCGCATGAAGTTTGGTAGTATTAAGGTGAAAGATTGTCAAAATAAACTTCACAACTTTTAAAAAATGGTACGTTGCGTTTGGGAACTTTAATTTCGATTCCACCATCAACCACTTCTATTGATTAATGAGCTCGTACACGAACTGAATCGTCAACGGCGCTGTGCATTCAGTTACGTTACTCATTCCACATTTGAACCCGAGCAAGAATATTTTGATCAATAAAACTATTTGTTTATTTTCTAAATAGAATTTTGTTCATACACAGAGGACTTCAAAAGATCTTATGCGTGTTTTTATAATACATATTTACTGAAATGCGTGAAATCTTTCTGCACTATTTTCTTACGCGTAGGTTCAATTCATGTGTTCTACGCGTGCCTTCCGGTTTGAGACTTTGGCTGACAGTAAACCAATAGACGGGGTCACGTGACCCCGTCTAAAAATTATTAATGTAAATAAAAATAACTTTTGTTTATTTTGTTGAAAGCTAAAGTTATAATCTTTTAAAGAGACGTGTCTTATGGAGAAGAAATATAAGCAATAACTTTTTAAAAAAGAAATTGAATCAAATTGACGAAAGTTAAAAAATATTGCTAATTTTCAAAATTTGACCGATCCCGATTAGAAACAAACTGATCCCGATCTTAATTGCAAAAAATTGAAAATCAACAATATTTCTTCAAGTGCAGACAATAAATCAATTGAATTTTTAATTGTTCTCCTAATTTACAAATCACAAATTACACATCCTAGTTTTTTGTTGAAATTGTTATATATTAAATTTTCTATCATTCAAGTCGGGATCAGTTTAATTTCGATCGGGTGTGGTTCAATTTAGAAAATTTTGCCATATCTCTAAAATTTCGCCATTTTGATTCAATTTCATTTTTAAACATGATGGCCATTCATTTCCTTTATATGGAACACGTTTCTTTAAAAATATGTATCCATAAAATAAAATTTTGGTGTAGAATTCCACCTTAATCATATATAGTCTTGTATACATGTAGATATGATAACCTTAAAGAAGTTTTTTATAACCTTTTTTATATTAAATATATATTTTTGATTTAAAGTCTCAGAATTTTTTTTGAATTTTACAAATCAGCGGCCTGTCCTGAATTTGTAAAATGCAAGAGAGTGGGATAATGCCAGGTTCTAAGGTCCTTATGTAGGTTCAAGGGTGAATCCCCTTGAATAAATCATATTATTTATGTTGTTTAAAATACTTTTTTAGCGTTACTTGACTATAGATTATTCCCTAAATCATGAATGCTATAGCGTAAACTAACTCAAAACTCAGCTGAAGTGTAAGGCTAATCGAATATATTTTAAACTCTTACAGCAAAAAAAAAAATTCCCTTTCTGGCGGCAAGCAATGATTTTTTTTCCAAATTTCAGAGAAGTTCTTTGTTATATCGAAATATTTAAATATTACCAGCCGCAAATGTATTGTTGCTATATCCTTTGGTGACATAATAAATATTTGTTGAAAACTCAGTTTCTTTCTCAAAGAGAAATTGGAATAATCTAGATAAAATTCCAAAGAGAAATAAAGTAATCTAGATGAAATTCACCAACATTAAATATGTAATATGAGTCGTTTTTTATATATACTCCTGTTGATTACAGTTTGTTGTTATTACTTTAAATCGCTTTCAAATCAATTTATCATTTGATAGTCCTAATACTATATCTTAGTCAAAATTAATGATGTAATTAAGTACTATTCACGATGGGCCTAAGCCATTTTTAAAGAAACGATGAAGATTGTCAATAATCAACACTTTCACCATAACCATACGCAAATATCTCCCATAAAATCAATAGAAGGTGACCTATTTTTTTTGGGATAAAATTTAAATCTGCTTTTTTGCAAGCAATGACATGTTTTAGAATTTGAAAGGCGACGCAATCGATTAAATTTTAAGCAGTTCATGTCGTATAAAATCCTTTGTCTACTACAACACAACTTTATGGATGCAAAATATTTTTACCCAATGCTCTATTCATTTGGATAATTGCTCCATTTTCCATTTGGCCATAATTTCATATTTGTCTTCTCCATATGCCGGAGTTGCTCTTCAGCTTTTTCAATTACGTTTTTGGTTCAAAATGAACCTCAATGCAAACATGTAGTAATTTTGATCTTGACATTAAATACATTTATTCTTAGCAATTTTTTACAAGTATTTAGTCACTTTATAACGTATGAAATCACGTTTTTAAATCAATGTTGTTGGTTTTTCATTTGATCTATAGTTAAGTGTAAAAACACAATAACTATGGTATAATTCTAACGTAAAAATGTGCATCTAGTCCGTTTTAAACATTTTTATACGTAGGCGAATACGACCATATCAATGGTCTGCCCGAAAAAATTAAGCTGAATTTTACTGTATTGTAAGAAGACCCTTATTTGGAGACTAAGATTGCCGTTTGCATTTTTCACAACCCCGTCCAAGCTGTTGCACACACCTTATTTTAGATGAACGGAAAAACTTAAACTTAGTTTTGTTCAAACAAACTGTGTTTTTCTTAGGTTATACGACGCCTGCTTTGGTTTGATAATGCATATATTGTTGACATTACTGCCGTTCTAATTTCCTCAGACTATAAGACGCTTGCTCTGGTCGATTATACAGATTTTGAGTTTTTAATACTAAACATACATATATTTAAAAATAGCCTTTTACAAATTTTATTCGCTCTCGGACGCTTTGTTTTTGCCGACATAAAAAGCAGAGAGAGAGAGAGAGAGAGAGAGAGAGAGAGAGAGAGAGAGAGAGATTGCCAGTTTATATTACCAAATATGCACAGTTACACATTAAAATAGCTCGGCTTTCAGTACTTCAGTGCCTTTATCTTACAGTCTTATTCGAGCATATTATATGTAAATTTTTCGTCACATGTTTCTATACTGTACAATTTTGAATCATTTCTTTGTTTCGAATACTAAAATGGATAACCATTACTCTTAGTTAAAGACATTAGGAACAAGGTTGCATTTTACCGTATTTAAATTATTCACTGTAATGGATAATAATTTATGTATATATTTCAATTTTTAGAAAAACAAATAAAACTGGCGAGGAAAGATAACTATGGCGAACAATGCCTTTTCGGATAAATGTTCAGATTTTAATACTACAAGCTGTTTTTATGCAGAAAACCAACAATATATCTCCCTAGCTGCACATATGTAGCCTCAGGTCTAAACTAATCCAGTTACCGACCTTGGAGTTAACTTCTTTGGATGTTAAAAATTACAATTTACGCCACACAAAATGTGACGCTAGTTTGGATTGATTTTTCTTATTCATAAACTCATTTAATACTTATTAAGTTTACCTTATGATCGTTTTTAAATAGCATGTTCCAGAAAAAGTATCGTTGAACAAGACGCTCTCTATGCAGAAAGCTTCAAAGCGTCTGGTTGAACGATATCAGTTCACGATAATGTTAAAAAAAAATCGGCTCTTTCAAATTTTGATATCAAATAACAACACTACAACAAAGTTTTAGATAGTCAGAAAACCAGAGATTAAATAATAAGGTTCTGTCGGCAATTTTGTCGTTTTGTAACTAACCTTTCACATAAATAAAGATTGCAATAATGACATACAATTATATTTTACCGTCTTATAGTCCGAGGATGAATTCATTTTGTTTGACCATCTGCATACCGAGACATCTCAACATATTTAAAGTGCGCTGGACAAAAACGTAACTGTTCTGAAATATTTGTAATTTAAATCTGTTTGAAATCAATATTTGCCTGTCTGGGGGATGAAATAATTTGGTAAAAAAAAAAACAAACATAATAATATTTTCACGTTGTTTGTATGTTTGACATGTCATTTAAAAATATAAATTTTCTCTTAAGAATTGCAAAATACAACACATCTTGAAAATGCATCGATGCAAGTTTAAAACAGGCTATTTTGTTCTATTTTGACTTTTAACATATAAATAGATAAAAGAGAATTAGACAATGCGAGTCTTATTATCATTATTAGTAGTAGTATATAGCAAAGTATACACGACTATTGTACATGTACCAACTCACAATGTTAAGCGACATTAGATGTCATTTTTTTAAAGTGCAGTTCATTTTTTAGAAATTGTATCATAGCACATTGACATCTAACCCACGGCAGAATGATTTTCAAAATGAACGTTTATCTTGTTGATTCTCAAGTAGTTGTGCGGCTTTTAAGTTATATTTTTAAACAAGAATAAATTGTTTTTCAACGTTTTTTGGGTATATTGTGGACTAAAATTCATATATTTACATTTGCAAATATGTTTCCTTATATGAACCTACAGAAAAGCGAAAATGTTCAATTGTGTATGAACTTTTTCATGACGTCACAATGATCATAGCACGCGCTTATCTCTTGTCGCTTGGATTATTGTAAAAATGAAATATCGGTAATTTTAACAGTTCTGAACGATTTGTCTTTTCCAGACGTAAGTATAAGTAATAAAAAGCAATGTTAAAAAGGTTTACCGGGATATGAAGTTGGTTGGTACGTGATCAAATCAACTGAGAAGCCCTTAGGGCTTCACAGGATTTGATCACGTGACCAACCAATGTCATATCCCGTTAAACTTTTTTAAAGTGCTGTTGATTTCTGAAACAAAACCTGTCATTGAACAAGATGGTAGATATACAGTATATTGTACAGTTATTAAGTAACATAATGTGTTTTTGAGGACTCCAAGTTTCAATTTGGCTCTATGACCATGGTTCATTAAATTGCAACAATAAAGAATCCCCCCCCAAATATTACATAAATTTATATAAAAGAAAACGTATCTTTTTAAGCGTGCATATATAATGCCTTGTTAAACGTTGATTACATCTATTTCATATTCGTATATTGAGCTCGTAATATATATCTTCATCATAGAATATCTTAGGGAAACGTTTAAACATCTCTCAAGAAATGAAATCCTACCGTTGGGGTATATTTATTTAGTATCCTTAGGTACTGTAGATTCTAAAAAAAAATAACAAACAAACCCAAAACTGATGGTCTAGGAGGTGTTTAAATCTTGTGAAAATGTTGAATTACTCTAAAAAATGTTGAGGGTACAATTTGTAACTTTAGTGTGCAATTGCCCTGTATATATAATGTGAACTTTAATTTTTAAAGAATCACGAACACGGGCTCAAATTGGGATCCTAAGTCTCAAAAAATGTTTAAAAAGAACCACAACGAAATTCAGTGCCACCATTTGTATTAGTACTGCGAAGAATGCCCGAATATAGTGTTTATTATAAATTCGACAACCACAAACCCATGCAAATAATTTGGTCCAGCAGAGGTTCAAAGTTCTGTATAGAAATATCTTTGGTAGTGTATCCCTCAAGAAATACGTACAATTCTTCATTTTGTGATATAAGTATGACATTTTATTTGATGGATCGTTAGAGTATCAGTTCTGAAGCAAGATTGTGTTGTTCAAAGAAGGATATACGTCCTTAATTTTTTTGTACGATTTTTTTTGTAATTTTTACTAAAGGGTAGAAATTTGCAAGTAACGCACTGTATAGTTTAAAATTTAATGTGAATAAATGCATGATATAAATATCTAATAAACCATGACCAGTAATATCAACAAGATGTTTTATAAAATCAAAGTACTGAGATTACTGAAAGACGGGGTCTTGAAAGTTTGAATTTGTAATTGTCCTGGATTTCCTCGAATATGCTTCCAAAATTTATGAGTTTGAATTAGTTGTTACAATCTATGTTAATTCAGCTTTTTTGCAATTGTCTGATACATTGTCTAAATTTTACTCAATCCCGGCCTTCATAATTGTAGAAATTTGACACAACGGTATATTATGTTAAATAAGACCCCAAGGAAAATTTTAAAAATTACTACTTACCGGGAAAATCAAACAACTTTAACAAAGTAGATAATTTTAATCATTAGATTTATTTAATTTTGTGATCCAAGAGAAAATCCACAAGTCAGACGGTATCCGTAATAAAAGTTTTATAAAAAACCCCAAAACTCTAAAACTGCTGAATTAACAAAATCAGTGAACAAAGTGTATACCGATAACAAACACAGGTACCTGACGTTTGAAATATTTTTTTACAATAAGATTCAAAGAACTTTGACAATAAAAAGATTTGTCACGGTCGCCATTTTGCTTTTAAGACCGACTTATCTGACACGATTTTCTTCATTTGCGATTCATGCAAAACTTTTTTGTGTAAACTCGTGCATCACCTACAAGAATTACGATACAACCGTTACTTTCATTAAAAATCGTACTCCGAAAATCAGAGACATAAATAACAGAGATTGTCAACTCCGCCATTAGCGTGTAAATGTTACAGGACCAACCTTACTTTGAGAACTACAAGTGCAAAGCAATCTTGTATACGTCATTAAATTTGAACCTGATAGTGAACAAAAACTTGTAAATATTTCAAGCATGTCTTTTTTATGAAATATTTACAATAACTCTTTATTTAGTTTTTAAATTACCTTTTTAAAACTTGACTTTTCACAAAGAAATAGTAATGCATTACTTTACTCATGTAATGGTAATGTAATGCATTACCTAAAGAAAATTAAGTAATGGTAATGGTAATTTAATGCTATAATTCATGAAGTGATGGTAATGTAATGTATTATTTTTCAATGTAATTCACCCCAAGCCTGATTCCAACTAAGCCGGAAAACATGAACATTAACATTTAATTTGGTTCTTCAATCCATAAGATTGTATATATTATATGATGTATAAGTCTTCCAAAATGTATAATCTATTATAGATTTTGCTTACAATGCATTGTTTAAAATTTAATTCAGTTTAATCAACTAAAGAGCCAACGAACGAGAAGGCAAATTCAGACTTGTTTTTATTTTCTTTGTACAAAATTCCTTTAGAGACGAACAGCAGTCATACCGCAAGTAGACTGGAAGCCAATGAAACACATATTTAATTTGTAAAAATCTGTGTATAATCCGTCCCGATTTTAACTTAGGCTTGCGCATGAAGTTTGGTAGTATTAAGGTGAAAGATTGTCAAAATAAACTTCACAACTTTTAAAAAATGGTACGTTGCGTTTGGGAACTTTAATTTCGATTCCACCATCAACCACTTCTATTGATTAATGAGCTCGTACACGAACTGAATCGTCAACGGCGCTGTGCATTCAGTTACGTTACTCATTCCACATTTGAACCCGAGCAAGAATATTTTGATCAATAAAACTATTTGTTTATTTTCTAAATAGAATTTTGTTCATACACAGAGGACTTCAAAAGATCTTATGCGTGTTTTTATAATACATATTTACTGAAATGCGTGAAATCTTTCTGCACTATTTTCTTACGCGTAGGTTCAATTCATGTGTTCTACGCGTGCCTTCCGGTTTGAGACTTTGGCTGACAGTAAACCAATAGACGGGGTCACGTGACCCCGTCTAAAAATTATTAATGTAAATAAAAATAACTTTTGTTTATTTTGTTGAAAGCTAAAGTTATAATCTTTTAAAGAGACGTGTCTTATGGAGAAGAAATATAAGCAATAACTTTTTTAAAAAGAAATTGAATCAAATTGACGAAAGTTAAAAAATATTGCTAATTTTCAAAATTTGACCGATCCCGATTAGAAACAAACTGATCCCGATCTTAATTGCAAAAAATTGAAAATCAACAATATTTCTTCAAGTGCAGACAATAAATCAATTGAATTTTTAATTGTTCTCCTAATTTACAAATCACAAATTACACATCCTAGTTTTTTGTTGAAATTGTTATATATTAAATTTTCTATCATTCAAGTCGGGATCAGTTTAATTTCGATCGGGTGTGGTTCAATTTAGAAAATTTTGCCATATCTCTAAAATTTCGCCATTTTGATTCAATTTCATTTTTAAACATGATGGCCATTCATTACCTTTATATGGAACACGTTTCTTTAAAAATATGTATCCATAAAATAAAATGTTGGTGTAGAATTCCACCTTAATCATATATAGTCTGGTATACATGTAGATATGATAACCTTAAAGAAGTTTTTTATAACCTTTTTTATATTAAATATATATTTTTGATTTAAAGTCTCAGAATTTTTTTTGAATTTTACAAATCAGCGGCCTGTCCTGAATTTGTAAAATGCAAGAGAGTGGGATAATGCCAGGTTCTAAGGTCCTTATGTAGGTTCAAGGGTGAATCCCCTTGAATAAATCATATTATTTATGTTGTTTAAAATACTTTTTTAGCGTTACTTGACTATAGATTATTCCCTAAATCATGAATGCTATAGCGTAAACTAACTCAAAACTCAGCTGAAGTGTAAGGCTAATCGAATGTATTTTAAACTCTTACAGCAAAAAAAAAAATTCCCTCTCTGGCGGCAAGCAATGATTTTTTTTCCAAATTTCAGAGAAGTTCTTTGTTATATCGAAATATTTAAATATTACCAGCCGCAAATGTATTGTTGCTATATCCTTTGGTGACATAATAAATATTTGTTGAAAACTCAGTTTTTTTCTCAAAGAGAAATTGGAATAATCTAGATAAAATTCCAAAGAGAAATAAAGTAATCTAGATGAAATTCACCAACATTAAATATGTAATATGAGTCGTTTTTATATATACTCCTGTTGATTACAGTTTGTTGTTATTACTTTAAATCGCTTTCAAATCAATTTATCATTTGATAGTCCTAATACTATATCTTGGTCAAAATTAATGATGTCATTAAGTACTATTCACGATGGGCCTAAGCCATTTTTAAAGAAACGATGAAGATTGTCAATAATCAACACTTTCACCATAACCATACGCAAATATCTCCCATAAAATCAATAGAAGGTGACCTATTTTTTTTGGGATAAAATTTAAATCTGCTTTTTTGCAAGCAATGACATGTTTTAAAATTTGAAAGGCAACGCAATCGATTGAATTTTAAGCAGTTCATGTCGTATAAAATCCTTTGTCTACTACAACACAACTTTATGGATGCAAAATATTTTTACCCAATGCTCTATTCATTTGGATAATTGCTCCATTTTCCATTTGGCCATAATTTCATATTTGTCTTCTCCATATGCCGGAGTTGCTCTTCAGCTTTTTCAATTACGTTTTTGGTTCAAAATGAACCTCAATGCAAACATGTAGTAATTTTGATCTTGACATTAAATACATTTATTCTTAGCAATTTTTTACAAGTATTTAGTCACTTTATAACGTATGAAATCACGTTTTTAAATCAATGTTGTTGGTTTTTCATTTGATCTATAGTTAAGTGTAAAAACACAATAACTATGGTATAATTCTAACGTAAAAATGTGCATCTAGTCCGTTTTAAACATTTTTATACGTAGCCTAATACGACCATATCAATGGTCTGCCCGAAAAAATTAAGCTGAATTTTACTGTATTGTAAGAAGACCCTTATTTGGAGACTAAGATTGCCGTTTGCATTTTTCACAACCCCGTCCAAGCTGTTGCACACACCTTATTTTAGATGAACGGAAAAACTTAAACTTAGTTTTGTTCAAACATACTGTGTTTTTCTTAGGTTATACGACGCCTGCTTTGGTTTGATAATGCATATATTGTTGACATTACTGCCGTTCTAATTTCCTCAGACTATAAGACGCTTGCTCTGGTCGATTATACATATTTTGATGGCTTACTGCCGTCCTAATTTCCTCAGACCATACGACGCTTGCTCTGGTTAAACATACGTGTACGACATCATTACCGTCCTAATTTAAATGAATTGCTAGCTGCAAAAGAGCAAAATTGCCTACAACACTTTTTTTAATTTCTGGCTTTCTGATTATCTGAAAGCTTCATGTAATCGTGTTTTTTATATCAGAATTTGAAAAAAAGCGAAGTGTTTTGGAATATTATTATGAACTGATATCGTTTGACTAGATGCTTTTTTGCAACAATTTAGTTTAAACAAAATTTATGAATATTATAGCACAGTATATAACAGATTGAGAAACAAGCCCAAAGACTTGTGTTAATTTCACTTTCGTCAGTTTTCAAATGAGAGGAAGTGAAGTTTTCAAGTACAATAACATTACACATAAACATTGATTAGGAAAAGAATAGCTGGAATTAAGTATTGAGACAAAACAATAGATAATGTCTAAATAATGTCTATACTAATCGACTTAAGTTACTTGATCTTAATAGTGACACATAAGGTTGTGAAATAACTCTATATAGACATTACATGTCTGTGGATATACAGGTACATACAGTACCGATCAGACCCAACCTAACACCAGAGTAAACCCAACTTAACCCTGGGTTTACTTTCTGGGTTTACTTTGGGTTTACTTTTTGAAAATTTGGGTCCACTCGGGGTTTACTTTAGGTCAACTCGGGATTTACTTTGGGTTTACTCGAGATATGCTTTTGGGGTCAACTATGCGCACTGAAAAGTGAAGCAGACCTGTATTTTAACTTATCATTCTACTGTCTGTGCTTCCAGCCCCTTGTATATTCCGAATACACATGTAGCGTCTGCTTTCAGGGTATATTTCTGATCGGGGTTTACTCTCTGTGTCCAGTCTTGGTTTACTTGTGGTTTACCCTGGGTCCACTCTCGTAAACCCAGAGTAAACCTAGAAAGTAAACCCAGGGTACAGTTGGGGTTTACTTTCTGTTAGGTTTGGTCTGATCGGTACTGTACAAATTATATTTGTATGGTTATAGTTAAACAACAGGTGAATTCAGATCCATTTACTTTAGCAAGATATTTCTGGAAAAGGTAAAAAATATTGTTTTCACTTTTAAATTAATTAGCGCTAACATATAAAAAATAATTCAACTTAAAAAAATTAGGAAGGGTCAGGATTGTTTTGAGCTAAACTCTGGAAAATGTATTAGAGTGTAATAAAAAATGGTCAGTAGATTCAACTTAGCCGCAAATACAAAGAGGCCAGGTGATTAATCTTCTTTGAAACAAATGAAGATTAAGACTACTACCTTCTAGTCTTAGTTTGGAGTGAACAGTCTTGCCAAGTCTGGTTCCTAAATAAAAAAGATTTGGGATTTTAATCCTATTGGTATGTAAGTATGTTTCGTCCATGCAGAAGACAAAGCTGTTAAGATTCATCTAGTGGTGGAACTCTTACCCTCTAGTTACCAAATCTATGGATAGAAAGTACCATACAACATGGTAAATGTTCTGCATATCATGTATATCAATAATATCTTTGTGGGTTGTTGTTTGTTTTTACAGAGCAAGTCGGGTTCCCTCTTTTAAGAGAACATCCAAAATTCCATTGCCTGTTCTTGATTCCTTGTCACGGACTCTATTAAAAATCTCTCCGAATTTCAGCAAGATTGCGATTTATTTTTCCTCTGATATTGATCAAAGCGTTTAGTGGTACAAAGGATCATCATTATCATCATCATCATCATCATCATCATCATCAAGTTCTTCTTTGGACATGGCTTCACAATAGAAATGCAAGTTGGCATGTAAAAGTTGACACATTTACTGTTTGCAAATCCAATGTAGTACCATGTTCCAATCTAAGAATGGTGAGATGTGTTTTAGACTGACATTGTGTAACTTTTGGAGTCTTGTGTTTGGTTGGGTAAATTTTGCAACAACTCTTGAATCTTAAGAATTTTATACTTATGTCAAATTGCAGTAAACACATGTCTGGAGTCGAGCAGATTTTCCTTTTTCTCATTTGTTACAGTTTAGAATCTTTGTGACAAATGTGGTTTGTTCACAATGCATACATTTTAATTTTGTTAAATATGTTTACTATGTCATTCTTAATTAGGCATTCAAATGAATAGCAAATTCAAGTTTTATAAATACCTTACTGTGTGGCTGGTCACAGGGATCAGATTGTCCTGGGTTTGGTTGATTTTAGTCAAAGTCCGGATTTTGCCCTAAGTTATTCTAAAGAACAGTGAATCTGTGTCATTATCTGAGTTATAAATTTCTAGAATGACCATATCTTCAAAGTAAATATTGAAAACTGCTTTGGTATCATCACACATTTTCTTAAAGCGGCATTTTGTTGCGATTTTGTTAAAATTCAATTTTTATGTTTTTATTATTTACAATGCTTTAGAAATGCATTTCTAACGATCAAATAAAATTTGAGAGCCATTCGTTGAGATATATGCAGGATACAGGGCTCACAATTCTTTGTCATGTAAACAAGGCTCTGCCCTGTTTTTGTTAACATAGGTTCAATATACCAGCAAAAATTCTTTTCCAGCTTATTTGTCTATCTTTTTATTTATTTTAAGCATAGATAAACAGTTCGTTACGTTTGAAACATTCGATTAAGAATTAAAACTGAAATGACTACTTCAACGTTCAAAATGTAAACAAACGCTTTGTTTACATAGCGAAGAATTTCAAGCTCTGTATCTCGCTCAAAACTCAACAAATAACAATCAAATTTCGTTTGTCTATTAAAAATGCCTTTCTGAAGCATTGTAAATATGAAAATCGGAAACATAAGTTTTGGCCGAAATCTTGACTCTTTAACACTTGTATTCTCGATTAATACATGTAACAGACTACTTATTATATGATTTTAGTCTTTAAATTATTCTTTAATTCTGTAATATATTTTAGATGTGATCCAAATGGATAGAAATAGTATGTAGTTACTAAATTGTACTCATGTCAAAGGCTAAATGTTTTCATAGGAAATTGATTTCCAATGCAAACATAAGGGGAAATAAACACTAAATGTAAATATATTGCAATTGACTGTATAGCACATATTCATCATGTGATAATTTGAACTAAACTTATTTTATCATTTAGGAGGAGCAACAGACAATCCGTCATCTTGAAGACTGATTAAAAGTAATATCTCTCAAACGTGAAATGACGCTACTATTCTCAAAATGATATGAAGAAAATAAGGTATTCCGCCTCAAGGTCAGACGACACGTATACAACTTGATCCAGGATTTTTTAAATTGATTTACCACTATTTTGACAAGCTTTCTCTAGGGAACGTTACCAGGCGCTTGTGCAAGATGCTAGACTATGCACTTTCCTATATAATCTAATTTCAAATACACTTATAATACTAATATAAACAAGAGGCCCATGGGCCACATCGCTTACCTGAGCAACAATGGGCGTTCGAAAGATACTGTGCCATATGGTCCATCGGTAGAATAACAAAAAATAAATATTGTAAAGAATTCGAATTTTACACTTATTTTTGCATACACTTAATCTTTGACATTGAACCTTCATGAAATACTATTTTTTACCAGAATAGGAAAATCCTACGCAAGATATAAAACTAAACATTTGGTAGGGGTACACTGTTAAGTTGTTAACTTCCAATTCCCTGTATTTTCGTTCTGCCCCCCCCCCCCAACTTTGTAAAGCAATCAAAATATATGAGAGCATATAGGTACATTTTTTTCATCAACTACTTACTAGTTATTGTATTTAAAATATATATATATATAATAGTTATTGTTTTTTATTTAAAAAATCCTATATGTATAGATGTGAAGAAGAAAATTGTACCTCAATGTGCTCAATTCCTCAAATTAAAAACATTCAAAAATTGTATTTGTCTTCTCCATTATAATTAAATGACTGTTATTTACTTCGCGTACAAACCAGGATAATTTTCCGCTGTGATATTTTCTAAGGAATAGCGATAATTATTTTATCCCCGCAACAGAAAAGTGTCAGAACTATGGAAACTGTTTTAAAGATGTCGTTTTTATTTACTCGTGTCTGAAAAGCTATCAAAATTGATGTAGATTTCACATTATTATTTTTATTACGAGGGGGCCCCAGAGAGTAGGTATTTAAAGAATATCATTCTTTTATTTTTTTCGTACAAGTATTTAACATACTCTAATTCATATAAAATTTCTAATGTTCAAAATTTCAGCGTCAATCGTAGAATTATGAGCAAGATACAGAGCTCACAGTTCGCCTAGGTTTGAGTCATATTTTGTTCACATGAGTTTATTACATTCAGCTTAAGATTTTTAACTTGGTATTTCCTATTCAGCATTTAAAATGGAAAAAAAAAGAATGGCCTAAGATTTTCAATTCTTTTATTCACTCAAGACCATTTCAATGGTATTTGAGGTTCAAAATCAGTTTATACCAATGAACACAAACACAGTCAAGGATCACATTTACAGTAGGGGTAATAATGACGAAAAAAGGTTAGGTTTACAATACAATTAGTTGTTAAAGTTGGTTTATGGAAGAACAGACTTTGAAAATTTTCTTAATAAATATTGAACAATTTTTTACTTTTTTAATCTTTAGTTTTTAAGATTTGTGTGCAAACATAGAATTGTGAGCAAATTTCTGTATCTTGCTTATAATTCGAAATAAATGTAAATAATTAAACAAAAGAAACATGCACAATAACAAATAAAGAACACAATTTATTTTTCCGACATGAATTATATATATACATGTATATACCTGCATATTTCCGTCAGCGATATCAAACTCTATTTAAACTGAATGAACTCGAGAAAATGCCGAGCATCTCAACAAAACCTATTTCATTAATCTTCCATTACGCAAAAGATAATGCCGAATTACCCATAGAATAAATTGTATTTAAGTACTTTTTTGATACATCAGATTTTGCTTAATTTGCGCATGTAAACAGTTAACTGTTTGATTTACCGAAGTCTCTGTTTGATTTCATACGTATAAATCACGAAATACAGACGATAGTTTCCAGGTTACAAAGCATAAATAATGAAAACGAAACGAAAATCAGAACAGGCTAACACCAACGTCATGTGAGAAAACTGTCAACGCATTGAAATATTTAGCCTCATCAATATATTTTGCATGTTTCAAAAATTTCCCCTCATACTCGAACTGTTGCACAACAAGCAAATTCATCATAGTCAGATCGACCCTTTTTCGTATAATGTCATGGTTGCTTTAAACAAAGAACCTCGTTTTAGAAGTATGGAATACGAGTCTTGGTAAAATGGGTATGCAAACCCGGGCCGTGGCAAAATAAAAGCCGGGGCAGATCGGCAATCGTCAATTCAAATACGCATTATTTTGCAGCAATATTTACAGCGAATACAAATATACTGGTCCATCAAATATCCTGAAATTTTAATGAAATTGGCAGATTAATAACTGCCAATCTTTTGTTTTGCTCAGGCCAAGTCTTGCCTACCCATTTTACCGTCTGCCGAACCCGAAGCTATTAAACTGATTGAAACACGCCTTTCCTTTATTATTATTTTCGTAATAACTCAGATTTGAAACAGAATTAGCACTTAATTTTTGCAATTTATATTTTCCTTCTCATAAGGATAATTTATGCTAAACTACGTTGAATTGGACTCGGTACTTCTTGAGAAGAAGATCTAAAAAATGCACCCCCTTTTTTTTACAGTTTCAAGGTTTTCTCCGCTTTGAATACAGATCGGACTTTTATTTCTGCAATTTATATTTGCCCTCCCATAAGGATGCTTTGTGCCAAATTTGGTTGAAATTGGATAAGCGGTTTTAGAGAAGAAGTTCAAAATGTAAAAAGTTTACAGACGTACAGACGGACAGACAGACGGTCGACGGACAAAATGTGATCAGAATAGCTCACTTGAGCTTTCAGCTCAGGTGAGCTAAATATATATATTTTTAAAATTTTAATCATTTTAAAAATGATTATGAATAATAATAATTTAACTATCAGGCCGTTAAAAATCGAAAAATAATGAGCATTTTTTTAAAAATACGGTCGTCTGATCTTAAAAGGAACACATCTTTGAATTCTTCTTTTCAGATTTTCCTTTCAGGAACAATATAATTGATAGATTCATAAAACTTCATGGGAAGAAAACAAATGCATATACGGCAAAATTAACAAAAGTCACGAACACAAGATTGTATGACTGTCTTTTTTTTTTTTTTTTGTATATATCGTCAACAGCAATGTGAAACGACACTTTAAAGTATATTTTTAAAGAATGGCAAAAATTAATAGAATTGTACATTTTTTTTTACCATGGAAATCATTTTTATCTTCCAAAACAAACTGTATATCTGTAAATTTTAAGCTTGAAGTTATAATACCATTGCTCTAATCACCATGAGAAAAAGAGGGTATTGTTAAATCTTACTTTTAAACACACCTTTGCACTCACTATATAGCTCGATTTTAATACCGGTTACATAATTAATTACATTCATTATATACCATGTATTACATTCAATAAATATAAAAACAAATTGTATTTTTTTTACATTGGTACTGTTTGGTATTTGATTTAGAATAAAATAATTTCAAAATATTGCAATCAATGAACAATGGCCAGAGAGCCAACATGAAACTCTCCAAAGACACATACTATTATGTACATAAAATGTGTATATTCTATGCATAGCATCTTGTTCAATGCCAGGTCTGTGTGATTTAATGTGGGTAATAGACCCAGAAGACATTGTCAAAACGAATTCTAGTTGTAAAAAAAAAGTTATATATATTTTTAAAATGAATATTTATCAAACTTTTTTCAAAACACAAATATATAATTAAGAATCGACACGGTTAGCATTTATATTTCAAATCATTCTGCCGGGGTACATGGGAGAGGTGGTGGGTGGGTTAATGTGCTATGATAATTCATTGATTGTTAATAATTATAAGATATGATTTATTAAGATTAAACCGTACTTCTTAAAATGACAATTAATGGTGTTTAACAGTAAGTTGGTACAAAAGTCGTGTGTAATTTGCATTTCATGATAGTAAGGCTCGCATTTTTGTATGCATGTATACATGTTGATCATGTATGTGAAACATCAAAATAGGAAAAAAGCTGTTTTAGACTTGCAATACGATGTTTACAAGAAGATGTAAAGTATTTTTCATTTCGAAAGAGATCATTTTAATTTCAAATGAGATCTTAAACATACTTCATTGAGCAAAGTTAATATATTCTAAAAATTTGCACCACCGAATTATTTCATCCGACAAAAAGACAACGAAGATTTCAAAGACTGGATTTCATAAAATTTAAATTACAAATATTTGAGAACAAATACTTTTCTGTTGAGAACAAATACTTTTCTGTTCAGCGTACTTTTAATATGCTGAGAGGTCCTAGTATGCATAATGTATGCCCTTGAATTATTATGAAGTCCAAGCAAAGTTTGTTTGTTGATATTGCAGTAACAGTCAAATATCAATGGGTATTTGCGAAGGTCATGACATCATCAATCAAAATCAAAGACCATCCGGTTTCACGTTATCATTTTGTTGACTCTTTTCTCAATGGATTGTGCAAAACATTTTTTTTTGAAAGCAAATCTTTTTTTCAAGAACAGTTAAATTTAGGTGTCACTTATGGTTTATAAACCAAGCAAATTTACTTAATATTCAATATATTTTTTTTTATTAAATACGTTTTCATTTGGATAATTGCTCCCTTTAGCCATCGTTTTATATTTCTTTACTTTAATAAAGTGTTCAAACAAGATGAACTTTTCCTCCGACTATAAGACGCTTGCTCTAATAATACATTAATGTGTGCCATCATTTATGTCTTTATTTATGTGATCGGCTGGTTACAAAACGACAAAGTTGCCTACAAAACTGGGTTTTTTTTATATTTCTGATTTTCTGCAGCCCTGTTGTAGTCCTATAAGGAAGGCAGGTACTATGAAATATTATTATGGAATGATATCGTTCAATGAAATCGTTCAGTGATATCGTTCAACCAGACGCTTTGAAGCTATTGCGAAGAGAGTGTCAAGGATACTTATTTGGAACACTCCATTTTAAAACGATCATAAGGTAAGCTATATCAGTATACATATAATAAATGGCACTAAATATATATTAGTATTAAACTAAAATGCATTTAAACACCTTTTTTCATAAACAGATTGAATTCAGAAAAAATGGATTGTTTTGCGTGACGATTTAAATACTGAAAATCAAAGTTAATATATGAACGTATTTTGAATATCATCTTACTACGTTTTAAACCTTTAATTTTTAAAGTGTGTATAAGTTAAGGGAAAACATCATTTCATATCTAAGGTAGGGATTGCAGTTACAGCCTACATGGAGATAACTCACAGATTTTCATTGTGAAGTAGCACAAACTACCCTTTATTTAAGCAACGACAGCAACAATAAATTGACATTAATGATTTCAGGTTTTCATTTCGTTTTTTTTTTTACTTTCATAGAAAAAAAAACCAACAGAATACAAGCATTTTATCATTTTCATGATTTTGAATAGTGATATAAAATCAAACATAGATAACACGTATATATATTAAGACAGGTTATTCATAAAATCGGTGGACTTTAAAATATTTCAAATAAAATGATTTTGTTTACATAATTTTAACAAAATTTAGACAGTTGTTGCATTTCATTCTATTTTTGAATAGTTAAATAAAGACAAAAAAATGAATTATGATATAAATAGTGACTTTTTTCACAATTATACCTCATAGTCACATATAAAATGTAAATATTTTAACAAAATTATTTTCAATTCATAAAAATGAAAAAAATTTGAAATCATAAACATTAACTTTTAGTACTTTTAAAAAAAGGTCCGGCAAAATCATTTGAATTTCATTAGAAAATAACGACTTTTGTATGTGAACGGAATTGTATGTAACCTTGATACCATTCCCAAAAAAAGACAAGCCGCAAATCTTACATTTAAAGGGCTCGATGGTTGTGGCCAGTTTCAGACTATAATGAACTCCTTTGAAATAAGAGTCACAAATAAAAATATATAGGAAAATATCAAAATGTAAAATATATGGATATTTCTTTTCATTTTTGTCAGTTTACATGGAATGAATAATGTACAATGTATATAATTAATATAATATAATGCAATATCTAACCTTATATATGTCATCTCTACAATACTTTATTTAATAAATACCGGTACTAAAATTCTAAAATTCTTATGAATCTTTCTTTTTCAAAACTTTCCCCCTCGAGATTTTAGAAACCGTAAGTAATTGCGACCTGAATCGTTTTATGGATGCTTTAGAAACATAGAGTCCTATGTTGAAATACTAGTTATCTAGTTAGTTACAATATTTGATTTGCATGTGATCACAAACAAATTTAAGAACAGTAACTGTTATTCACAAAAATATTTTCATTTAGATTCTTTCGAAATGGAACCAATAAAGAACATTTTCCTTGTCCTTGGTTTCTCTGCTGTGCTTGGCATATTCATTTTTGGAGTTCTCGAAACCCTAGAAGAAAGAACAATTATGTTCATTGCACCCACAATCAAGAGAAATACAGCTATTAAAACACAGGCCACATTATCCAATGTGAAAAACGGTTTTTTGTATAATAAGACGTGGGTAATTTTATGGTATAACATTCCGTCTTATCTAAATCTCTACGTAAAGTATTCTAAAATGAAAAAGTGTGAACATGTGAGATCAAACTGTGTTATATCAACAGACAACTCTGATATCAATAACAGTAGTGTTGTGATCTTCACACATTCGTCTCTACCAGATTCTCCTCCCCTGAAGAGTAAATTCCAGATATGGATGTTTAATACTCTGGAAAACAAAGCTTATACACAGAGGCCAACTACCGCCTGGAAAAATCAATTTGAATGGATCATGTCTTATCGAAGAAATGCTGACGTTCCAAGACCGTATGGTAAAATCATTAGACTGGACAAACGTTTAGAAAGAAATTATTCTGAGATTTTTCGACAAAAGACAAAATTCGGTGTCTGGATGTCTGGTCACTGCCCTGTTCCATCTCGTCGTAAAATATACATTGAAAAGTTGCAGAAGTACATACCGATTGACACGTTTGGATCATGTGGTAAGACAAAGTGTGGGACTCGAACTGTGCTAAAGAATGATTGTTTAACGAATCTTGCTAGGGAATATAAATTTTATTTTTCCTTCGAGAATAACATATGTAAGGATTACTCTACAGAAAAGGTTTTTAACTTGTATAAAAATGATTTCAACCTTAGCATCATACCGGTTGTAAATGGTCCTCCCCAGGCAAGTGAATATTTACCTAAGGGAACCTTTTTAAGTACATTGAATTATGCTTCTCCAGCGGCGTTGGCAAAAAAGCTTAAAGAAATCGGATCAAGTGAAATTTTATATATTAAATATCTGAAAGAAAAAGATAAATACAATTCATTAGATGAACCTGAGATTTTTCGAGAAGCGATATGTAATGTTTGTCAGAAACTAGATAAGATGGAAGGGAACAAAATTTTGCCAAAAGCGGATATGATAGACATGTTTAAAAATGATTGTTAAGTTACCATGTTTTTTTTCTGTTGTGGCATGTTAAGGTCAAGATCTATTAAATGATTCAAGAGTGTCTTTTTTTTTAGCTTGAACCATTATGAAGTCATAATTGATTTTAAGAATCTTTTTCTCGTATTTTACGGCTTTAAAATTGTCCAGAATTCAATAACAGTCCCCTTATTGGACACGAAAGCAGATACAGTAGTGCACATATGTATTTTGTTTTAAAATTGAAAGAGGTTTGAACTGACATTGTTCATATGATTTTTTTGTACCTTTCAATTTAAAATAAATAAAAATCAACTGAAGAGCCCGGTAGGGCGAAAGCGCTTTAGATAAAATTTGTTTGAGCATTGTACGTATTCTTTGTGGTTGGGTAGATTTCAAAATCGTATGAAAGACCTATTTGTGATCACTGCTTCGGCAGTGAGTTTCTACTAGACTTTGACCCGCGCGTGCACGGGTTGACATTGCATATGATATCGGACATTTACGAAATAAATAAAGCGACACACCGTATTGTTTACATTTCAATAACCAAGCTTTAAGCCTGCAATAATGTTATTAATTTCATTACACTCTGATTAGTTAGAATAATCTAACAGTGTCTCGTAACAGGCCTTCACAACATTTAAAATGCCTCCCATATGCACGTAATGTAGCAAAAAATTGCAGAATAGACTTGAAACGATTTTGGAGAAATTAATGAAGCCATATTGAAAATAACAGTCAAATTATTCAAAGCAAACTATTTTG
The DNA here is from genome assembly GCF_025612915.1 of Magallana angulata. Lineage (NCBI taxonomy): Eukaryota > Metazoa > Mollusca > Bivalvia > Ostreida > Ostreidae > Magallana > Magallana angulata. The sequence continues at coordinate 19,042,092 of NC_069112.1, forward strand.
AGGCTGTAAATACCTTTAATTTAATTTATATTAATGAAGAATTTACCACTTTTCCACCAACGTTTTTACTAGCTTCGAATTTACATACCATGTTGACATTGGGAACTCTCGGGATTTGAGTTAGAGATATCTCCCGTATGCCCTTTTATGAACAGAATACTAGTATATGACAAATGTTTAATGAAAATATACACGCATTTGTAATTTCGTTTCTGTGAGATTTTGTCCATGCAAATGTAATATTGCGGAAACATAAACTAAAGAGCCTCCCGTGATTTAGCATAAATGTATTGCGCATGCGCTAGTTTGTAAAATTAAAAAAATCCAGATGATTTCCGGATTTTTAAAAGAAATTTTCGTTGATTATTATGATTAAGCAAACCTTGATTGAGAAAAAATAAAAACAAATTGGTAATCTTCAAATACTAATGATGTTTAAAATATATATATAACAAAAAGCAGTACTCTTCCGATTTCTCGGTAGTGATGCCCAAAAATTCGAGTCTATTATTGTATTATAGTAGTATAGATTACGATTCTGTTTATCGTTGGTATACAGTTGGCAGAGTTTCGTATAAAAATATCTTTGAGCATTGCACCGAAAATACCTTGATATTTCTTGACTATTCACACGCCTTTGAGTAAAAAATCAATTATTCAAATCGCATTCGTTGCTGGAAATTCTTAAAGCCCCAATCGACAAAAGTTTTTTGGGTTTTTTTCAATGCATGAGATGTCAAAATTAATTAAGACCTGTTCAAAACTAATATCGATAAGTTCTTACAACAGTTTGTTGAAATATTTACTCAGTGAGCAAAGGTCATCATTTGTTTGATCGTGTCGTTATTAATGTACTTTTATGAATAAAAAAAAAATATATGGGAAAAACCCTTTAAAGATATAGTCCAAGGACATTTAAACCGACAGTTAAAATGCGATGCTTTAGTTTTTGTAAAAAAAAAAATCCACATGCATTTTTTTGCTTTGATGTCTAATTCAAGGGGCAGTCATTTCTATAAAAAGAATAAGGAAACATTCTTTTACTGTTATAGGACGATTATCATTTTTAATTTTAGCATGATCAAATCCACTTAAGCCTGAAAATATACAAACCCCACTTTCTCCCCAACGGAACGCCATTTGTGTCATTCGTAATGGTATTGCACAGCACAAACATCAAACATGGCTATGATTTTATTAAGCAACCCATTATCTATATTTTCAACCACTCTACACGTGGTTAAAAACGAGCGATAACTCTGTTCTGAATATTATCGTTTAATATAAATAACCGTTAGATGGTGAAAAGACATACATCTTAAAAGATGTTCATGTTTTAACATAAACCCAAGTAGGATATGCTATGAAAAACGACAAGTACTTACGTATTTTGAAAATATTATCCGAACACTTTCCACAAGAACTGGACAAATCTCGGTGGAGTCTCGTGAACTTTCATTCGAGCACCTTTGGATTTATTACATACTTAGCAACAATAAAGACAACATTCTGAACACATTTTCACGGGTGTTATTTTACAATGATTCACAGTGTTACAACAAAGAAACACCCGCAAAAAATGTTACTTTTTTAAAACCTGCTACCTGGTGAAAATGGAATTGGTGACTGATGAGGAAGGCGAGTGCTGCGAGAATTCATTTAAGGCTTTGTTATCTGTGAGTCAGAGTAACAGTTGAGGTGTCGAGAAAGTATGACACAAGAAAGTGTGTCTTACATTATATTTATATTAATGTCACATGAAATCCAAGTAGAAGTCCACTTGATATTCGTCTAAAACAGCCTTTATACAATTTACACGTGTAAAACAGCCTTTATACAATTTACACGTGTAAAAAAGCCTTTATACAATTTACACGTGTAAAACAGCCTTTATACAATTTACACGTGTAAAACAGCCTTTATACAATTTACACGTGTAAAACAGCCTTTATACAATTTACACGTAAATTAAGCATGGATTTATATGCGGTTAACGTAAATTCCAATTGCCATTTATTAGTTTTCTTTTGTTTTTATTCTTAATCAAGTTTGATATTAAATTCATAAGTTTTCTTTGTATTACGGTCCGTAAAAGTAGAAAGAGATTATTAAGACTTTTAAAATCCTATACAACGCAACAAAACACGCTCATGTTGAAACATATAGAGTAAAACATATAAGTGTGATAACTTTCCTACCAATATTTTATACTCAATAGAATGAACATGTTTTAGCATAGAACACTTGCATTATTAAGTTTCAGTTGAAATTAATTCTATTCCCTCATCATACAACGGTATGATACAAATGATCAATTTTTAAAATTCGAAGAGAGAGGAAGAGAGATCGAGAGATCGAGAGATCAGCATTTCATTTTTTCTGTAGGAACTCATCTTAGATCTCTCATGTCTACCTTCTCCATTGTCTAATACCATGTTAAATGTGCTATAATTTTGTTAAAGCATAAGAAAAAATTTGCATAACGAAGTGTTTAAAAAACACGAATATTATTGATAAAATAGAACTTATTAAAGAGCATTATAGTCTTCAATCATAACCATTAGAAATGAAAAGTAACACACAATTATACAAAGTTTAACCTAATTTTCATTGTAAAAAAATAAAGCACTGAAAATTAAATTATTGTGGAAAGTTAGAACTATCGTCATTTGACTTGATTTCCATTTTCTTTCCTGAATCTTAAAAAAACCCCACTCATTTAACTTAATTAATTAATTTTGCTCTCTGTCTCCAAAATTTAACCTGTTTTTTAAACTCAAAAGGAATGGCTGAATCTGAGGAATTAATATCATAATGTCTTCTTGCTACATATCTATGTCAAAACACATCTAAGAAATATATTATAAACGAATGTCGCACTTACTTAATTTTAATTATTTAAATGTGTACGAACAACGCTCAAAAAAGAAGTCAAAAACGTTGACATCAATGGACATCTAGGAGCACTGGGCCTTCATTTAATTTTGTGTGCAGGCAGGAAAATCTCTTATGAAATTAAAAGGCTCTTACATACACTGTAGATGCTGCTATCTTTTAACAAAGGTTTACACTTAGACTCACAGACGTTGAAAGAAAGAAGAACTGGTATGTTGAGCTCTTTCAGCAACCAGACCCCCATACAGGTCTGATTTTGCACCTATGGATTTCGCTTTTTTTCGCTAAAATCTAAGGTCAAAACTGCGTGGACAGAGATTTTTAGACTTAAATGATCTACGATATGCTACAAAATACATTATACAAAAACTTGAAAAATAATGGTATGAACGTGCATTTTATAAATGGGTTAAATGACTTAAACGTTTAGGGACCTTCAGGTTTACTTTGAAAAAGTGTTACAGGCTTTACTTTCAGTTGTTTGACGTCACCTGACATCATGGAAAAATGAAATGGGGCTCCATAAATCTAATTCATGCAAGGTTATAACCGCTGTATCATTTATTTTATTTTAAATTTCAATTCATATGATTTTTTTGCATACTTATTTTCAATTGATAGTCTTTAATAAACATACGCCATCTTACGTTTTGCCGCAATTCACTTTGTCCGCGAACTTTTCTAACAACCCCTTGCACATGTACTTCAATGCTTAGGGTACACAACGAAAATGTTGATGTCAAGGTAAGGTTATCGATATTGAATACAATCAATTGTGTGCGCACTTTTATGATGCGATTTAAAAGAATTACGCTCTTTGAACATTTTATTGAAAGTAGGTTGATTTTTTTGACTAAGTGTTTAGATAACTTTGATTCTTTTTTTCATTGAGGTGATTTTTTAGAATTGAATTGACATCCTATAACACCTTGTTGCATATAAATATTGATTAGTTTTGCCTCTTGAAGTCATGACATGCTCAATGTAATTGCAAATATCTTAGTCTCGGTAAGTTCTCTCTGTTAATTCTAAATTTTGCTACTACAATGTACTGTACAAAAATGTAACCCTCTCTCTCTCTCTCTCTCTCTCTCTCTCTCTCTCTCTCTCCGAAATCAAAATATAACCTCACCTCGACATAAGCAAAGTTTTATATAGAATTCATTTGCATGTAACCGTAAGCTATTTTTATACATTCAAAAGATAAAAATAAAATCCAGCCATATATTGACAATAAAAGAGTCGTCACTCCTTTGCAATGTGCAGCAATAAAACAATTTATTTTAGAGTCCGTTTTTGTGTGGAAGATCTCCTTTTTTCTTTGGCGCAAAGCTCTATTAAGAACGGCTTTGTCATTTATGTATAATATTAACACATTTAGTATAATTCATTTCAAAGGCGTAAAGTGAGATTAAGATAATGATTGATGATGAGTGATGGGTATTTAGATCGCTGGTTAAACACTCGGTTTTTAGGAATATTAGAATTTATGCAATGAATTTTGTTTGGCTAAAAAAAAGAAATCATTAGGCTTGGCGAGAAATGGCACAGAAGGTAAAAACCTTCAAGTTTAAAGAGTTTGACCATTGAGAATTATGCATTTCTATAATTACTACACATACTGTGGAATCATTTAAACTCATGGGGGCCAATTTTTGTGGATTGTTGGTTTTTTACTTATTCGTGGAGATTTAATTGCGTGGGTGCGTCAGTTTTGTCTTTTAGTAAAAAAGAATACTCTTTCTATTTTTTTTTTCGTTGAGGATATAAATTCGTGGGCAAGGGCTACCCACGAATGCCACGAAAATTGATCCACCACGAATTAAAATGACTCCACAGTATATCTGTGTATGCATAGTTCATATTATATAAACGCTCTAATCTAGAAGTCTCGATGCACACAGTGCACATTATGGATACCGAATTTCTCCAAAGCGTTTCACAAAAACTCAAAAGCATATGAAACCTTATCAAATAATGGTGTGGCTTTGGTTATTCTTTATGTTTCCCAAATGTAACGAACAAAGGGTTACAAGTTAAATATTACATTGCTCGATAAAATCTTGGACCTGTTAAGTAATAATATCGCACTAGACTTACGTTAACTTGCCAAATAAAAACAGGTACATGTGAACATGTAGGTTTTTTACAGCCATGTTACACAAAACACCAACAGAACAACAACAAGACCAAAAAAAATTGTAACGACATTTTTAAATTCCCAACTAACATCTTTTCCAGCGACAGCCATATCAAAATACTTACCGATTTTGAGTTGTTAAGCAAAAACTTAATTACTTAATTTACTGGATTCCTATTCACTGGTATCATAATCTCGGAGCCTTTGTCTAGCGTTGACTAACAAGTGAACACGTCAGGTCAAATTCTTGTCGCAAGCGACTAACTAAAAATGATGGAAGCCCCGTTGGTTTGACTGATGCACATTATCCAGTTGTTTCGAATCGCATGTGGTCTGAAATCGACCAATTTCTTTGCTTGTGTGGGTAAAAAAAAAGGAAAGTCGGAAATGAATAAAGGTCTGTCGTGTATATCAGCCCAGTCGTAAAAAACGAACTTAAAGAAAATGTAAACTAAATTCAGATAAAATAAGGATCTGAGAAATGAGAGTTGTCCTTCTTAGAACATTGAGATCTACTGTTATAGGTTGCTGATAATAATGCAAGTACAGATTTGTTTTCTGTAAACTGAACATGAATTTGATGTATATCAAAGTGATGAAATTTCTTTTCTCGGGATAATACATGTAGTTTGATGCCGCTGGAGATGATAATATCCCTCAATATTAATCTCGTTTCAAATTTTGTAGGCATATAAAATCAGATGTAATGACAGTTTATAAAGTTTTGCCAATATCTACATAATTTCTATGAAGCTTGAATTTTTATTCAAAGTTGTAGTAAAAAACGCGGTCTTGAGTGACGGAGCGCTCAAAGTCTCATACTTTGTAAACTTTTCACAACTGGTTTCTAGAAGTTAATTTTTGAAAATAACCAATTAATTTCAAGGTGAAATATCAAAGGTCAAATACATATAGGAATTCATTCCTTGTTGAACATTAAAAAAAATGTTCCTAATTAAAAATGAATCTGATATATATTGCATAACTATTCTTCTAACACATCACTTCTAAGAGAACCAATGTCAAGGTCAAAAGACAAGGTCACACATTTAAAAACGGGATCTTTTCCAATTTGTTTGTCAAATTCATATAATTTAAAGGAGAAGTAACGCTGGAAAGGGGAGGTCGATTCCTTTCGATATGAATAGATTGAAGGTTTTATGTGAACTTACGACATTGGTTAATGTTTTAAGTGTCTATATATTATGATTTTAAAGGAGTGGTGAAAACAGACATTTCGTACAATAGGGGTTATAAGTCATTTACCTTTTCTTGATTGGGGCTGAAAGGTTCTATTTTGAAAATCATGATATAGCAGTAGAATTCCAAGAAATTACATCCAAGAAATACATTTTCTACATCCTCCGTAACAAATAGATATGATAACTCATTAATATGCAAGTTTTGCTTGACCTTGACTTTAATGTTATTTTGATCGGCCAAGGTAGACAAAGAAAAAAAATCTCCCTTCAATGCAATTTTGTGTATATATCAGGTTTTGTCACTGGTTACATTCTCTTGAAAAATAAAAAAATAAAATAAAAATAAATCTTTTTTTTCTCTTGTGTTGTTAAGCTGTATGGGTTTCAAAGTTTGTTTTCCCCTGTAACTCACTGCCCGTCATCAAAATAATATTTTCAAATTCAAACGTACAAAGAGATGTTAAGAATTTAAAGAAGTTTTCTTTTTTTCTTCTTATTTTATCCCTTTTTTGTAATTTTCTGTCAATATGGCCTTATAATCCAGACATTCACGAAAAACAATTTTTTCTGGAGTATTTCTATTGAAAAAAAGAATGTGATACTAAACGAATGCATGAAACACTGTATCTTTAGCAAATATAAATATTAGTTTTTTAGAATACTGAATGCATTTTTTATGAGACGAACTATTTACAATATGATAAACACAATTATAATACAAATATATTTATTCGGGATGTAAATGCGCTCAATATCATTCACGCCAATTCATTCATTCGTATGACTGTATAAAACATATATACAAGAATATAATCTAATCGTCTGTGCTTATCATATAGTCAAACGGTTAGTTATCTAATTTCATTTGCAATTACATGTAGGTTTAAAGGTTTATTGCACTTGTACTTTCTCCTAGTGTAAATTATAGTTCAAAGCGTTTCCACAAGGCGGGATATAAAGAAAAAATAGTGTAAGGTTATTACACATACATATATTCTGACAAAATCTAAAAAGTTCACATCAAAGATAGAAAGTTACATCTTTTAGTAAATTTATATATTCCTTTACACTTTAACAACCGCTATTCTAAAATCAGCTTGCATAAAAAATGATCGAGACAACTATGAATAAATCAACATATGTGAATTAAACAAGCGAGAGCCATTAAGTATATTCTAAATAAACAAGAGGCATATGGGGCCACATCGCTCACCTGAGCAACAATGGGCGTTCAAAAGATATTGTGCCATATGGCCCTCGGTAGAATAACAAAAAATGAATATTGTAAAGTATTCGAATTTACACTTATTTTTGCATACACGTAATCTTTGACATTGTACCTTCATGAAATACTGTTTTACACAGATTAAGAAAATCCTACGCAAGATATAGAACTAAATATTTGGTAGGGGTACACTGTCATATAACTTCTAATTCCCTGTATTTTCGTTCTGCCCCCCTCCCCCACTTAATAAAGCGATCAAAATATATAAGAGCATATAGGTACATTTTCTTCCTCAACTACTTACTAGTTATTGTATTATTTTAAAATTTATAGTTATTGTATTTTATCTAAAAAATCCTACATGTATATATGTGAAGAAGAAAATTGCACCTCAATGCGCTCATTTTCTCAAATTAAAAATATTCAACACTTTAATTTGTCTTCTCCATTATAATTAAATGACTGTTGTTTACCTCGCGTTAACTCGTGAATTTTATAACTTTACTCACACTTGATTGATGAATGAGATTGGCAGATTAATAACTGTTAATCTTTTGTTTTGCCCTGGCCCGGTCATGCCTACCCATTTTACCAAGACTCATGGATGCTATAAATTGCTTGAAACACGCCTTTTCTTTCTTATTATTTTCGTAATAACTCAGATTTGAAACAGAATTAGCCCATAATTTTTGCAATTTATATTTTCCTTCCCATAAAGATTATTCATGCTCAATTTCGTTGAATTTGCCTCAGTAGTTCTTGAGAAGAAGATTTTTTTAAATGCACCCCCCCCCCCCTTTCTTCACAGTTTTGAGGTTTTCTCCGTTTTCAATGAAAATTTTTCTTTCATTTCTGCAATTTATATTCATCTTTCCATAAGAATGCCTTGAGCCAAATTTGGTTGAATTTGGTTAAGTGGTTTTAGAGAAGAAGTTCAAAATGTGAAAAGTTTACAGACGGACAGACAGACAGACAGACAGACGGACGGACGGACGGACGGACGTACGGACAGGCGGACGACAGACAAAGGTGACCAGAATAGCTCACTTGAGCTTTCAGCTCAGGTGAGCTAAAAATGTTATGAATCAATGCTAAAAGCCTTTTCGAGCTTTAAAAGAATGCTTTATAAACCATAGGCATACCAATGACCGATTAAATAGGTGTAAACAGATGATGTTCATTGTTGGCTTAGCGAATAATAATATCAACATAACACATTATTATCGAAAGATCTGCATATTTCTGGGATGTCAGCCGGGAGGGATTAATTTTTTATAGTGCTATAAAATACAGCGGCTGGCCAAAGTACCAGCAGACGACTTCTGAATGTAACTATGCATCTCAGAATCATCGCCATCGCTGCCGTTCTTTGCCTGTCAGTAGTACTGGTCCAGGCTGGGTGTGAGTTTTAACATTTGTATTCATTTGTTTTTTAATTGATAGGATTTATTAATTATATCTTTAAATAGGATTTAGGCTTTTTTTCCCCAAAAATTGTGTCGTTTTATTAAAAAAAATTTAAGAATCTGATTTACTTAAAGATTTGGCCATATGGGCTTAAGTTACTGAATCAGGATCATTAAAGTAAAATTTCAAAATGTTTTGTCTTAGGCAAAAGTAAACAAAAATCCCCTGAATTATTTGAAAATTGTATCTACTGTTTTTTTTATTATAGATATCTGTAACAACTTTGTTTGAGGTGCACGGCAATAATAGCGATATTTTACATGTAAAACTTATTATTCTCACCCAACATTATATGTTTATTTCCTATTGGTTTATATGCAGACACTAGAGGACCTGTACCTGGACCTGTTAGTATTTTTTCTTTATATTATGTTTCGTTTCATTATCCTTCACAATGCAATAGTGATTTTTTGTATAATTAGATATCGTGAGCAATTTACTGTAGATTCCTTATTTTAAGCGAGTACTTAATTCCGCGATTCAACGGTTTTCCATCAAATCACGAGAACATAAAATCGCGAATGTCGAAATTTTAGCATAGTTTCATGTTGTTTACATATGTTTGAAAATTAAAAGCGAGATTTTAAAATTCGCGAGACGGGCTTCTCGCGATTTTACGCGGATATTAATTCCTCGCGTTTAATTAGGAATTTACAGTATACCCCGCCAGTTTAAAGCTATATCAATCATGTCGCTCGTTGTAAGGAACGATGGGGGAAAAGAAAGCAAACAAGGGGGATGGGGCTAGACTAATCATCAGAAATCTTGACAAGGAAAATAGAAAGGCTGATTCTCAAAATCATGAATTACGTAATCTGTTTACCCGGGGGGGGGGGGGGGGGGGGGGGGATTGCGTAGTATATAGTATACTTAACACTCCAAAAACAAAATCTTACCTACCAGATAAAATATTCCCAACATCATGATATTCCTAATCGGTGGGGGTGAACTGAATTTTCAATATCACTCTTAATATTTGCTTATTTTCATTTCAAATCCTAACATTCTACCGAAAATGGTGGTGCGGCAGCTTCCTGTTCCTTCAATTTTTTATATGTCAATTTAAAAACAAAATATGTTTGCTGCGAGAAAAAAGTGTGTGTGTGTGTGGGGGGGGGGGGGGGGGGGGGGGGGGCTCCCTGATGCTATGCGCCTGATAAAATGATTTGGTTGAAGTCTATTTAGATATAAATACATCGTGCATTGAATTAAACACTGTATAGGTTTTGTAACGAGTGTAAACGAAATATTATACAATTATTGCTGTTGTTTTTTCTATCAATATTATTAAGCTACTGATTAAGCTACTCTCGAAGTAAAATATTGTACTTCTCGGGTAGCTAAATCATCGTATTGACCTAAATAAAACAACCCAGCAATAATTGTATATTTACACTCGTGTACATTTTCCCCATATATTAGCATTTGAAATATGCGACGTTCAGTTTTCTTCAAAGCACTTAGTCTATTATCGGCGCATGAGCACAGATTTAAACTTCATCACACGTTTTGAATAAATACAAATTTTAAGATTAAATAAAAAGTTCCAACTTCCAAAACACATTTTGTATGTATTTATGGAAAATAATCATTAAATCATTTAAGTTCGTTGACTTAAAAAAATTTTTCTCTGCAACGTTTCCAGCACTATATTTTATTACGCGAAAGCGAACTAAATGACATGTCATGTATGTTTCAAATTTCTGACCAAGAACGTAATCATAATACTTTTAAAGCGACGATACACAAAAATTTCTTGCAGAGCAAATCGATTATCTACAGAAATATCCATCCGCTGTATCCAGCCCCTGTATCACACGGTTTATCACGTATTCATGTGGTCCACATCCACAACTACAGAGGCAGGGGCGGATCTAGCAGCAGCAAAAGTAGCAAAAAAAGCAGGAAAGGCAAAAGCAGCGGGTACAAGAAAAGGAAATACAGGAGATACAGGAAATACGGATTGAGGTACAGGAGGGCGACCGAGGATCTCGGAGGAAAAAGCAGCCGTAGCAGCCAGGGGTACTGATCAAAGACGTGAACTGCTATACATGTACACATATGAGTATCAATAAAAAAGCGAACTTAGTCTTTGTATATACATTAATTATTTTTTGAATATATATATATATATATATATATATATATATATATATATATATATATATATATATATATATATATATATATATATATATATATATATATTAAAACATTCTGGTAGTTTTTATAATGTGAAAGATTTTAAGCAATGTTTCTACGGTTAACAAAGCCATTTATCACATGAAAATTGAATGATACGATTGAACATTAATAGGCAAATTGAGAGACTAATGTGGCAAAGCACATTAAAAAAAACCCACACAATTTTGTATTTGTTTGAAGTACGTTAAATTTGGGACCAAGTTATTCCACATTGATTTTTTTTAGTGCGTTATGAAAATACAAAGACATTTTTGTTATCGATATACTTAACTCACTTTGATAAAATATGTATAAACCACAAATTCTGGAATTGAATTAATGACACAGGTCAACTACTAGTACATCATGTACTTGATTAAAGGAAAAAGGTTGCATACCCTCATTTTTCCTTTTAAAATATATGATATTCAGAAACTTGGAGTAAACGTTAGAGAACATAAACGGAAATAAGCTCTGTTGTAAATTAAGTAAAGTGGCATTGTAAAAATGAGATGTCCAAACAATAATTTCTTCAATAGCATGTAATAAGGTGTTTCAACATAAATTCACTTTTCAAATTATAGTCTGATAAATCACTTCAATACATAAACAAAAAATAGACAAACATAAAGTTAATATGCAATAATTAAGTATAAGGGTTTGGTTTTTTTCTCTTGCACTGATGATCTAAAAAATCATATTGTTTATGATAAACATAATATACGTATTCTTTGTTCACATAATGTTTGTTTATAGGCACATGCAACGGAAGCCATTTTGAAAAATTGTATACATTGATATTTCAATTATCAATAAAAAAATCATTTTTGTTTCTTGCATAGCCCATTGTATCAGATAAGAAGTCTATTTGCTTCATCCACAAAGAAAGAAAGAAAATTTTCAATCGTGAAAGTGTTTATCATGTTAGCTGAGAATGCATTTGGTTCTTTTGTATATATATTTCATTTAGCTAAACAAGATTAAAACATTAATTTTTTGTACTAAAAAGTATTTATTTTTTCGATTAAACCCTGAACAATTATTACTTTTCAAAGTGCGTTACTATCAACGATATCGAAACGCATTTTGATTTTTTTTTCAAAGTGAGTTTATATGGTCCCATTATGAACGCACTTTGAAACCTTTTGCGTAATTTTTCAAAGTGCGACAACAGACCAATAAAAAAGAAATGAGGCCAAATCTAATCATTTTAGTATCTGCGTGTTTAACTTTCTTCGAAGAGAAATTATCAAATTAAGAGAAGAAGAATAACCTTAAATGAAACGTTAGGAAAATTACCGAAATTACGGTTTATTATTTGGTTTTTTTATAGAATAGTATATGGGTATTGGTGCGAACTGCACAGCAAATGAAATAAATCATCCATATTTAGACCGTGACATATAATTAAACAATACAAATGACAAAACAATACCTTTTATTGTCAAAATTAATATAAAAAAAAAGCATAAAAAGTTTTGAGATGGAAAATACAAAATAAGAGCCAGAAAAAAGGAGGTAGAAATAAGCACAGCAGAAACATTTGTCATAAAGCGAGATGGGCATTGCTTTCAATATTTTTTTTTTCGAAAAGTAGCAAATATTGACAGATACAAAGAATATAGTACTTTCGATAAATTTGAAAACGCATAGTTTACTCTCTGAATGCATTTCACAAGACAAAATGGTTTAAAGATACTGCATAGAGTGCTATTTTCGCTCCGTGTTCTTTTTGACCCTCTGTACTTGAAAACGGCTTCCCCCTATCTTGAAATCACCCAGATGCGACTGTGTTAAAACAGATATTATTTCGCCGAATTCGCCAAGATTTAAATTTGCCCACTTAAACCGAGGGTGAAGAAAGATGTTGAAAAAAAACCGGGGTCAAATATTTCCCTGTATACCGTAATATTTTTTTTACATCTTCAAGAAGGCCGGTTGATCAACAAATAAAGCAGCAGGTCTTTCTTAAATTTTTCGATACAATTTATTTTTATCTATTAACGATTCTTAAGTAAAACAGTTCATATTTTTCAATTGTTTTGAAATTTTATTATTCTGCTATATATTCATACAAAGCTCTTTTATAAGGATATTTATTGCTTAACATGCTGGGGAACATACCATGAAAAGTTATATATATTTTTTGTACCAAATTTGGTCAACCTATAATACAATGGGCCAATGGTAGAACAAACATTGGCCGGTCTAGGCACACACGTTGCCTCACTTTGTAATTCTTATGACAACTTGTTAAACGTTTCTTAATATTGTTTTCCTGTAATAAGTATTTATATACACTTCATACACATTTGATAAAAAAAAAAACAAAAAAACTCATTATTGTGCAGAAATTGTTACAATTTTTTTTTATAAAGTCATGAGCTTTTTTTTTTAAGGTAAAAGCAAATAAATATGTATCATTGTACATAGAAACATCTGGTGTATGGATCACCAGCACATCCGGTGGTACATACGCATGCGCCGTTCTTACATAGAGCATTCTTTCCGCAACGCCCTTCGCATGGCACTTGAATAAAAAGAAACACTGATTAGCTATGATCAGACAAAGACAGATGAGCAAAATATCAGAATGTTGTCGCATATTTAATCAAAGCTAGATAATACAATAGTCTACATCAGGTTTTTTTTAGCAATTTTGAAACAAACTAATTACTCTCAATTTTGTTTCATATTATGTGTATACGTACATGGATTGCAAGCACTGTTTGCGTTGCCATGGAACCCTCGATAACATTGACATTTAAATGTCCTCTTGTCGCAAAAGGCATTTTTCCCGCAATGCCTTTTACAACCATTTCCTATTTTGAGGATAAGAATACCTACGCTTATTGATGAAAAATGTGTGTTCATTTGTTCATTTTATCACATGTTCAGGTCAATATGCAAAGAATGTCACTAAAGACATCTATTTTTTGTAATATGACACTATTTGTTCGCCATGTGACGTCATAATTAAACAATACGTAGCATTAAGTCGGATATATGACCTAGATACAAAGAGTAATAAAATCGTACAGTTGAAAAGTATAGAGTTATAATTGTAAATTATCTAACGCTTTTCATAAAATATTTTTTATAAATTCATTAGAATATGTTCAAACATTAAATGTATGTTTGTTTAGCTATTTGTGTGCTTAAAATTGGTGCCATCTCTTTCAAATGTGTTGTGCCGTGTAAAACTATAATGTCAATCAAAAATTAACAAAAAGCGTGGTAAAAACAATTAGGATAGAGAGATTGTGATAAAAAAATCTCTTGATTTGCAATCAAAATTCATGAGATATCCAATTATGTTTTGTGTTTTAAAACTATGTCTTTATAAGAATTAAAAACTACCCACGTGGTTTACATCCTATGACTGGATTAGGTCCTGTTCCTTTGACACACACGCATGCGTGGCGTTTTCTGTTACATACAGCATTGGGCCCACATCCGCCACGACATCCAGCCACTTCATGAAAAAAAACTAATTTCAAATCATTGACTTCACACCATTCCTTCTTATGATATGAATGAACCAATAAGCTAAACTGGCCTTCAGACAATAAGAGCTTATGATAACAAGAAAAAAAGAACAGGTTTTCATATATAAACAAACTATAAAACTTTTATAAATTCATTAAACAATCACGATCCTTGTGGAGAGAGAGAGAGAGAGAGACAGAGAGAGAGAGAGAGAGACAGAGAGAGAGAGAGAGAGAGAGACAGAGAGAGAGAGAGAGAGAGAGAGAGAGAGACAGAGAGAGACAGAGACAGAGACAGAGACAGAAACAAAAATAGAGGAAAAAGAGATTGTCTAGAGGACATGTTGACTTACGGGACACACACTGGTAGTGAGGGTTACCGATGTAGCCTGGACGACATTTACAGAGACCTTGTCTTCTGTCACAAACAGCATTAACTCCACAACCGCGCCGGCACCGGTACCCTGGGACAGAAGGCAAACAGCATTTAGATAAGAAAAATATTTTTAAAAAGCATAATGTGACACCACTTACATTTGTTTACAGACTTAAAAACGAGTTTCAAAAGGTACTTTAAACTTTTTTTCATTTATTTTTAATCAGCCTATGCAAAACCCCCTTTTTTAAAGGTTTGACCTTCAGTTTGGTTTCACGTTTACCTGGGAAACAAGCTACCAACGGGTTTCCATAGTATCCCGGATTGCAAACACATTTTCCGGTTCCGGTGAGACAGCGAGCTCGGATTCCACATCTGTTTCCACACGGTCCACCTCCTTTAGTAATCAACATATTGGCACCAGTTATTTCAATAAATATACATGTAAGTTGTAAACTTGAAGGAGTAAAATATACACAATACGGAATCGGAATTTACGCTTGCAAAAAATAATCATGATTTGGTCAATATAACAGCATCGACTAGGGCTGTCATACAAATTCTCTATAGTTTTAAAAATATGAAATATGTTCTATTTTTTTCAGGATTTTGAATATGAATTGTGATATAGATACAACAATAACTGTTACGCACCTGGATGACAAACAGTAAGGGGATTCCCCTTGTAGGTGGGAAGACACACACAGGTGTGTCCCCCGAGACAGACAGCGTTCCGTCCGCACCTTCCGCCGCACCCATTGGGTAGGATGGGCGGCAGGTATATAGGGGGTAGTACAGGTCCAGTGTTGACCGTCCTGTGGGTGATGGTGCTCCCCGGGAACGGCTGGACAGCACGGTTGTAGTACACTCTAGTATATGAAGCAATATTTACAGTAGACTTGAAAACATGCATCGTACTTATGTTTCAATGATTTTGTTCTTAAAGGGGCATGACCATGATTTTGGTCAAAATTATCAGATTTTAGATTAGATTTTATTGTTTACAATGCTTCAGTTAGGCATTTTTAATAGGCAACACAGGGTATAGTTTTCTTCATTGAGTTAAATGCTAGTTTTAGAGCTTACATTCTTTTGCTATGTAAAACAAAGCTTTTGTTTACATTTTGAATATTGAAGTGAAAATTCCATTTTACACCAAAAAAGAACGCGTTAAACGTTAAAAACTATTTACTTTTACTTAAAGTTAATAAGAAGACAAATCATTTTCTTTATTGTATATTGAACCTTAGTAAACAAAAACAGGGCACGAGCCTTGTTTACATGACAAATATTGTGAACCTTGTATCTTGCTTATATCTCTACGAATGGCTCTTATATTTGATTTGATCAATAAAGATGTATTCCTAAAGCATTAAAAATAATACAAACAGAAATCTTTTTTAACCAAAATCGTGACCAAGTCCATAATTGAAGGAGGCTATGTAGTATAAAAATTAACCGTTAAATTTGCCTTAAAATTCTACACTTAATAAATTTGGCCATAAACTGTTTGCTATAAAGTGAAGAAAAAATCCAAATATTTTAAAAATATAACTCTCTCTCTCTCTCTCTCTCTCTCTCTCTCTCTCTCTCTCTCTTTCTCTCTCTCTCTCTCACCTGTGGCCGTATCGCCTGGAATACACCACACGTCTTGATGAGGAGGTTGAGGACGGCCTGTTCTTCCTTTGTTGTCTTGCTTTCTTTCTTTGCTGTCTTGAGACCTTCACCGTCACTCTTTTATAAACCTTACGTCTGGTCCGCCACTGACGCTGGGTCACGTGGGGTTTGTGAACCGGACGTCGGCCATATCCGCCAACGCGTCTTACACGTATCCCGGCATGCACCCGTCTCTGACGTCTGTACACCCACATCAAGTGAGCTTTAGACTTATGATGTTGTAGGATAGAGATATGATGGATAATTAAAGGAACAGTTATTATGCTTACTCCAGTATTCCATACATATAAGATTATTTAGCACAAACAAGTGGATTTAAGGAAATAAAACAAAAACATAAAACATTTTTTAGAGGGGGGGGGGGGGGGGGGTGGGGGTGATAATTATTAACATACTTACGTATGCACCTACAAAAATCAAGGTTAGATAGATAATTATTTCGATACTTAGTTCAAAGTTTTTGACAAGATATTTTGCTTTGAATTTTACCTTCACTTTTGTCAACACAACATGATAGATAACACAGAAACAGGAAGACGGACAGAATGACTAAACGTAAAACCGTTCTGGTCGACATCGTCGTTGACTGCAAAGATAACTAAAATTAATATTTAAATAAAAAATTCTGTAAATATAAGAAAATTACCATATTACAGAATGAATATCTAGTAAGACTTCAAACACTTTAACGTGTTCAAAGACTCGATATATTTGTATATTTAATGAAACTTTAAGAGATGTGTTGTATGATGTGGAAAATTGAATTGTTTGTATTAATATGATCACTTCATGCATTTATCGCAAATAGTTTTATCAAATCATTAAGTGAGAAAGACGTAATTTTGAGCAGGTTTTATTTAAGTGGATGACAGTTTTAGAAAAATATTCATCACAAAATAAAGCTTTTGTGCACATATATTTCTACAAACCAAATGGCCGTGGTTATTTGCACCTGGAAAACTGAAAACTGCGGACGTATGGTTAAAAAATCTAAACTAGAAAGTGGTTAATCACGCATCCGTGTATTCTATACTTACACGTATTAAATGACCATAGTAGAACGCGTACTTAACTTTTAGCGTAAATGTCCATTTTTACAGTATCAACTTGTTTTGGTTACTTTGAAATTTCTTGGAATGTACCTCATTTACAAAGAATTTATATGCATTTAAAACAAATAACAAAACAACTTACTTATGTTATATGATCAGCCTTGCAATTTTGGTTAAAAAAAATCTACTGACACAAAGTATTTCACATCTCAAGGTTGAGACACATGAAGTCAATACTCATAAGTCTGTGCACGTTACATGTGCAGCTGGTGATGGTGTTTTGGGAAACATCAAAGCAACAGGTGCGCATGTACAGCCAAAATGTAATGAAGTGGAAGTAAGATTTTGTGCATAATGGTTGATTAGAGAGACAGACATTTGGATTGACTAATAAAGGCTAATATATATTTGTTGTATATATATATATTGACAAATCATGATCACGATATTATTTTCTAAAAAGCATAATGATAATTCTCATAAACTATCGATGAAATTAAATAGTGAAAAGTTTGGATTTTTTTTCTGCAGAAAGAATACAAGAATCAACGTAATTTTTTTTTTTAATTTGAGAACGTTGTCAAAGAATACATTATTTTGCTTTAATGTAAGCTGTAGACGTCAAGGAATTACACATAGATATGGCGACATTCAGCAGCTGGTAGATACACCGTCGTTTGATTGACTGCCGAGCAAATATATCTATTTTAATTTATATTTATTTACTTACATATTATCAGTTATATAAAAAAAATGTTATATGTCAGGCACGGAAACGGCCAAAATCGAGCTATTTGATGATTCTTTTACTCTAAAAGCTGACTAAGAAATCATTAAAGAACAAAGAAATGAAGCCTAAAACAAAACCAAAAAACACTCAAAAAAAAAAAGCAAAGCAAACTTTGATACTCAAAAGGAATTTAGCATCGATGCTTTATCTCCGAATGACCGGGTAAGTACATATCCAAGTTCTAATGCTGGGTTATCAAAGACTATAATACAACATCTGAAAGGCGGAGTTACGGGGTGGATTTTATATCAGCCAGTTTTTTGAAAATCTCCATTTCTCTGTTTTGTAAATTAGAATATATCAAAATGTGTCTTACCTTTTATTTTAAGAAAGTTTTTTTGTAGTCAAGGGTTCAAAATTCAACACTAATACGATTTCACTTTAATTATTTGACAAGTTGACATAACATCTGACAAGTCAACGTCATTTTCTGAGACTTATAATAGAATGATAATTTTCTTCATACCAATGGCTTTGTTTTTTCTGTCTGATAATCATGTTAAATTTTCAAATCTTTATGTCGACTTGTCATAAGTTATATAAATATGTCAGATCGTTATGTCATCTTGTCAGAAAATTATGTTTAACTGTCAGATCGTTATGTAATCTTGTCATATAATTATGTTAACTTATGAGATCATGAAGTCGACTTGTCAGATAATTATGCTAATTTGTTAGGTCATGATGTCGACTTGTCAAATCGTATGATGACAAATAAATGGCAGTTAGTGGCACGAACACGTATTGACAACAACATATTGAGTTTTTATTGTGAATAGGAGTCAACGTAAAGAGTTGACTTGTTAGCTGACAAGTTGACCAGATGTTAAAACAAATTCTTAAGGAAATTCAATGCTGCACCCTATGAGACTACCATGCAAGCATCCTCAAATAGTGTAAATAATAAACTGTTCATATGGCGATTCTCAGGTCAATTCTAAGGCCCAAAAAGGAGGCCATAGTTCATGATAGAGAGATACGAGTAAAAAAAAATATTCTTCTTGAGAACTACAACTATGATGCTACTTTTTATATATGTATATATATTTCTATGCAAGCATCCTCATTTCGAAATAAAATGGAAATTTTTTTTTTTATGTGAGCCATGTAGCCCATAAGCCTTTTGTTTCGTTTCTTTTTCGATTTGCACTTTACATATACCCTTTTGTGTCAGCTACTTGATTTGTCATTTGATTTCAAGTCAATATACTTCAAAACAGGAAGAGGTGCTATTCCACTCTTAATTAAGGAACGCGAACGTGCAGCGTTCAGCGTAGCCATTGTAAACGGAAGTTAGAGTGGTAACCTTGAACAAATTCATAATTTTATAATTATGTATATCGCTTTTAATTACTGTCATTCTTTTTGGATAAACGTAGATGAAAACAGGCTTTATTATAAAGTTTGAAGTAAGTTTTAAGTTTCGCTGGGATTATAAATGATTCAAAATAAATTCTATCATGATAACAAGAAGATGGAGGGGGGGGGGGGGTCGTGTATCAATAACAGTTACTATTTGTGAATAAAAATTATGCATTACTAATTTTTTTCTCTAAAATCTAGAATCGATAACCGCCTTGGATAAATGTGTGATAAAGAATCAAAAACTCAAACCTTTATACATAACTTTTGTCGGAAAAAGTACATGTACCTGGGGAAAAAATGCCAAAATATGGCTAAGATTTAATATAATTCACTTGATTTCTAATCAACTTTAATAAAAACAGCTGTCGAATAAGGTAAAAATTGAATGACATTTACTTTTGTATCATTTGAATTCGCTGGGGACAATTTTAGTGGATTTTGAGTTTTTTGCTTATTTGTGGGGAGGTGTTTTCGTGGATGCGTCGGTTTTCAGGTTTAAAATAAAAAAAAATAGTTCTTTCAATTTTGTTTATGTGAAAGATGCAAATTCGTGGGGTGGATAACCCACAGATATCACCAAAAAAAGTGAAAATCAAGCCGGGAGGAACATTTCTCCGCACATGGTATCAATATTCACGCCGCCAGTTTTTCATCCTGGTGGTTAGTTATGCCTAACATACGATGATTTTTAACGTGGAAAAGGTAAAAGCCAGGTCTTTTATTTCATGCAAAGATGATTGGTTTTTTTGTTAACGATGGAATATACGCTCATAAAAAACTCACAAACTGTCAAAACTTGAAATATATCAACAATCGAAAAAATTGTGATATAAATGTTGTTCAGATAAAAACATGCTCATCAGATCTAAAAATTGTGTTTCAATTAGTTGCATTTGAAAATTCCTCGAAAAATAATATTTATAGAGGAAAACGAGAAACCGAAGAAAAACATAAAAATTTATTGTTGAAGACGGACTGTTTTAACTACTGAGAATATATAAAGAAAACACAACATAAACACACTTTAAACTTTTTTATGGGTAGAAATACACAATAAGCAATAGATAAATGGTGCAATAATATGGGTCCATAATTCAGCACTTCATTCTTGGGTGTTGCCGTGACAATAGATCACGTAATCGTTCTTTGTTGTCACTATCTCCCCCCACCCCGAGGTCTTGGTCCAGGTAAACGACGATTCGGCCCAGTGTTGATAATGCTATCTCGTCTGCTTGTAATATTCATCACTCCTCTACCATCCCCTAAAAAATTAATCAATCAATAAAATATTTTATTAAAGTCATGTTTACGGACGATTTTTGAATACTTTGACTGATACAAATTTCTTTACATAGTCATATTAGGCACATGTACAAAAACACACTTTTCATCAAACAAATAGTACTATTTTACAATAACAAAGGAAAACATGACACGCCCCTTTGTATGATTTAAAAGTACTTTTCTTACCTCCAGACTGTGTTAACACACTCCCTAAATTTCCTTTCACACAATTATGAGTCAGCAACATCCCCACAGAGAGCAGGAGTAAAACTTTGAACCGCCAAGTGATCATGGCTGAAGGCTAGCGAACAAATGGAGATAGAACACTAAACAATGGCGATTTAACATCAGTTCATGTGACGAAAAATTCCCCCGAATTTTTTATCACGAGCTGTACTTGTCAACAGGAAAACGACACTAGGTCATCAGCAGCAGCACTTTCCTTTCGATTTCAACTAGAGGAACGGTTGTCGATTGTGTACTCTATGGATTCATTAGAATTCGTTGTGTCTCAATTGTCGTAGTATTTTAGTGAAGTAGGTTCTTCCCCATCCTCGATGAAAACAAATTTTGAAAGAGTTAGTGTTCTTACAGTAACTAAATCAAAGTACTGAAGTACTGACGGGAGTTGATTTTATCGATTATCATTTATTTTAAAATCAACTTATCTTGCATGGCAATTAGTTTCTAGTCTGTATTTGAATCACGCACTTTTTTATAATATGATTTTTTTTTATTTTTCCGACAAAATTTTTTAGAAACCCCATATGAATCCTTTTGTAATATTTAAAGATAGATTACAAACTATGTATTAGTAGTCAAAGCAGTTCTAAAAATTGTATGGATCCAAGCACTATTGATATCGAACTCTTAGTCTCGTTTAACCAGACTCTCGGCTGTCACCGCTTATCTCCGACAAGCAAGAGAGCCTCTCTGCTTGTCGGAGATTTACGGAGCTCGAGACAGCCGATCGTTTGGTTGATATATTCATCTCTGGCGTAAGAATACATGAGACTGTAAAAATATCTAAATTGTTCGTATTATGAAAAAACAGACTATTTACAAAGTGTGTTGATAAGTTTCCATGAAAAACAATGCTTCATATTTTTCTATTATTTTCGAGAACTTAGTCTTGTAAGCGATGATGATTTGTGCTTAGATCCAAACACTGTTTCACTTTCGGTTTGCCAGAGTAACTGCATAGGAGAGTTGATTAAAATCAACTCCCAAAAATGATTCATCTTTAAAATAATATCCCCTAGAATAAGCTATAATCCACAAAAATAAAGAAACAATCCATGAAATTTTGCTTCCATGAGATTTCAAATGATTCCACTGTTTATGAAA
This sequence comes from Magallana angulata, assembly GCF_025612915.1. Taxonomy (NCBI): domain Eukaryota; kingdom Metazoa; phylum Mollusca; class Bivalvia; order Ostreida; family Ostreidae; genus Magallana; species Magallana angulata. Next base: position 19,064,584 of record NC_069112.1, read on the forward strand.
AAAAAACAGTTTAAGTAGAAATATCGAGTAGCGTTCCTGTTAATTGATTAATAACAATACAATTTGATTTGTTTTGCTAAAAATGCGAAAAAAAGAACAGAACACTAAGTGTTCATTTAAGGTAGCTTTTGCCGTTTTAAATTTATCTGAAAAATACAAGTAACATTGCTTTTAATTAACTAAAAAACAACTCATGAAAAAGAAAATCACAAACAATCGTGATAAAATTAGATCAATTTAACAGTACAATTTATGCAAAATAATACTCTTATATATCCCTTTGACAAAAAATGTGTATTTTTATGGATGAGATGCAGTTAGATAGGTTAAACATCCAACGGGTTGTAAGCCTGGTCGACGTACGGAAATGCTATATAAGCTATGTGGGCACTACAACTAGGTTCTGAACAATGTTTTTCTGTCCATCTTGCTTTTCTGGTCTTTGCTAAACGTTTCAATCTCTCTCCCTTTGAAGGTTTACAAAACTATCTGTTCTATCGCGCCATTACTGCATCACCGGATATTAAGCTTGCCGTGTAAATTTCGAACCGAAACATGTCAATCCAGAACAATATTCCGTATCAGTATCGGTTTTGACTTTTATAACTATTTATTACGTGGAGATACCCGTGAATTACTTTAAGCATAAACTGTATCTAAATATTTATAGCTACAACCATCCATGTTTATAACCTAGACTAAATTGTCATTGTTTTAATGCTTTATACAAGTCACCATGCATTCTATATACACAATTTAATGTTATCCATACCATCCAATCGGTTATGCGCAGTAAAAGTAAAGATGATAAAATAAAAAGCCGCCTCCAATTACACTGTAATAACTATTTTTGTTTTAAATGAAACCAATTCCGGTTTAGTTTGAGCACAAACATTTGCAAGAGACAATATATAAATATTTGACTATTTTATATAATTCAAGAATATGATTGAATTTATAAAAGGATTTACATATTTTTCGGTCTTCTTTAAACTAGATGGAAATGAACGTATATTATGTATGATGCAACTTCCTGGATGGTGCTGAGCCTGTTTGTCAACATGTGAAACCCACGTGTACTTGGGGGTAGGTATGTTTACTCTAAATTATCTCTCTAAGAAACCGCATAAGGCGTTATTTTTTTATTGATCTAAAATTTTTCTTGAAGCAGTTAACTAAAATTTCTCTTTCATGAATTATATGCTGAGAGTATTGTTAATTAATTAACTGAATTAAAACTATATAGTAACATATAGTGAAATTAATTCCTTGTGTGAGAACTTAAACTGGACTTGTTCCTGTGGAAGATATTCACTTTTTCTTTGCTATTTAAATATTTCTTTTGTTTGTTTGTTTGTTGTTTTTTTTTTCCGTCAAAGTGAAATATCGAAAGTCACAGTAAGCGTAATTTTGAAACGGATTTATGTATAATTAACAAACGCAATGTGAAATCTCTGGTATATGACATTATTGCATGCTGAAGGACCTGTGTTCGAAGTACCTTAGTAGAGACAGCACGTGTCCCCGATACAATAATACTCCTAAAACATTTATACGTTTGACTCAAGGACAAAGTTTAATAGGGTTACAGTAAGTTCAAAAATTTTTAAAGCACAAAAGTTAAGGGCAAAGTTTTTTATAGATGTATAACTTTATGCACCAATGGTTTGTGATATAAGTGAAAGTGACATATACCAATAGTTGGTAAATGTGTTTGCTTATTAAAACAATACAGATTGTTAAGTGTTTAATTTTGAAAATAATAGTAATAAATCGAAATAATATTCGTAATTTTTCATTAAAAAAGGCAGTGTTCGGTGTTGATGCGAATTCCTAGCATTTCATGTTTTCTTAATATCTTTTTTAAAAATGTCATGTACAAATATATATTTTATATTTTTATCAGCAAATATTCTCGTTTTTCTTGTTGATCTTTTTAAGCAATAAAAAGATGGAGTAGTTTACGCTTTATAAACCGAGAAACTTTTTATAAAAAAGCGTTAACTGTTTCAAACCATTGTATATCGTATAAAACAAATAAATGTTGAATTCATTGCTTATAATTTAATTTTTTTACTCTTCGTTGTAGATAAAAACGGTCATTTGACCTTTAAAATGACGTAAAATTATACAACATTCAAATGTAACGTCAGGCGTATTAATACGTTTTTGACGTTCTTCTTACTATGACGTAGGCAACAATCTTTACACGATATAAAATATTTTTTTAGCCAATCAGAAAGCGCGTTACAACCAGAATTAGATTATTTATTGATAAATATAAAATCGAAATAAAAAAAAAATGAAAACTTAAGACACGAATTGCCAAATAGGCTTTAAGTATACATAGTTACTCACGAACAAGAGACTATAATCCACAAAATTATAAAATAACGCATGTTCTGAAGTATACTGCCGAATGTGTCCAAATTAAACTCTAGATGAAGTCCAACATCCAAAAAAATCACTGTAAAATGGCCTTTTCTATCAATGTTTCCCTGCCGAGTCTTCCGGCTATTACACGTCGTCCAGGTCTTCGTCCGGGAAAACGGGGAACGAGTGGACCCACAGGAAAGATACCTCCGATCCTTGACTCCACATCCTCTCGTGTGTTAAGGATTGACCTTCTGCTATCTTATTAAAAAAAAAAATAATTAAAACAAACTGGTTTGAAATCTCAATTGTTTTTTGTTATATTAATGATACAATATCAAACCTAATGCTTGTTTTCGACCTTATCGTGTACATGGATAGTTACTGTAGAATCATTTAAATTCGTGGGGGCCAATTTTCGTGGATTGTTTGTTTTTTGCGTATTCGTGGGGATGTAATTTCGTGGATGTGTTGGTTTTCAGTTTTATTAACTCTTTCAAAACCTGTTTTCGTGGAGGACGTAAATTCGTGGGTGAGGGCTACCCACAAAAACCACGAAAATTGAGCCACCGCGAATTCTAATGATTCCACAGTATACGGTAGTAAATGTTTCGTATTTGTGTTTCCCTATATGTTAGCTTTGCCACTTGCTCTGTAATGCAACTTGTCGAGTTATATAAATTCCTAAAATGACGACTGTGTGTTCCCGTAGACAGCAAGTAATAGTAAAGTAAGTGTTTTGCTATTTTCGTCGAGCACCCACATTGCTTGAGTAGTTTGATGTTAAAGAGAGAGAGATATGAAGAAAGTACGTTATGCAAATTATCGGGCCAGTTTTAAATATATAATAATTAAAAGACAATCTGTAATGCAATGTATTGTCAAAGGCATATTTCAGATATAAGTAGAATAGGTAATTTTTATTATCGATAAAAGGAATTATCAATCTTTATTAAAAACAATTAAGAACCCTAAAAATGTTACACTCCGGGGAGGGGGGGGGATGTCCCACACATACCTTGACTTGGGTTATCTTCCAAATTTCCGTCAACTTGACACACGGTCAATAGAATCCCAAAACTAAGCAGGCAAAAATAAAACCTAGCAGGCATCATCTTCGTCGGCAGTCAGCATTAAAATGAAAAGAAACAGCAACTGTTATCATTTTATTCATTAATCACAAGTGTTTGGGATTTGCTACTTGATATTTTACGTCTACACTGTATAACTTGTCAACAGGAAAAAACAACAGTAGTTGTTTCTTAATCGATAAACAAGAACTTTCTACGTGTTAAGTTTAATCCTTTATACATTAAATAAAGGAGATCAAAGGCTTGTTTTTCGTCTGTGTTGATTGACCTGATTTAGTACCTAGTGTTTATTCTCCAATATTTGATTATTACAGAGGTGTGCCTATATATCTTAACCTAAAATGCTTGGTATCTAACAGAAATACATTCAGTAGTTATATTGATGTAATGTTCAAATCATTTTGATAAACGAATGTTAGCTAATGTTAGAACCCAGTAAAAACAATTTAATATAGGTTTTTTCTTTTCCTTTTTTTTTTTGCTTGGCGTGTAACAGAGCGAATTTCAATATACGTTGGCTTTGCTTCTTGCTCTGTATTGCAATCTGTCAAGTTTTAAAACTGCTTAAAATAATTGTTGTACGTTCCCGTCCTTGGTCAGTAATAAATATAGTAAGTGTTTGGCTACTTTCGTCGAGGACCCCAACCGTCTGTATATTTGTAAATTGAAGATAAACGGACTCCATACATACCTTGGCTAGGGTTATCTTCCAAATTTCCGTCAACTTGACATACATGTACGGTCGAAAAAATGCCGAAAGTAAGCAGACAAAAATAAAATAAAACCTTATAGGCACCATCTTAGGCATTCAGCATTAAAATAAAAAGAAACATCGACTGTATTTAAAAATATCGACTGGCTATGGAAACAATTTATTTAACCTAAAATTGTCGGTATCCAAGAGAAATACATTATGTAGCTATATAAAAGTAATTGTCAATTCATTTTAATAAACAAATTTTGACCATTCTCTGAGTGATGTGTTTAAGAATCCAGTTAACATTATTAACTATGCTATTTTTTTAGGGCTTCTTTTTTTTTTAGTCTGATGAAGAAAAAATGTACATACACAAATAAATGAAACATACTTTATCGAATAAAAGACGGTTGATACTGAATTTTATCTCCTTGGAAAACCACATCTCTTAATTACATAACTTGACATTGCATTTATTTGAAATATTCACTCAGACTTATAATATATGGAATTCTATTTACATATGAGTACAAACTTCCGTCTTCCTTTTATATATTCATCGCATATCTATATTGAAGCGTTATTGGCTTTAATTTAAATTACAGTAATGACAAGTGAACCGCGCAGTTTTGGTTGAGTTTGTTGTTTGTTTAATTGTTGAAGGACCGATCAAAAGACAAGGAGTATCGCAAAGATTTATCCGATGGATTTCACGCAAACATTTCAGCTGATATGACAGATATAAATGAATCCATTAGTATTATTTGGTTGAGGGTCCATATATTTGTCATGGGGGGGGGGGGGGTCATATGCAAACGTCAGATGCCAGTGTATGCACTAGAATTAGTAAAACTATGTTCAATCGCATGAAAAAAATAGAAAACTAAAGTATATCACAAATATTAGACCAATTTTATTGCTAAAAAGATTTTGATTGGAATACAGACAATAAAATGTGACGACATAGTTATATATGAAAGAAAACCAGAATCTAATTAAAATTGAAAATAGATTGGTTAATTTGAAGCCGCAATGTCCAACTACATTATATGACATATGTAGGATTTTCGTCTGCATCAAGATTTCACAGAAAACAGATTGTGTCGTCAGAAGCATCTTGTAGATTGGGTTGTTTTATGGCCATCGATCTCATGGGGTTTTGTGGTACAGAACTTTGTTGTTGTAAATTATTTTTCGAAAATGTGTTCCGCATACAAAAGGGGATATTTGATGGGCAATTTGAACTTTCCTATATTAACTATTGCCATTAAAAGTCACTATACAGCTTCCGGGGTCTTCGCTATACAGCCTCCAAGATCTTCGTTATACAGCTTCCGGGGTGTACACTATGTTCTTGGTCGCCGCGTCCGACGAATCGGTCCACCAACTCCAAAAATACCATTACTTCTTCTCCCGGGATCTTTTAATTCAGCTCTAGGATCAGCTGCAATAATTCAAAATGTAATCCTTTGGCAAGTTTTATGATAAAGAACTTAAAATATCAATATATATCAATTAGTTATTATTTAGCTGGATACTACATTTGTGACTTTCAATTGCTTTATTGGTACACTGTAGATCGTAAAATGAACATCATCAAAGCATCGTGGTATTTCAGAAACAAGAGAATGAGATGGTTTGGGCTAATAGTTTTTTCTGCTTCTGAATGCCTTTTATTTTTAAAACATGTTTTTGAATGTCATTTAATATTCCAAAACAACATATTCTGAGGTTTGAGATTATTTCGCAACATTTAAAAAAATTCTTTTCTACATCATATTGAAATATTTTGTAACTGTGTAATAAGCTTTTTAAAATACTTATGCAAAAAGATTAGTGTTGCTTTAGAGAGAGAAAAAAATCATATTCTTAAAGACAGCCTTAATGACAACAGTTAAATTTGGAAACCAAATAAGATTAGACTGACAAGTAAACGCAATATTACCATTAGCCTGAACTGCTTCATCGTCCAGAACTCCCTCAATTTGTTGAGGAGTCAGTAACATCCCAATCAAGGACACAAGAACAAAAAGCGTTTGAGGTTTCATTGCGAACAGCCGTGGTATAATAAAAGAAAAGAACAGACTATGTCAATTTATAGTAATCAGTGTGGGGATTTTCATCAAAAAACCCCAGGAAAGACGTAGAAGAAAGTTAATAAATTGTTTAGATAATAGAGGACTTTGTAATTCTTATGAATGAACTCGGATAGAGATATCTCGGTGTATGGGAGTCGTGTAATTTATCATTTTTCATTTCCTGTATTTATTAAAACAGTGTAAGGATATAATGTTCTATCAAAAAACACGACTTCACTTCTTTTATAAAATGGCCCATTCTTTTTAAGAGCAAACGAATGATTGGTTCGACTCAATACACCAATGGTCATTTATTTACAAGTGCGTATGCATGTACTGCTTTTTCTTTTTTTTTCAGATGGGAACCAATAAAACGTTAAGAGCATATATTCTCATACTTATTTCTCAAAACAATTACATTTTTATCACCGTGAAACGTTGAAATCAGCCTTTACTCATGTACTTTTATTGTTAACGACAATCTGCTATATACATATGAATTAGTATAAGAGTTTAGTATAATGAACTTTAAAAAACATATATTGTACGAAGTAACGCTATATATATTTTGACGAGCAGTCGGGTTCTTTTGACATGAATAAAAAAAAAATGACGGCACCATGATAAATTTGAATTGCATTTGCCTTTGTATATCATAACTGACAACCTGCTATTTTATTTTGCTGATAGAGGCCGTTAGTCTCCGTTAACGTTTTATGTGTAGCATGTACAATATTTTCACTGAAAACTCACTGACATCGTTAGATTTGATAATGACTATAAAGGACGTAAACACGTTTCCTGTGATTTGCTTTTAAAACAACAAACAAAAAGTTGAATAATAAAACTGTTTTGCTTAAGATGAGTTGCGCAAATGTAAATACTATTAAGCGCTTGGGATACATTATAAACACGTGTGTTTAGGAGACTTTAAAAACTGTATAATTGAAAATTTCAATCTGTCGCGGCGGTTTGTCTTGCAAGGGAGGAGTAATTCGTTTATCATCTTCCATTTCACCATTAAAGTAATTGTGGCAACGCACTTAGAAAAAAATTTTCGCACTTTGATATTTGTTTTTGAATTTAGGACCAAATCAACACACCTAGGAAACTTTATCAAAGTGTGTTAAATTTTGGACCAACTAAGCGTAATTTAAAAAAAAAAAATTCAAAGTGCGTCATGAATCTTTATTATTGAGGCACTTAATGCACTTGCAGAAAATATGTACAGATCGCAAATTCTGTATTTGAATTTTTTTTAAAAGTATGATAATTTGTTAACACTAGTGAATAACTTCTATGTAGTTTTCGGAAATCAAGTCTTCCAACAATCTGTTGGAATTCCCATGGGTAACAATTGTGCCCCATTGTTAGCAGACCTATTTTTGTATTCTTGTGAAGCAGAATTGATTAAAACCTTGTACGTGAAAAAAATAAATCACTCGCTGTGGCCTACAACTCAACATTCAGGTATATTGACGACGTATTATCAACTAACAATTGTTATTGTTATACTTTCATGTTAAATACTGAAATCTGATTGGTTAAGACGCAGTTAATAATATTTACTATTACCCTCAGCGTTAGCAACGCACTTGGCAACGGGTAACATTAAAAAATGTTACATGCGCGAAAATTATGCGCGTACGGTTCGCTGTAGAATTCACGTTATTCCTATATAAAAGCAGTAAAATTTTCTTAAAAATTTTAAAAAAGACATTCAGTATAACAAAATAAATAGTGCCTGTTTGGGAGGATAACAGTTGAAATTGACACCCCTCGAAAACCATTGTCAACCTCCGCTTCGCGTCGGTTGACAATGGTTTTCTCGGGGTGTCAATTTCAACTGTTACCCTCCCAAACAGGCACTATTTATATATTTCCATACTTACGTCGACTCTATATATCTCAGTGAACTTTTTTGTTCACTCTGACAGAGGAAAGGCCGGTCAAGCCACATAAATGTCCATCTGCTTACCTTATAACACTCGCTAATAAAACAAAATATCAATGCCCGTATTATCTTGATTATATCCAAACTGACATTCATCTAAATCTTGTGTATCAGTATCAAAAAAGTCATATTTCGGCATTGTTTACACTGCATTCTGATGATGTCTACCGACATTGATCCTCACTACTAAACATGCATGTGACGTCATCAATGATAAATATACGTAATACAGAGAAATCGAAGATATATTCAGTTAGAAGAGTCTTTAGTGACATTTTACGCCTGCAGCTTTTATGATTTAAATCAGATATAAAGTATAAATTTGACATGTTTCTGATTAAAATATGACATCATCCTGCTTATTGTGACGTCATATCGATCAGAGGAAATTTGATCGCTGAGAGTTGCCTTATCATACCCGCGATTATTTTTCTACATTTGTATCTAGTTCATTATATAGTTTATATCTACTATGCCACGCTATAGGAGATATCAGCCAGCTCCGAATTATTCATCTTTACGCCGGGAGAGGGGAGAGCATTACCTGAACTATGTGAAAAGAAGCACCTCCTCAAGACGACTGATTGAGCCTACTCGCCTCGTGTATGACTTGGCCATGTTTTGTGATGGAACTTCTCACAGAGATATTTGTGATGCTATCCTCGATTATTACAGCTAATCACAAGATGAATAAAGTTCACTGGATTGAGAAGATTAGGAATGAAGCGCGTTCCATTCTGTGCACTGAGAGATGGGTTGAGGACAATCTTCAATCACTTATTCAAAGCTCCAATCCAAGAAAAGAGAACATTCAACTGCTACAGTTGCTTTATTGTCACCATCCGCTATGTGTGTGGATATTCGTCTTCGAAACAATCCCAACCTGGATGTTGTGCGTGAAAATGCAGTTAAAGGGTATGCTTTCTTACACCGAGGAGTCTGTGATGGAGATTGCTAACACAGACAGTTCCGTCTCTATTGATCATGAAGTAGCAGGGTCACCCGTAACTCGTGTACCAATGGAGCCGGCGCCTTTAGTGAAGGAAGTTCTTACGGAGGAGGGGGACGAGTGTGATGGGAGTATGGAGTCTTCATATGCAAGTGTATCAAAGAAGCGAAGATTACCCCTGCGACATGTCCAGCAGAAGGACTATTCCAAGACTGCCGACAAGCGTGCTTGTTTATCCCCGGAAATCCAGGCGACAGTCGTGAGGCCTCGTGTGAACTTTCAGTGGTGCCCATTTCCTGGCTGCAATGTTAAGAACAGAAAGATCAAGCGTCATGGTCAACAATCCCACCTTCCTAGAATATTCATTGATGTGAGACCGACTCGCTCTATGGAGGAGTTTGAGCTATGCAAACTACAGTTCACAGTGCTAGAGTCTTTGGTTAGGATCGTTGTTGGACATGATGCTAGTGTGTTCACAGCAGTAAATAACGTCGACCAGATACATCAGATTCCTCAGGAAACTACTTTTCATCAAGGTACAGTCGCAAGTATTAGGAGATTATGTGACCATCAGAACTGGGAAGAACCTTCAGAAGGATTTTACTGTAGCTCCAGTCAACTCACCGACTGTATAAATCCACTGGAGATGTTTAGTAGTACTGATATCAGCTTTGAAACCTGAGCAGCGTGAAGAGTTCCGCGTGCATGGGCGTGTTACAGGCGACAGTCATTTTGTGTCAGAATTGGCCGTCCTCGACTGGATGTGAATCACACCGGTGGTATGATTGTTTATAGTGAACCCGCTTCCCATACAGAGACAGTTTCGGTTGGTCCCAGTGGAGTTTCTGTGGATGTGCATCCTAAACACTTCCAGAATTTAAAATTTAGAATTTTGCTCCATGTGAAAGATCTGCTGTGTTTCCCGTACGTCGTTGCACTTGGAGAAGTTGCTCTTGACCGTACTCTTCCCGTCAAACTCTGGAGACGCCAAGAAGAGGCTTTCAGGCAGGTGCTAACCATTATTCGCAAGGACAAAGTTTTCGTGCTCCACCTGCGTACGATATCTTCTGATAGGATTGGAATGGATGTTCACTCCCGATGTATACATATACTTCAGAGGATGTGTGATCCAGACCACCCTATTCATCTTCATTGTTTCACGGGAGATCAGGAACTTGTTAAGCTGTGGATGGACTATTTCTCGTATGTGTACTTCGGGTTTACAGGTGATGTGGAAAGCTTCAGTGTGGACCAGATTTCCGGCCTAAGAACTGTGCCTATGAATCGTGTTCTCTTTGAGACTGATTCAACCTGCATGAAACCATGTGGAGGAGATATAAACACTCCTCATTCATAGGAGACGTCCCTTCTCAAGTTTCGTCCAGACTGGAAGTAACTATACAGTACCTGTTGCGTGAAACATTAAGGAATGGTCGCCACCTAAACAAGATGAAGCCATCAACTTTATAGTCCCTGAGGAATTGACGGTCTGGAATTAAGTTACCAGCTACATTCATGTTGTGGAATATTCTGTGACATAAGTTATCTTGCACAGTATCTTCCTGGGGAATTTAAAGTCTGGTGTTCAGTTACCGACTAAATTTGTGTTGTAGGAGATTATTCTCTCTATGTAAAATCATTAAATGTGTGGTCTTATTGGTAGATGTTTATAGATAATGTTAATATATATATATATATATATATATATATATATATATATATATATATATATATATATATATATATATATGTCCCTGGTGCATTCTTTAGGGATGTATTGTATTCTCAGGTTTATCATAGTCCGATCTGATTGTACATTTCTCTATGTTAAAGGCCCTTTTAATATAAAATAGGGAGGTATGTAGTGAAATGTACATTGTTATGTTAATACATGTTATGTGAATGACCTCTGACCCTGGTCCATTGCCCATCCCAATACCTAGAGCTCCGGAGTAGTCAGTCCAGTCCCGTCCGCCTACCAGTTAACACATATCTGTCTTGTTTTGTGTGGTTTACCATGTCCATTGTTTGTTCATCTTCAGGTAAGGCTTATTGCCTTATGCACATGTACTGTGTAATATGTTTACATAATATCGGTTTTACAACAATGCTCACTCCTCCAGGCACCTGATCCTACCTCTATCCTTTATGAGGTCCGTGTTGCTCTGCTTTGAATTTGTATTTCGTTTTATGGATATGTGAGAATGTTGACACTTTGTTATTATCATTTTTTCATCTAATTTACTGTGCATGACGAGGTGGGGGTTATGATGAACCAAAGATACAGGTCAATTACCTGAACATCATTGGATTGATTATTGGAATAATTACCCTGACCTCAATTGTTCTTTCCAAAATCTATTATATTTAGTAACTTAGAGTAAACGTAAAATACAAAGTAAAGAAATGCGCTTGTTGTAAATTAAGCACAGTAATATTTTAAAAAAAAATGAGCTGGACATACAATAATATCTCCAATGGTATGTTTAAGAATCTGTAAGTGTTTCAACTTAAACGCTATTTTCAAATTCTAATCAAATAAGTCACTTCATTTTTAAAAAGCTTTCATTGACAAACATTAGATTATAATAAACCTACAAATAAAGATTATTGTCAGGTTTTAAATTTTGAATTTGCCAGAGGACGTAAATACAAAATTTACAATGCAATGTTGTCATCTACATGAATAGCCTGTATCCCAATCTGTATAGATAAAGGAGGCCGCAAGAAAGTTTCAAATGAATAACTTTTATTCAATTTATTATATCTTTATGGTATGACCTTTTTATTTTTAATCATGTATACGAATGAACTGACGCCTTGAGTTCAGCGATCTACTTATAACCTGATACATACCCATCACTGGATATTCTAACACATTTCTCCTTGAACAATTCAATCATGTTAATTTCATTAGAATTTTTAGCTATGATCTAACTTACATGAACTTTAAACGTAACTGATATGTGACTTAAACTGACTGTCATAAATTTGATTTTCAGAGTTATAGATCTTCTAGATGACATTTAATCGAATGAAAGAGATTCATTTTGTGAAACATAACTGAATGTTATCTGCAAGTTACCATTATTAAGACATTTAGGCTTAAAAGGATGTGGTTTTCATATTTTTTGCAATCGTTCCTCAACTGCTACTAAGGTACATGTCAGGAGAGAAACGGTCACGGTTGCTTTTTAATGCAAACAATCATATTGTACAAATCTTTTTAAAATTAAAATAGAGATAAAGAAACAACACTCGACACCGATAGCGAGATTTGTAACAGTATGCGATTTATCTTTCTTGAAACGGTATACTTTGCCTCATTTCACGTGTCAATTAAACACGTAAGCAGTTCATAGATAATGCATAATGCTTTTATTATATTGTAAATGAAGACAGCAGGACATACATTAACAAATGAAAGTAGACACCAATTGCAATTTTAGGGGCCCCCTTTTTTCCTCGCTTGAAATAACATGTGGTGATAAAGAACAGTGCTCAAAATCAAAATTCCAAAGGCAAAATGTAAACCAGGGGCTGACCAAACACTGACTTTAAAAAAAATAGAAGTAGGATCAGGTGCCATGAAGGAGTGAGTATCCTCTGCTGACTGGTCACACCCTCTCTTTGTGCTCTTTGTCGAAATCGGGAAAACGGAAAAAAATCGTAGAAAATTAGGTTAGAAATTATGGTCTAACAATAAGAAAAAAAAAACGTCAGTCAGCAGGCGATCCAATGGCAGATTCTATTGGCTGACAAATTCGTTGTATCGACTATAGAATTTACGATAATATGATTTCATTCGAGACTGTTGTTTGTCCTGTTTTATCAACCTGTTAATCGCTTTTAAAACTGTTCATACGTAGAGCACCCCGAAATAAAACATTCATGTGTGCATAAAAACATCAAAAACAAAAAACAATGCAAAACTCATTTTTCAGCGATCTGCAACCAGCAGTTATTCTTCTGGCTATTTGTCAGCCCGAGTGACAACATCCCTTGTATTTTTTTGATGTTAACAGTTACCTTGTATGATAAAATTTCCAATTCCTTGGGAGTCCAATCTAGTTCCCGCTGAAAAATGCTGCTTTGTCAATATTAGCAGAAATTACTCTACCGGAAACTTTAAATGCGCAGCTGCGTTAAAAATGAAACTATGTTGCCGAGTGAGTACGTTAAGTTTTTTTTTTGTAAGTATAAATTAAAGTGATTTTGTCTTAAATTTCTTTTTAACTCACAAATGGTATTTGAAAACGACTTTGAAATTCGTGAGACAAAAACTTAAGAATTAACTTACGAATTGTTGTAAAAGGACTACAGAATTTTAACGGTTCATATTTAATGCATAGAAACAACTAATTTTTGGAAACATTTCATTTTAACCGAGTGCAGCGAGAAGCTTAATGGCGAGACTTAATGGTAACAAGTATATATAAGAAAAGCATTTAAAAATAAAAGATGAATCAGGGGTACCAAGTGCTGAAAATTTTCTTCCAGGTCATTGAGGCTGCTATAGTGGCCGCCCTTTTTTTCGACAAAGTTAATTCATTCACTAAATGAATGACGCTTTTCGATGTTTATTAACTGTTTATTAACTTTATCAAAAACTGTTCAATATTGCAATTAAAAGTATTGAAAATATTTGCTATGCAAACCAGTTAATTTTCATCAGTGTTTTAATCAGTAGATAAAACTAGTTTCACGTATGTCTTATTAACTTATTAGATGGAAAATAAAACCATTAACACCAATTAAGGAACCGACCCTTTAGATTCTGGATAAACTATTTAGAGAAAGCATTGAAAGAAGAAATTTAAAAAAAATTCTCGAAACCACGTACTTTTCTTTGGCTATTTCTGAAGACAAACATTTTACGTTTTACGTATAAAACATTACGACAATATGAAGACTGAGCACGCCACGTTTTGGTATTAACTTTAGCTTATGATTTGTGTCGGCAGGCGGATACTACTGTCTCTGAAACCATAAAATCTGCGCTCGGCCCAACGGTCACAACGTTTACATAATAAAATTATTTTAAATTAACGTCCTATGGAAGAAAACAACTTGTTTATCTAAAAGCTTTGCTTACACTTCAATCACATGCACATTCTTGACACATTTTGTTTTAAATTCTTTAAGTGTTCAGACTTATTCAAGTATGTTACGTAAGATTGCAAGTCGGTTAATTGTTTCTCTAAAGAACTAAAGTAGTAATAATAAAGGTCATCAATTTCATTATTTGCATGGTTAGTGTATTTGTCATTAAAATGTAAGGGCAATTCAGAATATCTCTTCATTTCAGTTTCTTATGTTTAGTTTGAAGCAAATACGTAGACTTTGTATTAATATAAAAATAAAATTATGTAGACTTTATTCAAAGTAATAAAAAGAAAACATATTAAGTCAGAAACGAATCGTTTCATTTAATATAGGAGATGAATGTGATCCCTTTAAACATGTCATATAACAAACAATTTAAATTAATTATTTTAAAGTGTTGTATAGATATTTAAAATAAATCATGTGTATTACAATCACACCCGTGCGCAAGATATAAGTCAAAGAAATAAGCCAAATTTATAAATAGTTAGTCATATACGGTACGCTCTGCTGAAATCAATTCTATACTTAAGAGGGCTCGATGGTCAAGGCCATTTTTGGACTGTATTGACCTCTTTTAAAAGAAGAGTTTTATATAAACTATAGGAAAATACCCCAATAAATGGATATTTTCTTTATTACATCATAGTTTAAAGCTTAACAATTTAAAACTATAGGAAAATACCCCAATAAATTGACATTTTCTTTATTACATCACAGTTCAAAGCTTAACAATTTAAATCTTAAAATTTTAGGAAAATTTGATTGTTTATTTGTTGACTATCCAGTCTATCATATTTACAGGAGAAGTATACGAAAAGGAAAAAAAATGAGTCGTAGATTTTTTACACATTTTTTTCCCTTTCTTTTAGAATTGTTTTTTTCTTTTAGAAAAAGTCAGAGACAATCCATTGATAAATGTGGTGTTCGTGCAAAAATATTCTGGAATATTCTTCTGTGTGATATAAACGACAGAAATGAATAAATAACAATATTTCATAGCAAAATATAGTGAAAACTTCATTTGTAAATATTTAATGATAAGTATCAAATGTTGTTTTGATTTTTATAAACCAGGCGTATGTCATTATATAAATAAAGGAAAAAATCGTTCAAAAAAACGAAACGTTTAAGAGAGCTTAAATTCTCCCATTGCTAGTTAGTCAATTACAGCTTAGTAAAGAAATTAAGAATACCTCCAGTCAGGATATGCTAGATTCAAGTCAGAGAATGTTGCATGTATCATGTCTTCATACAGTGCATAATATCGTACGTCAGTCTTAATTGTACATCTATGTTTTTATTTGCGATAGGAATTTATTATTTTTACGTTCAGATGAACACGATTGGTATTTTAATCGCTTTTTCTATTTTTCTATGCTTTTTCTTCGTAAAACAAAAAAATCCGTCTAAACCGCACGAGAAAGTTATTCTTTACTAGGATACAAATAAGAAGCTTTAATAACATCGGTACAAACCAACTAAGCACATAACCACAATTATCTTGGAAATGCAATTAAAACCGTTTGCTGGTTAATATATAACGTTTATTTATATTTAAAAAGATTGCATTACATTTCTTCAAGGACTGCTAGGAAATAACCATGAACAAACAAAGCAAAATTTCAAACCTGTGAATTGCATTTCACTTAGCTATTTTAATGCATGAGTAGGTATATCTTTTTTTTCTCTTACACTCAGGTGAAGACACTTAAGTATATTTTTTGTGCATTTAAAATACCATACAAAACATTGGGCATTGTTTATCTTGATTACCGAGAGATCGTTAATTTAGGACTTCTATATATGGATTACAATTTCAGGTTTTTTTTTTATTAAACTAGATCAGGTGTAATTATGTTAATCCACCTCATGAATATTCGGTAAAGATAAGTTTATAATCTGTTGAGGATTAAACTTGTTGGCTCGTAGTTATTATAGAATTCACGAATATTGTGTCACCACGAATAAAATTTATTCCATAGTATTTCTTTTGTAACAATAAGATTTTATTGAGAATCTTACTTCTGCCAATTACTAGAAAAAATTTAAAGCAAAATATGAAAGCTGAATATTGTCTTTATTAATTTATGAGAAAAAAGGAGTTATATGGGTAAAAGCAAATCAAGAATAATTCAAAATTTCACACAACAGTAAGATTGAAAGGAAAAAATAGTTTCAGGAATAAATGTCCAAATCAGTTTCTTTCAGTCAAAATACGTTGTTTGCAAATCACCCAGAACCACTGCTACCGTCTCTAGAACTTTCTCTTCCGCTATTTTTATTTGGACCAACGCGAAGACCGGATCGTCCATTTTCAGGGAAACCATTATTTTCTGTAATATAAAACATTTTAGAAATGAAAACAAACCTCCATCAAAAAATATATGTCGTATGATGAATCATTTGCCATCAAAATCAGAGTACTGGGAAATGTTTTAGAACTTTTCAAATAGGAAATATCGGTAGCATGCTTACTCATAAATCAGGGTTTTACTATAGTGGTTATAAATACATATATAAATAAATGGAATGTGGCGAGAACAAACAGTATTTTAAAGCAAAAGTCCAAAGGAAAAAAAAACAAAATAGGGGCAGAGCAAACATGGACCTCTGCAAAAATAAGAGGTAGGACCAGGTGTCATGGAGTAAGCATCCTCTGCTGACCGGTCACACCCGCCGGGTGCTCTTTGTAGTAATCGGGAAAACAGGAATATAAAAGAATATTAATGCTAGAATGGTACATGTACCTTAGATGCCACGCTCTCTATAATACTAAATGAGAACCAAAGATATTAGTAAAGTTGTGATAACACGGCTCTTTTATTTCTGCTTTAGGATCTTAAACACCTTTTAGATATACCTAATTTATGAGAAGATTATTGCGATTGGCAGTTATTATCTAAGGATTTATTCTTATAGACATTTCAGACCTGAAATCGTATTTCAATACAAAGTGTTAAACTTTTGAAGCAAAACGAAAAAAAGTTTCACTAACCTTTTTTTCAGTTTGCAAGCGCCGAAACGATATTTGAAAAGTATAAAATGGGGTATGAATAACAACACATTGCTTTCTTAAACTATGAGCTCTTATCAATTACCGGCTAATAGTTATGTTGAGGTTCAAATATGAGGTTGTTCATTTTAACCGGTTTATTTTGTAACAAAATAGAAAAAAATAGATAAACAATTTGGTCCTTTTTTTTTAAATAATGCTTCATTTTAACCGATTCATTTTATAGGAACGGGGGAAAAAAGAGGTAAAAAATTTGGTACAATTCTTTTTCGTTTAAAAAAACATACCTCTCTTTCTTCTTAACGGTTTTCGCACGCTACTGAAATGTCCGAGTTTTCCTTCAACTTCGGAGATAGTCAACAAAATCCCCGCAACAAGCAAAAGAACGAAAAACGTTTGGCGATTCATGGCGAGCAACAAGTGTTAGGATGTATAAGAAGCCCGACCAATGTAATAGTTTATATACATGTATTAAAGTCACGTGACTCACGCTCTTTCCCCTGATTTTTTATCAAGACAATGTTATCAACATACAAATTAAAAAGTTCAATCTTAAAGTATACCCTTGGTTGTTTGTGGCATGAAACAAACGTGTTTATTATGAGCTAGACACCCTGAAATGTGCCACTACAACAGTCGCAAGGTGTAAATCGGTACGCTTTATGAACGGTACGTATAGCTTTTTAAATGGTACGGTTTGCTTTTTGCACGGTACGCTTCAATATGTGAACGGTACGGTTCGTTTCTTGCACGATACGGCTCGCTTTGTCCACGGTACGCTTTGCTTAAAATGACTGCAGACTTTTCTAATAGTTTGTTCGCTTACTAAAGAGGTAAGCGTTGCCTGAGCGATTTGAGTTGTTGTTTATTTTTTGGATATATCTTTTTTTTAAATTATGACCGGTTGACTTTAGCAAGATGATAATTTTGAAAAAAAAAAAATTTTTTCTTTGATATAAAACGTATTTCAATCTTATTTTAAAACCTCCTTTCGTTTCCCGTTTTCTAAACTTTGCATAAAACGTATCAAAAACTTAAGAGTGTATGGATGTTTTAGTTTCGGTTATATAAGTATTACTTGTATTGAATTCTAAATGAACTGTATATTAGTATCGCTTAAAAGAAATGTTTTGATTTTAATCACGTAATATTTTTTAGTCTGCGCGATTGTTTTTCGATATTTTAATATCTTCCTATTTCTGTTCTTTTTTAAAGCATTTTTAAGTCAAATAAACATTTGTAAAGCATCAAAGATTGCTTTGAAAATCGCCCAAAATTATTTCTGTGTAATAATATGACAAATATCTTTCTGTTTCTTTATACATATCATTGCAATGTAGATATGTTGAATTCAGTTTGTTTGTTAAATAATCGGTCCAGACCTGTATACTGTGCCGATCAAATTTTGGCATTGAATGAATAATTAAAAATAAACGTCAAAATGGTAAAATGAAAAACATGTATTTATTTTCTAAAATGTTACAATACTTACGTGTTATAAAATTAACCTACATAAATTTATTTCGATTCTTATTGACTTACGTTTTCCTGCACTTGTCCGAAGGCACATGTTACACATAACCTGTCATCATTTCTTTTACCTGAAACAATATCGTGTGTATAGTCAAAATATGAATATTAGTTATTGTCAATTTTTTTAAACAATCTATAGCTTTGATTAGTTAGGAGGATCATTTGATAGAAACGTGTTAGCTCTTTACAATATATGTGATTTAGCAAACGTCAAATGTTGGGAAACAAGATATGTATAATTGTGCCACTAATTGGTCACTGATTGAATTGTTTTCTTGTACAGTGTACATAATAACGGTCATTTAATATGTCCGATGGGCCGGGAATGTGAATTGACCGTTTTAATGCAATACTTGTAATAATTGTTTTGACAGGTGTAATACATTATATCACATGTGTAAGATTTTTGTCCGCATCAAGATTTCACTGAAAACAGATTTTATTGTCGGAGACATCTTTTTGATAGAGTAGTTCAATGGCCACAGATCTCATGAGGTTTTTTGGTAACTTTATAGACCAGAACTTTATTGTGGTTAAAAATCATCTTTCGAAAATGTGTTCAGTATACAAAAGGTAAAAAATGATCGGCAATTTGAACTTTGGTTTATCAACCATTGACATTAAAAGTCACAATGCAGCTTCCACGGTATTCAATATGGTCTTGGTCGGCGAGTTCGGACCATCTGAAATAATCCAAACTGAAATCCGTTGGTTCGTTTTGTAAAAAAAAAAATAAAAAAAAAAATAATAAAAAACTTCAAATGTAATTTATATATATGTACTCCTTAAAGTGGTAATTGAACTGAATGTTATATTTATGACTTCCAGTTGCTTTGTTGGTGTATTTCAACAAATATTCATGGTCTCTCAGAAACAAGAGCATGAAATGGTTCTGAAAATATTTCGCAACATTGTAAAAACTTTTTTTTTACTTCCTAATGATACGTATACAAACTAACAAGACTAACACGCGATACATTTAATACTTGTGTTTTTGTTATACGATAAAAATGAATCGGTTAGCTTATCAGAAAGCGCTTCAAAATAATTTTTTAAAAAAATAAAAAATGATGATAACTTACTTTACTGAAATTGTTACAATATGTTTCTTAGAAATATCATATATATAAACTCTGCAATGTTTCTTTCTTTAGCTTCCAAAATCTATAATATTTTATACAGTTCATGTGTAAACTGTAGCTTAGCGTAGCACCACATTGCTAGCTACCTGTATATTTATAATTACGAATGGCAAAATCCGATCCTCTTTTTTTTTTTTTTTTTTTTTTTTTTTTTTTTTTTTTTTGGCCAATGAGTTCAATGCAATGTAAAGTCCGGTAATGTCCGACGAAATGCGTTCTGCTCAGAAGAAGTTTTGAGCACTTCAAATCTTATATAAATCACTTTTAAATTATGGTAGCAAATAAATATCTTACACAGTGACGGGTACATTGACTATTGTGAATATTCCATCCCTGTCCCTTTCTATTTCTTTCTCCCCCCCAAAAAACAGGTTTGAATAACAAGCTTGATGTTTCCAAACATAACTCTGAGTGAAATCGAATGCTCTGAATTGTACGGGTTCCTATCTATCTCACCAATGAATGGAAAGAATTAACTTTAGGAAACATTTCATTTATATTGATTTTTAATTAAAATCACATAGGTGGAAACATCTTGTTTACATAAAAGTGTGGGTTACACTGGAGTTGTATGCACATTATTGACACTTTTTTTTTTATCAATTCTTCAAAGAATCGGACTTATCAAAATACATGGAGTAAAATTGCTAGTCGGTTAATTGATTCTCCTAAAAAAACTAATTAAAGTAGAAATGATACATATTGAAATATTTGCAAGGTTAGTGTATAAATCATACACATGTAAGAGAAATTTAGATAATCTCTTAACTTCTTACTCGTATGTGCAGTTTAAAACAGATAAGGCGATTTTGAAAAAAAAAACAAAACAAATAAATAATGCATTGCATGTCTTTATGAATATAAAAATGAAAGGATGTAGTCTTTATCCAAAATTATAAAATGAAAACATATTAAAGCAGAAATGCATAGTTTCATTTTTATATAGGAAATAAATTTTATCCCATTCAACATTACTCAAATATTAAGAAATTATAGTTAATTCATAGTGTTTAAATGGTATTTAAAAAAAAAGAACCGTATGTATTTAAATCATCAGAAGGGCGTAAAAAATTAGTCAAATAAAATGGTCAAACTTAGAAACGGATTACAAGATAAGCTACTGTCTGCTGAAATTAACCTATACTTAAGCAAATCATATTTACACCAAATAGTAAACAAACAGGAAAACACATTAGAAAAAATGTGCCATATATTTTATTTTTTTTTCATTATTTTTTTTTTTTTGTTCACTTTTTTTCCATTTTTTCAAGAAAGTGCCAGAGACAATTCATTGATAGATATGGTGTTCATGCCAAAAAAAATAGTTTTTACTCCTGCATGTTCTCTGTCCATTGTTAGAGTTATCTTTCCTTAATAATTGATTTTTCATGTTAGAACTTTTTTTGTGTTTTGGGGCAAAATTGTCATACGAAGCCCACTTTTCGTTTCTGCAATTGAACACCGCTCACCTTTTTTGTCCTCAAGTAAAGCCTACCACATATCAGTTCATGATATAAAACTTGTTTGTTTTTTTTCTGTAAAAAGGATGATTTCGACATGTTTACACCTTTTTCAGTGGTCAAAACTATTTTTTTTTTGTGTGTGTAACTATTTCAGGTTTCACTTAATAACAGTATTTAAATTAATTTTGTATGAAATTCCAAGTGTTTCATTGTATCCTTTTTTATATTTCAGTCTTTTGCAACACACACACACACACACACACACACACACACACACACACACACACACACACACACACACACACAATCATCCTGGGAGTTGTTGTTATAATGTATGACAGAGGTTAAACAAAACTGGACCAGGGCGCCCTTACCTGACAGAGCAGCATAATATAAACGACCCAAGTGAAATGATTACGATTCGGAAATTGCATTTTGTAGACGGCCTTCATGGATAAGAGCTAAAAGTGGACAGGCATTTCAAGTCTTGTCGCGGGATTAAAGTGTTTTTCATGTCATTATGTAATTTCAAGGAGGGGGTTTCATATTGGGTCACGTAGTATTTCGTAAGAAAAAAAAAATAATAATGATTTTAATTGCAATAAGGGAGCCATTATAACTAAATGTGTGGAAAAGAATACTCTCAGTCTGAATATGCTACATTTAGGTCAATATTGATTGTACGTTTTATGTCTCCAGACAGTACGTACTACTGTACATTAACGTGTATTTTTTCGATCGTTTTTTTTTATTTTATTATTATAATAATGAACACAATCGTGGTGGTGTTTGAAAAGCTCTTTCAATTTTTTTTTTTTTTTTTTGTTAAACACACAATTTATTCAAACCGCACGAACAAGTCATACTCTATTAAGATACAAATAAAAATATTACTAGATAACATCGAAACAATTCAAATAAGCACATGACCACAATTATCTTGCTAATGCAATTACAACTTTTAACTGGTTAACATTGAACGTTGATTTGTATTAAAATGATAGTATTGCATTTCACCAAGGACTAGAGGGAATTCTACAGGGGGGGGTGTATATCTTTTTTTTTTAAATTATGACAGATTGACTTTAGCAAGATGGTAATTTTGGAAAAAAAAATAATTTTTTCTTTATTTGATATAATACGTATTTCAATGTTATTTTTAAACCTCCTTTCGTGTCCTGTTTTTGAAACTTTGCGTAAACCGTATTTAAAACTTAAGAGTGGGTGGAAGATTTAGTTTTGGTTAGATTAGTATTACTTGTATTGAATTATAAATAAATGTTTGTAGTAGAATTGCTTTAAAGAAAGTTTTTGATTTTTTTAAGTATTTTTTTTTTAAGTCTGCGCGTTTTTTTTATATTTTAAGATCTTCCTATTTCTGTACTTTCTAAAAGCATTTTTTAAGTTTAATAAACATTTGTTATTCATCAAAGATTGCTTTGAAAGTCGTTCAAAATTATTTCTATGTACTATTATGACAAATATCTTTCTGTTTCTTTATTCAATTAATTGCAATGTAGATATGTTGAATTCAGTTTGTTTGTTAAATAATCAGTCTAGACCTGTATAATGTGCTGATCAAATTTTGGGATTGATTGAATAATTAGAAAAAGACGCCAGAATGGTAAGATGAAAAACATGTATTTAATTTCTAAAATTTTATAATGATCACCTGTAATAAAATTAACCAACATAAATGTATTTCAATTCAAATATTCATTTGACTTACGTTTTCCTGCACTTGTCCGAATACACATGTCACACATATCTCGTCATCGCTTCTTTTACCTGAAAAATATCGTGTGTATAGTCAAAATATGACTTTTAGTTATTGTCAATTTTGTTAAACCATACATGTACATGTTGCAAATTATATTAAATATACACAATGGGATACACAATAAATCCATAACTTTGAATAGTCAGGAGGATCATTTGATAGAAACGTGTCAGCTCTTCACTATATACATGTGATTTAGCAGACGTCAAATGTTGGGGGAAAAAGATATGCGTAACTGTACCACTTATTGGTCACTGGTTTAATTGTCTTCTTGTACAGTGTATATGGTGACGGCCATTAAATATGTCCGATGGGATGGGTGTGTGAATTGACAGTTTTTATGAAACACTTGTAATAATTTTGACAGGTGTAATACATTATATCACATGTGTAGGATATTTGTCTGCATCACGGTTTCACTGAAAACAGATTTTATTGTCAAAAACATCTTGTTGATAGAATAGTTCAATGGCCACAGATCTCATAAGGTTTTTTGGTAACTTTGTAGACCAGAACTTTATTGTGGTTAAAATCATTCTTCGAAAATGTGTCCAGTATACAAAAGGTAAAAATGATCGGAAAATTTGAACTTTGGTTTATTAACCATTGACATTAAAAGTCACAATGCAGCTTCCACCGTATTCAATATGGTCCTGGTCGGCGATTTCGGCAAAGCAGTCCATCAACTCCGAGCATACCATTGCCTCTTCTCCCGAGATCTTCTAATTCTCGGACCATCTGAAATAATATAAACTGAAATCTGTTGGTTCGTTTTATAAAAAACTAAAAATGTAATTTATATACATGTACTCTTAAAAGTGGTCATTGAACTGAATGTTACATCTATGACTTTCAGTTGCTTTGTTGGTATATTGTTAAATGTACATCAACAAAGATTCATGTTATTTCAGAGACAAGAGAATGAAATAGTACTGAAAATATTTTGCAACATTGCATAAAATCTTTTTTACTTCGTAATGATACGTAATGCAAACTAACAAGACTAGCACGCGATACATTTAATAATTGTGTTATTGTTTTACGATATAAATGAATTGGTTAGCTTATCAGAAAGCGCTTCAAAATAAAAAAAAAAATATAAAAAAAAACATTATGATAACTTACTTTACTGAAATTGTTACAGTATGTTTCTCAGAAATATCATATACATAAACTTTGCACTGTTTCTTTCTTTAGCTTCCAAAAACTATAACATTTTGTATAGTTCATGCGTATACTGTAGCTTGAAATTCTAAAGCGTAGCACCACATTGCCAGCTACTTGTATGTTTCATATTACGAATGGCAAAATCCGTTTGTCCTCTTTCTTTCTTTCTTTCTTATTTTTTTTTTCTGGCCAATGGGCTCAATACAAGGTAAAGTCTGGTTAATGTCCGACAAAATGCATTCTAACCAGAAGAGGTTTTGAACACTTCAAATTTTATATAAATCACTTTTAAATTATGGTAGCAAATAAATATCTTACACAGTGACGGGTACATTGACTGTTGTGAATTTTCCATCTCTGTCCATTTTCTATTTCTTTCTTTCATTAAAAAGAAAAGGTTTTGAATAACAGACTTGATTTTTCCAAACATAACTCTGAGTGGAATAAAATGCTCAGAATTTTACGGGTTCTTATCTATCTCACCAGTGAATGGAAAGAATTAACTTTTGGAATTATTTCATTTATAATGATTTTTAATGAAAGTCACATAGGTGGAAACATCTTGTTTACAAAAAAGCGTGGGTTACACTGGAGTTGTATGTACATTATTGACATATTTTTTTTTTCAATTCTTCAAAGAATCGGACTTATCTAAATACGTAAAATTGAGTAAAATTGCTAGTCGGTTTATTGATTCTCCTAAAAAAACTAATTAAAGTAGAAATAATATATGTTGAAATATTTGCAAGGTTAGTGTATAAATCATACACATGTAAGAGAAATTTAGATAATCTATTAACTTCTTACTCGTATGTGCAGTTTAAAACGGATGAGTCGATTTTGAAAAAAAACAAAACAAATAAATAAAGCATTGCATGTCTTTATGAATATAAAAATGAAAGGATGTAGTCTTTATCCAAAATTATAAAATGAAAACATATTAAAGCAGAAATGCATAGTTTCATTTTTATATAGGAAATAAATTTTATCCCACTCAACATTACTCAAATATTAAGAAATTATAGTTAATTCATAGTGTTTAAATGGTATTTAAAAAAAAGAACCGTATGTATTTAAATCATCAGAAGGGCTTAAAAAATAAGTCAAATAAATAAGTCAAACTTAGAAACGGATTACAAGATAAGCTACTGTCTGCTGAAATTAACCTATACTTAAGCAAATCATATTTACACCAAATAGTAAACAAACAGGAAAACACATTAGAAAAAATGTGCCATATATTTTATTCTTTTTTTATTATTTTTTTTTTTTTTGTTCACGTTTTCTCCCCTTTTCAAGAAAGTGCCAGAGACAATTCATTGATAGATATGGTGTTCATGCCAAAAAAAAAAAGGTTTTTCCTCTGCATGTTCTCTTTCCATTCTTAATGATTGATTTTTCGTGTTAGAACTTTTTTGTGTTTTGGGGTAAAATTGTCATACGAAGCCCACTTTTTGTTTCTGCAATTGAACACCGCTCACCTTTTTTGTCCTCAAGTTAAGCCTACCACATATCAGTTCATGCTATAAAACTTGTTTGTTTTTTTCTGTAAAAAGGATGATTTCGACATGTTTACACCTTTTTCAGTGGTCAAAACTATTTTTTTTTTTTTGTGTAACTATTTCAAGTTTCACTTAATAACAGTATGTAGATTAATTTGATATGAAATTCCAAGTGTTTCATTGTATCCTTTTTCATATTTCAGTCTTTTGCAACACACACACACACACACACACACACACACACACACACACACACACACACACACACACACACACACACAATCATCCTGGGAGTTGTTGTTATCATGTATGACAGAGGTTAAACAAAACTGGACCAGGGCGCCCTTACCTGACAGAGCAGCATAATATAAACGACCCAAGTGAAATGATTACGATTCGGAAATTGCATTTTGTAGACGGCCTTCATGGATAAGAGCTAAAAGTGGACAGGCATTTCAAGTCTTGTCGCGGGATTAAAGTGTTTTTCATGTTATTATGTAATTTCAAGGAGGGGTTTTCATATTAGGTCACGTAGTATTTCGTAAGAAAAAAAAATATAATAATGATTTTAATTCCAATAAGGGAGTCATTTTAACTAAATGTGTGGAAAAGAATACTCTCAGTCAGTATATGCTACATTTAGGTCAATATGGATTGTACGTTTTATGTCTCCAGACAGTACGTACTACTGTACATCAACGTGTATTTTTTCGATCGTTTTTTTATTTTATCATTTTAATAATGAACACAATCATGGTGGTGTTTGAAAAGCTCTTTCTATTTTTTTTTTTTTTTTTTTTTTTTTTTTTTTTTTTTTGTAAAACACACAATTTGTTTAAACCACACGAACAAGTCATACTTTATTAAGATACAAATAAAAATATTACTAGATAACATCGAAACAATTCAAATAAGCACATGACCACAATTATCTTGCAAATGCAATTACAACTTTTAACTGGTTAACATTGAACGTTGATTTGTATTAAAATGCTAGTATTGCATTTCACCAAGGACTACAGGGGAAAAATCCCAAAATTTCACAGCATGTTACTTGCATTGCACTTTAGTTGTAGCTTTTTTATACACAAAAAGGGTAACTGTACATTTCACAATCTGTCAAAAGTAATGCATAATTATCTTTTGAGTTCATATATCTTTTATTCTTTTACACTCAGTAAATATAGTTGGGTAGAGATTTCTTTCTGTTTCTGTGCATCTAAAATACTAGAGGAAATCTGGAACATAAAATGATCTTGATTGCTGAAACAATCGGGGGGTTTGGGGGGGGGGGGGTCGTTCTTTTCTTTTCTTTTTTTTTTTTGGGGGGGGGGGGGGGCTACTATTTGTGGATTGCAATTTTAGATATTCTTTTTACAGATTCGATTGGATGAAAAATGACAATAACAAACTGTGAACAATCTCTAAAATCCATAAAGCGAAATACCAATTCTAACCAGAGCAACATGGACTTCTAAAAAGATCTAGATGGGATTAGATGCATAGGGGGAAGAGATATTCCTTGCCGACCAGTCGAACCCGCCGTGTACTCATTGTCAAGATCAAGAAAAACGGAAGAAACCGTAGTTATAATCATTGTCTAACTGCTGAAAAATTGTTGGATTTTTTTTTTTGGGGGGGGGGACATTTTTGTTAATTGCAATTTAAGGGATTCCTTTTACAGATTTGATTTTGAAAAATAAAAATTAAAATAACAAACTATATTTACATTTTCCAGTGACTTTGCTTGTAATAACTCTACATATCGAATTGTACTATTTAAACAATAACTTCAAACGACACCAAATTGAGGCACCAGCGGGATTTGCATATTTTTATATTTAAATATTTAATCGTATGATGGTTCAAGCTAATATTAAGGTACGTTATAAAGAATCATTATTTGAATATTATGAGGTGATAATTTCGGGGTGTGATCAAATGTATCATAAAGCCGTTCGGGCTTTATTGGATTTGATCACGCCCCGACCAAAATTATCACCTCATAAAACTCAAAGAATGATTCCTTATTCCTTAAGTCAACCATCTCTAAAATCACAAAGCTTATAACAAATTTAAACCAGAGCAATACGGACCTCTAAAAGATAACGGTGGGATCAGGTGCCTAGAAGGAAGAGACGTTATTTGCCGACCGATGTACCCGCCGTGTGCTCATTGTCAAAATCATAATAAATGGAAGAAACTGTTGTCAGTTCAGTGAATAAAAAAAGGTCTAACAACTATGAAAAACGCATGTCAGCATGTTAATGAAACATTGTACTTGCAGACACAGCCATTGTATAATGATTAAATTCTCGTTGTAACGCGGCATTTAATTGGATAGAAAAAAAAATGATAAATTTGTATAACCTGGTTTGCACATCAAAAAAGACGTCACAATTCATCATCGTCAAAAACGTACTAAACCGCTTAACGTTTCGTTTGAATTTTTATCAGACTAATATCATTTTTGAAAGTAAAGCGCACTTAATATGTACAGTGAATTACAGAAATTAATTTATAAGGAATGACCTATAAATCTACCTTTTAAGTAATACTCGTATAAACTGGGTTTTAACAATTTTAGTTTTCTAAAATCCACTTTGCGGATTATAAAGCGTAAACTGTCCCAAACCAGGTTTTACTCGCACATGTATAACTTGGGGAGACACTGAGTTCATTTCTTTAATATACAAATTTTTGTTCTTTTCATAATTTCAGTTTTAAGGAAATCATGAAAGATATGTAATAAATTCATATATTGCGTAAAATTCAAGAATAATAAGCAGTTCTGGAAGTATTAATTTTTTTAATTTGATTAATGTCGACGAAAAAAAGTATTTTATATATTTTATTACGTTCCAAATACTTTGATAAATACAAATAGTAAGATGGTGAGTTATTGCATAATGTTACACATTCTTGACCTTTTTATTATGCAATAAAGCTGCATGTTGTCCTATTCATTTGATGAGGATGAAAAAAGTTATAAGTGTGGAACAAAAACTAAAATAAATCCAGAATTGAGAATGGCTATATTTAAATGAAGCAGAAATTACATGAAGCAATCTGTTTTCTTTTCCACTAAAAAAATGTTATTTCCGAATTATTTCGAATCTCAGCCATAGTAATCTGGTCTACGCGGACCCAGGTCTGTTCCGTCTCCAGGGAGGCCATTCATTCCATTTCCAGGGATACCATTTGTATCTGTAACGGAAAATACTTGTTTTGGTGTCATAGAAATAAAAAAGGTATATTAGTCAAACGCTTTAAAATATCGGGAGCACCGTAAGTCATGTATCAGGGTTTTTATTATCGTGGTTATAAATACATGTATACATATGTATAAAAGAATATGTTTGAATTATATGGTACTTAAGCAACCTTTTCTATTCAATGTAAACCACAGATCTTTGCAGAAACGTGAGAATACTGCACTTTTATTTAGTAACATCTTTATGATAAATCTAACTTATGACAATATTCTTGTGATTGACTTTTCATACCTGAAAGCATTTTTTAAAACATTTAGTATAAAAAGTGGTTCCAGAATCATAAGTTTGTTTTTTTGGCAAGCGCTAAAAGATGTTGACAGGTTTAAAAATGAGATATGAATAATAGCACATTGCTTTATCAAATATGTTGGGTTTATTTTTAATGCATCATATATGTTAAGGATCGTAGAAAAAAATAATTACTGTTCATTTCAATAGGTTTTTTTTAAAAACAGAAATGTGAAAAAACCTTGGATAAAAAAAATAGTACATTTTTGTTCTTTCAAAAAAACCTACCTCTCTTTCTTCTTAACGGTCTTCGCACTCTACTGAAATGTCCCAGTTTTCCTTCAACTTCGGAGATAGTCAGCAAAATCCCCGCAACAAGCAAGAGAATAAAAAACGTCTGACGATTCATGGCGTACAACAAGTGTTAGGAAATACAAAACGCCCAACCAATGTAATAGTTTATATACAGTCATGTATCATTGGTCACGTGGTTTTTGCGCTCTTTCTCCTGATTTGTTCCATCAAGAGAATGTCATCATCATACAAATTCTAAAGTTCAGTCTAAAAATATACCTTAGACAGTCTGTGACACGTATGTACAGACCCAAAAATATGTTACTAAACCTCTAAAACGAACCGTACCGTTCCGTACAAGAAATGAACCATACCGTTAACAAAACGAATCGTACCGTTCACAAAGCGTACCGTACCGTTCACAAAACGAACCGTACCATTAACAAAACAATTGTACCGTTCACAAAGCGTACCGAGCAAATAGCATGCGAGTTTATTTATGAAAGACCCGCCCCCAAACGGCCACAAAGGCGTACCAAATCGTGCAATATCCTTGCAACTTTTACATACGGTTTTTTACTCATGTCTTTCGATGAATACAGACGGAATACAGAATACATACGAAAATTATCGCTGACCAGATAGGTTCAATATTTTAATTATTTTCATGAAATATTTTAAGCATTGTGTATATACTGGCCTTAACATAACAGTTAATGATTCTCAGAGGAGAGAGAGGGAGAAAGAGAGAGATGGATTGTGTGTTAATTTTGATACTTAATTTAAAGTTTTATGACTCAACTTTTTTTTTGGTTTATGTTTGTACAGTCGGTTATTTGAGCGGGGTTTTATTTGAGGAAACTACGTGCTTTGCCTGTCAATCAGTTTAAGTGTAACAGTACAGATCACGCCATGCGCGGCTTGCTACTTGGCTACTCCTGCCTGCTATAAGAAAAGACATATGTATGGTTTCAGTGATATTTTGCCCTGTTTTAAAGCGATTTTGAAAAATATCCTAAAAATTGAAATGCAATAATTTTTCACCCAAAAATACCCATAAACTAAGAATCTACAAATAGTTACATAATTATACATTTCACAAGGACAATTGTGACGTCATCAACAGTGCATTTTCCCGTAATTTTCATAGAACTGAGCAGAATATGCGAATTATTCAGTGGTTTTTTTTTAATAAAAAAAAACTATGTCGGCAGCTGTCGGTCGCCATGAAACTCACATTATAGCTTCCTCATGTGATATCACATAAATATATTATTTTCGCTGTAGGCTACGGTAGTGGACACATTTTCCTGTTCAAAAAACCTGAAAAAACATGCCATTTTTCATTGTTTTTTACTAAGTCTTAGAAATATGCCAAAATGTTGAAGTCTTAATGTTTTTAAAAAAATAGATAAAAGTGTATAATTTGATACTTTGTATATATGCACATTCAAAATGGTATATGTGTCTTTTAATGAGATTTAAACGACTTTTGAATTTTAGGTCAAAAATTGAAATAAACTGTACCTTCTTCTTATTGAATGAACACGTTTTATTTTTTTTAATTATTTTATAAATGTTTACTACTTAAATCCTTATTTAAAAAAGTATGCCTATTTGAAATTATTCAACAATATTTTCTTTTCGACGTAAAAATTGTGGCTCATGTCCTGGCGATCATAGTCTCTTTCCTAACTGTCGTATTTTTGTTACTATATAAATTCTTAATAAAGCGTGCAAACAATTTAAATAGCATGCAACTGTTTTTTTTAAAAAAGCGTACCGTACAAGAAGCGAACCGAACCGTTCAGAAAACGAACCATATCGTTTACAAAGCGAACCGTTATGTTCACAAAACGAACCGTACCGTAACCTTTCTTTCTCTGTATATTCATTAATTGTGGAATTATCAAATATGAAAACATCATTTGTTTGACAAAAAGAAATACGGGCGCCTGTAAAGTGCGAAACGAAATCGAAACGAAAAGAAACGAAACAAAATCGTACGAAACGAAACGAAACGAAACCAATCGAAACGAAATGAAATCAAACGAAACGAAACCAAAAATCGAAACGAAACGAAACGGAATTTAAACAAAACTAATATCAATTTTGACTACATAAAAGTGAAAATAAATTCATTGAAATAAGTTTTTGAACCATAAAATATAACTACATGTATGTTTCAGATTGTCGCTGTAAGTTGTTCAGCCGATTATCCGAAATTTGCAAAAATTATGTAAGCCTTCTGTCTTACGGATCCAATTGAGGGTCAGCTCAAACTTAGTGATCACAAGTCCAGTATTCTTTCTCAAGCGGTTTTATTAGGCGTGATCATATAGTTACAACAATTAAAAGCAGCCCAACTCAAGAGTCTCAGAATCTCTATAAGCGGAATCTATCTAAATCTGTTCAACATCATTTTACATGGGTATATATAACAAATTTATTTATGATGGACAGTTCAGACTAGTTCGGCCCATCTACGACGATCACGAGTGAACATTAAGTGTTAAATTAAGATTAATATTTTATTTCTAAATAAAGTAACAAAACTGTCAAAACTGCCAATCAAAGAGTACGGATGCAGGATTTGAGTCTCCGAGTCCTGGGTCTCGGAGTCCTCCACCTAGTATGAGGCATCACTTACTCATAATACGTTCATTCATACATAGCATAAAAGGTTACAACTGTTAATATTTAGAATACACAATCCATGACTCAATATAGAGTACCAGAGTTATCGTTGCAGACACAGAATCGCCAAATATGACACTTGTTTTTAAACTCTCAATTTCGATATTATTATGCCCGTATTATTCACCTGGTTTAATAACATCATTTAGGAATACTACGCAGTGCTACAAGATTCACAGAGTTCATTCTGTTAATTATCATTAACACCATTCAGTGCGCAGTATCCAGGTACACATAAGTATCATAGTGACCATTATGTAATACTAGCAATTCAAGGTCATAGCATAGCTATCTGTTTACAATTATATAATTATGTAAATAAGTGATGTACATTCCTCTACCTTTTAATGTTTCTAATTTGTTTCATTAAATGATATTCAGACGTTGAGAGAGAGAGAGAGAGAGAGAGAGAGCAATGCCCTTAAACTTATCAGCGACATCTCATAGCAAAGTTTATACGCAAGTTTGGGAGAGAGAGAAAGAAAGAGAGAGATATATGATGATGATTCTGAAGGGGACACTCTAACAACAATTTTCTTTCTATCGATTTGAAATATTGTAAAAATGAAACGATTGAATACAATGTGATTTAGAGCATACTGGTTGGTTACCAGTTTCTAACATATAATAAGAATTGTTGTAATATGTATAGCATGAATTTGGACGTCGTAATTTGACAAAATTAACGTGCAAGATAAAGAGGTTTTTTTTTACCTGTGTTTTACCATAAATCAAACATAATCCCCTCTTTCTCTTCCTTTCACACGCACGCACAATGTATTTGAATCATTTTTACACTATTTCATATCGATATAAAAGAATTCGTTTAGTTGGAATGTCTCCGTAAATACTGTAAACGCACTATATTTAGGGTGTACAATATTTGGCGGAATATAATTTTTAAACAAGTTAGCATGGATTTGATTTAGCGCATATCTGAATTTACCTTTTTATCTACTTATATGTTTTACATGTGGCAATGTACTTGATTTTGCAAACGCCGTTTTCCGCCAAAAACGCTAAAAAGAATACACAGCCAAAGGGGTTATGACCGTTTTTAGCTCACCTGAGCTGAAAGCTCAAGTGAGCTATTCTGATCACATTTTGTCTGTCGTCCGTCTGTCCGTAAACTTTTCACATTTTCAACATCTTCTCAAGAACTACTGGGCCAATTTCAACCAAACTTGGCGCATATCATCTTTAGGCAAAGGGGATTCAAAGTTGTGAAAATTAAGGGTCACACCCGTTTTCAAGGGGAGATAATTAGAAATAAATGAAAAATTTCAAGAAATTTTCAAAAATCTTCTACTCAAGAACCAGAAAGCCAGGAAAGCTGAAAATTGTGTGGAAGCATCCTCAGGTAGTGTAGATTCAAAGTTGTGAAATTCATGACCCCCGGGGGTAGGGTGGGGCCACAATGGGGGGGTTGGTTGAAGATTTACATAGGAATATATAGAGTAAATCTTTAAAAATCTTCTTCTCAGAAACTAATCAGCCAGATGATTCTTTATAATTGTTAAGACTTTGGCTCAAGGACAATTCTTCGGCCTCACGAGAAGGTTCAGAGTTCGATGTAGCTTTATATCCCATATATAAACAATTGTTAAGGATCTTTTTGAGAACTGCAATACTCGACATGTGATAAGACTATAAAATCATCCTGTTAGAAAAGGGACTAATGGTTATAAACATAAGAATATCCAGGGGGAAAAATGAATTTTATTTATACAGGATCTGCATGTATTATTGTACATTGTCCAGATTGTTTGTATTATGACTCCATTAAGCTGATTTTATCATACCTATTGTTCCTCATGTGAGTGATGTGGCCCATGGGCCTCTTGTTTTAAAATACGTTTACAGTATAATCATCTTTATATTGCACGTTAATTTTGTCAAATTACGACGTCCAAATTCTTGCCATACATATTACAACAATTCTTATTATATGTTCGACACTGGTAACCAACCAGTATGCTCTTAATCACATTGTATTCGATCGTTTCATTTTAACAATATTTGAAATCGATAGAAAGAAAATTTATGTCAGAATGTCCCCTTCAGTATCATCATCATATCTCTATCTCTCTCTCTCTTTCTTTCTCTCTCTCTCTCTCTCCCAAACTTGCATATATACTTTGCTATGAGGTGTCGCTGATAAGTTTTAAGGCATCTCTCTCTCTCTCTCTCTCTCTCTCTCTCTCTCTCTCTCTCTCTCTCTCTCTCTGTCCCAAAACGTCTGAATATCATTTTTATCATTTAATGAAACAAATTAGAGACACTAAAAGGTAGAGGAATGTACATCAGTTATTTATATGATTATATAATTTTTGCAAATTTCGGATAATCGGCTTAAAAATTTACAGCGGCAATTTGAAACATACAGGTAGTTATATTTTATGGTTCAAAAATTTATTTCAATGAATTTATTTTCACTTTTATGTAGTCAAAATTGATATTAGTTTTGTTTAAATTCCGTTTCGTTTCGTTTCGATTTTTGGTTTCGTTTCGTTTGATTTCGTTTCGTTTCGATTGTTTTCGTTTCGTTTCGTACGATTTCGTTTAGTTTCGATTTCGTTTCGCACTTTACATGCGCCCAAGAAATACTTGATGTTGTTTAAACTTTTAGTCAGTCTGTTTCATTAATCCACTTTTTTGGATACTCAAGTGCAAGCATCAAGTGAGATTTCTGGTCACGCTCTTTATATCGATGTTCTAGATAATTGTCCACATCCATTTAATCAAAATATACACAAACACCATTGCACATGGCTTCTGATCCTTCAAAATAATACGCATTCAGGAATACCGAATATACTCTTTTCAGGGTAATTTTCCCCCTTGATGTTTTCGTCCTTCCTCCCTTGCAATCGGTTTCGCTCCGTCTTGAATTCGTCAAAATATACATGTACACACCCTGAAACGTTATACTACACCAGTTGCATGGTTCGGTTTGGTGCGCTTTTTGAACAGTTCAGTTCGCTTTTGCACGGTACGCTTTGCTAAAAATAAATGCACGCTATGTGAAAAGTCTGCGCACTGTACTAATGAGGTAGGCGTGACATGAATGCTTGATTTTCTTCGATATATTTTTGTTTCATCTCTGCCCGATTGATTTCAGCAAGGTGATAATTATGAAAAGTTATTTTTCTTCATTAGTTATGTATTATTCAAGAAATGAACGCTGTGTCTACCCGAGTTTTACGAGTATAACCCTGGTTGGGGCAGTATACCCTTGATTATCCGCAACCGGGTCTTATAGGTTATCCTTGCACTCTTTTTGCACGGTTTGTTTTGTGAACGGTTTGCTACGCTTTATGAACGGTACGGTTCGCTTTGTGAACGGTACAGATCATTTTGTAAACGACAGGTTCGTTTTGTGAACGGGACGGTTCGTTTCAGAGGTTTAGTAGTACGTTTTAGGGTATGTAGTTGTGTTCAAAGAGAGATTATTTGATACATTGGAATTCGCTCAGTCTTAGATTTGGCCGCTGACAACGAGGGCGAAAAAAACCTGGGGGCAAATATTTCCTTGTTTACAGTTAGTCAGGATATTTGAACAAAATTATCTTCTGACATATGATTTTTTACAATGTATCAAGACCAAGCCTTTGACACAGAGGTGTGGAACATAAAATTATGATTTCCTTCTTTAAAATAAGGAAGCAACAAAAAAATCACAGTACTGTTACATGTAGTACTAGAAAACGGCTTGTAAGATTGTTGCGAATAAATGTTATTTGCATATACTGCAAAGATATCTCATATGCTAAACAAATCATCATGTTACGATATGACTGATCATTATATTTCCCTTCCTGTAATTTTAGTGTATCTTGTCTGTTTAAAAACAATTCTTAATATGACGATACATTTTTAAGAAGTATGATTCAAGGTTTCATCCACATAGTACTTAGTGTAAATAATCTACTCGTTGAGTACCAATTTTCGTGGATTTCGTTTTTAAGTTAATCCGCGAATTTTCATTTGTATTGCAGCACAATTTTTACTAACATTTTGTAGTGACAGGATCATTAACCACGAATTGTCATGTCCTTGAAACTGTGATTTCCCTGTACCAACGAAAATTGATACCCTCAACCAACGAAAATTAATACCCTCAAAAATCAATGAAACCACAGAATCTTGCAAATCGATTTACAAAAACAAACGTGGGTATAATCATCTAATAAAGAATAACTTATTTTAAAAAAAGTAAGTGGTAACTCAATGTTTAATTAAAAATAAGGTCGAGTGTAAAATATATTTTAAATCATGGGAATTGCCCTCCATTTTAACTTGCACACTACACAGTTACATATGCAATTATATGTTATAAAACTTTTGGAGAGGGCTAATAGTGGAACTTGTGATGACAATATGTTAATTAGACATAAGCAATCTTTCCAAACGATATTTTCCTTGCGAATCTAAAAGTTATGCATACATTGCCAGAGGAGATGTTCTTGTAGGACAGTATGACG
The DNA here is from genome assembly GCF_025612915.1 of Magallana angulata. Taxonomy (NCBI): domain Eukaryota; kingdom Metazoa; phylum Mollusca; class Bivalvia; order Ostreida; family Ostreidae; genus Magallana; species Magallana angulata. The sequence continues at coordinate 19,101,413 of NC_069112.1, forward strand.
AAATATCATAACACTACTTTTTGGAAATAATATTTCTTTCAAAATATTGATCAATTTCTTGGTTGTCATTATAAATTTCCGGGTTTTTTTTTACCCGAAACAAATCAGTAAATCACTACCTTATTTAAAAGATCAACAATGATATTAGAATCATAAATGTGAATGTGAATTTAAAGAAAAAAAATATGAACTATCACATTACATTAAGATCGACGTTCAGTATTCTCAATACTTTGATTAATCATAGATAGCGCTCTAACAGGTTGCGTAAAGTTCTGAATACATGCCATATGGCGTTTAACCTATACGCTCAGCACTTAGAAATGTTTAAAAATGATATATCCGTAGCAGTGTCTACTCTATTCATAGTAAGTCATTTAAGTTCCATGGTGTAAATATTTCACGATTTCTCAAAGTGTAATAATTACTATGGTTATAACTTCACACTGCATATAATCATAACTTAATTTTAGATTTTTGTTTCTCTTAAATTCAATTTTTTTTTTGCGTTTTAAAAAATAATGTTTTTTGCGAACTCAGTTTTGATTTTATTTCATGGGAAAAAATGTTAATCGCGAACATAATGAAATTAAAACCATTGTGATAATATTTGCCAAAATACAACATTGTGGTTTAATGCCTTGCAGTGTTTCTCTGTTTTAATTTACTGCTTATCTTTTATAACTTGAAACATTTGTGTTGCAATTTGTAAAAAAAATTAAGCTAAATAATCATAGGGTTTATACTTTTGAACAATGACTGAGGAAAATTTTTCAAAATACAATGATTGGATAACGAGAAATAAATGTATGTTCAGTCGTAATAATTGTAGTGTTGATTTGTTGACAAAATACAGTCTTAATAACACAAGTTTTAAATGACACATGACCAATAGAATGTCCTATATAACATTTATGAATTTGATTTGCCAGTCAAAGTTCGCTTCACAACCCCAATTAAAGGCTGATAAGAAAATATTACTTCACTGAATGTGTAACAATTGTAAACTAATACCTAACGCGCGTTACTCAATTTGTATGCACATATCGCTGCAGGTTTGATAGTATATCATTCAATGCTCAATTGTATGTCACATATACATATTTGAAAAAAGTTTCTGCATGTGAAAAGAGTTTCTTAATAATAATTGATATTATTGTCCTAAAGAAGAAAGCACGAGTTAAAATGGAATTACATGTACATTGTTTTTAATTCGTCAAGGATTTAGTCTAAATTAAGCACGTGAGAGTAAAATGCAGGACGGTTAATTGGTTGGTTTTTTCTGTTTGAACTAGAGGTGGAAATAAGATATGTGATTGAAATTAAGTGGCAGCGCGATTTATTCATTTATTACTGAACTATTGGAGCAATTTAGAAACCCTCAATACTGATGATTACTCTAATGTACAGTTTAAAACTCAAAAACAATCAAGTAAACTTAAGAAAACAAAACACTTAAAAAGTAAATTAAAGATTTTATTAGTATGTGTGTTACTGCAAACATATAACTAAAGAATGTAGTCAAAATCTAAAATAATAGAATGTAAACTAACTGAGTCAAAAGCAAATCTTTTTTTTATAGGGAACCATTTGATCTCATCAAGTATAGCATACATTGAGAAATACAACAGAAAAATTATATATAATATGTATTACGGTGTAACTGTTGGGGCGAGCGCAGCAGGTGATCAAAAATGAATTATGATTTATCCATAAAAAAAAGTAGTGATGTAAAGTAAATGAATTTGAATACAAAATAAAATAAACATACCTATTTTTTCCAGTAAATTTTCATTATTCATAATTCATAAGATTTATTTATTTATTTATATACTGGTCGCACGCCAGTATAGAATTTATCTCAGATAAAATGTTGTTGAATAATAAAGATTTTAACATAATGTACATTGCAGTTTATTCCTCTTTTCTTGCAGCAGACATTTTTCTTAAACTTACATATAAAAATTGACTTATCACACAGTCCCCCCTCCCTCATGTAAAAAAAAAAAATCAAATTTACGTATAAAAAAAATTGTTGATCATATAAGGAAAATGGATCCCACAGGAGCATGTAATAAATAGTAGTGAAAATAAAGACACTTTTGAGCAGCTAAAGAGCTAAAGGCATACTACACACTCCCCATTCCTCATCCCGAATAGAATGTTCCTGATTTTGAGAATTTATTTTTTCTTTTTGCTTGTGAAGATTTTTTGTGGGTCGAAATTTACTGACGCCGAAAAAAATTCTGTCGGATCAATGTAAGAAATCCATTGTGACGTCACTCAAAACAACGATAACTTCGTTAGTCTTATGTAATGGAATTTGCGTTGTGTCAGCAGTAACAATACATGTACTTGTTCTCGTGATAGTGTGAAAATGGGAAACCATAATTACAGGGAACTACTGGGACGATTAAAACAATGCATTACTGGTCCGATTTACTGACGCCAAACAAATCCGTTGAATGAATGAGCAACTAGTCCGAATTTTCTATTCACACACGCCGTGCCGATAGAGCTCGCTTCGCGCCGGCGCTGCGCACTGGCGCAGCGCCGGCGAGCTGCGCTCGCTATTGATATTGTAGTTTTATGGGCATTTTATAATACAAAGTATATGGGGTTTTCAACTCCATCAGCAAGCATAAAGTAAAAAAAAACTTATTTTAAAAAATGGTTTTAAAAATGTAGTATTCTCTGACTTAAACCTATAATTAAGTCAATCATAATAACACAAAATAGTAAATATACAACGTCTTTGGTAGTGCAAAAAAGAAAAAGCAAGTAGGCAATTTTGCTCTCTTTCTTTTTCAAGCGTAGAAACACTTCATATAAGAATGCAATGACAGTGCAAATGATATTCATGAATATTCTCTTGAAATACAGATAACTGAAATACACGAATTGTGATACCTTCTAGAAAAGGATAGGGGAAATGTCACTACAAAAATGTTGAATACATCTTCGTTGGCAAATAGTTTATGATCCACTCTGTTACTCTACAACAAATTGTAATTTTTCCTGTAACACACCCTTTTTTGTCAGACGCATCCTTCGACTAAACAGTATGAGAAGATTCCAGGTAACATTAAGATAGTTGATGTTGTTTATTGGAAATTATGTCTCTGTGAGTGTGTTTTCAATTTTAATCAATTGAATTCTCCATAGATGACATATAAGTAACGCGTCCAATTTTCCCCCCTCAATTTTTAAAGGATACATGTTATCTTCAAAAATTGGTACAATCAATATTTGTCTTACCGGAACTGAATTTATTACCCTTTTCAGTGTTATTCTCACATGGAATCTTGTTATTTATATTAATTATGATTTTCCATTAAGCTTTATCAATTTGTTTTTATAGTAAAACTAATATAATTCGGATACCTTTCAAAACAATGGTTTCATTTCATATAAAAGTAGAAAAGTAAAGAACATTACTATTAAATAAAACTGGAAGAAAATAATGCATATCTAAAGGGATGAAATTATCTGTATATGAATACAAAAGTTGAACATGTTTTAGATAGACATTGGAATTAAATAAAAGCATGTAAATAGCGTCAAATAACAAGTGACATAAAACAATTGTCTTCCAAGGTATTCGATACAATTTATTGCAATGACAATTTTGATTTGAATATAATGTTATAAAACTTTGACATGATTTTGCATTAAAAATATATAAGAATATTAAATGTAAGAAAAATGAAAATACATGTACGTATATTGTTATGTTTGTAACCGCTATGACCCACTTCATCATATCACACGTGTATGATTTCTGTTTGCATCAGGGTTTCACAGGAAACTGATTCTGTTTACATAGTTGTTAAATGGACATCGATCTCTTGAGGTTCTTTGTGGTAGTTATAGATGTGGTGATAAATTATGTTTCGGAAATGTGTAATTTCGGGTAATTCTAAATGTGCAATTCGAACGTTCGTATATAAGCCACTTTACGTCCTCACTCTACGCCAAGATAAAGGTCGTGGTATTCGGCGAATTAATCCATCAACGGCGATCATACTACTCTGTCTCCCCATCGAAAATTTTGGTTTATCATTTACAAAAACGCCTGAAATAGAATATAGAAATATTACAAAAATTCTTTAGTACGTATTATAGCAAAATCACTTGACTAAACGAATTCAGACAAAAAAATAACAAATTTTCAAAGCGATATAATTACATAAATTATCTGAACACATTTCCGGAACAGAAACAACACGATAGCATAAATACTACTCTAAATTAGGTAGAAAATATATTCATAAGGGAATTATCATAACTTATCGGTCTTTATAAACTAATAAAAAATATCATCTTAATTAAAAGATAAAGGACAATAAAAACAAACTGAACAATTAGAGTCGAACGTAAAAAAAATATTAAGATTAGATAACCAGTTCTGCATTACCTTTAGCTGGAATAGCTTTATCGCCCAAATTTCCTTCCACTTCAATAAGAGTCAATGACATCACAAGCATAGTCACCAGAAATAAAACTGTCTGAAGTTTCATGGTTAAATCAAATGTAAAGTGGAAAGATAGTACAGAATGTTTTGTTTTATAGTCTTCAGTATCGGGAATTTTTGGAAACTTTCTGAAAAGGAATATACAGAAATCTAATGAGTTGTTAAAACAATAGAGGGCTTTGTATTTTTTTTATGAATGAACTTAGATGGAGATATCCCGGAAGGTGTATGCATGGGGGTCGTGTAAACTATTATTTCCTGTATTCATTGAATGAGTAGAAAAAGTATGTACTGTTTCATCGGAAAACACATCTCATATGTTTGGTATTTCCCCTACCCTTAAGAGTTGTCCTCTTAATAAACAACAACTTAGGTCAAGAAAATGATCGAATATTTATTTATCTACATGGCAGTATACATGTAGCCATGTACTTTAAAATTAATATAATTAAACTTTGCGTGCCTTATACTCGTCTTCTTTTCTACTACTTCTTATAATATTTATCGGCATTAAAAAGATTAAAACAGCTTTTTCTCACTTTATATCTATTAACTGAACTATTACTACAATCTGATTATAAAAAAGAAGTATTAAGCATAACATACCTGTTGAAACAACTAGATAATACAGTCTTCAGATAACTTTACAAATGCAGTTCGGTCTGATGAACATGAATAAATCATAATGTCGGCAAAATGATAATCCCGGTTACTGTAAACCAACTTTTATTCGCGTGCGAGAAATTTTTGCGAGGTTAGCGAGAGCATTATCCCCGCGAATATCTCTTGCCGCGAACCAATCCTTCGTCTATAGTTTTTATTAAAATACAAGTCTGGATAAGGCTTGTTCGCTAAAATAAGTCGTTGCGAACCAATTTATCTGCAGTTAATCGCGAAATAAAGTCGACGCAAATAAAAATTGGTTTACAGTTTTTGTTTTTGTAGAGAACCATTTTAACAGGAGCTTGGACTTTGGGTAGTTGTGTAAAACAGCATTATGACGTAGGTCTGTCTATTTCATTTCTGGCCACTCAGCCATGGCTCTTTGAAATCCACAATATTTGTTTGGCTTTTGAGCTAAGATTACGCAATCTGTGTAGATTTTATTTGAACACAGCGTCATTTTTAACTTGTTTTGTCGCAAGAAAAAGATCCTACCGAAAGTCCAAGGTCTTGTTAAATTAGTTCTAGCGTATCCTTCACACCACTACCCCAAGATTTTATGTTGTATTATATAGTGCAAGATTACATTGTGGAATGAATTAAAACTTAAAAAAAGAAAAGCTGTTCAACAAGAATATATTTACATACAGCATGCAAGATAATTTCTATACGAATGAACTCTGAAGATAAAGTCATTAGAATGGTTACACTTCTGGTTGACAATGTCGCTGTTATTCTAATACATTACCGCTACATATTATTATGATACATATTGCTTCTCTGACATTCAGTTAATTTCGTATGGATTTGTTATCACCAGGATATAAGTGTTAAGTTTCTCAATATTCTGGATTCACGTTTCGCTTAATTGCTTGATATTTATAAATATTTACATTCCAAATATTTTTTGCATGTAAAGTGAGTGAAAAGGTACTGCAGTTATAAGACCGTAACACACACAACGTACTCAAAGGTTAAATGACGAGTTTCATTATGACGTCACAAACGTCGAACGCCGTAAAATGCAACGTCACAAGCAAGTATCAAAGTTCAGGCTTGCAGCTGTTACAGTGGCTCTTCCATTAATTTGAACTTACCCTTAGGATAAAACAGAAATTTTGACCTATAAATCACATTTGCAGACAAGGCAAGAAGTTAAAATAATGTAAATATAAGCATTAAATCATTATTTTTGGAAAGATATAGTCTCATAACTGCAGCGATGTGTGCATACAAATTTTCATAAGGCGCTAGTACAATTTGTATGCACACACCCCTGCAGTTATGAGACTATATCTTTCCAAAAATAATGATTTAATGCTTAAATATATCAGGGTTCAGACGATGTTCATTCAAAAGTATGAAAAATTCCCAAGATTTCTCAGTCGAAACGCCCCTGTTAGCCTATCAGGTTTCATTACAATGCTAAAAAATGTGATGTCTACGTGGTTTTGTATTACAGCAAGCCCGGATGATAACGTTGAAAAATTGTGTGATGTATTTCGAGTGTATTCCGAATGGAGAAAAAAGATGTAAACATTCCCCCACAGGATGAATGACCATCTTTAAGTCCTCCTTAAAGATAGCTTAAAGGTGTTTAAAGGTAGCTTAAAGACGATCTTTAAGCCACCTTTAAGCTACCTTTAAGCTATATGTATTGCTTAAAGGTGGCTTAAAGAAAGCGTAAAGATGGCTTAAAGGCAGCTTAAAGACTATCTTTAAGCCACCTTTAAGCCACCTTTAAGGACATCTTATAGGTCCTTAATGTCCAAACTTCTTTAAGCCACCTTTAAGCTACCTTTAAGCCACCTTTAAGCCACCTTTAAGTCATTAAAAAAATTTAATTCAATATTCTGCTTAATTTCCAACAAAATGTATTAACTTTATGAAAGAAAAAGTATCAAAACGTTTTTTGTTCTAGAAAGAAAAATGAAAAAAAAAAAACCACCAAAAAAAACGGCCGCGGTGAGAATTGAACCCGGGACCCTTAGTTTACTAGCATCACCACACATCCTCTGCGCCACGGCAACTTATATATTTATGAGCGTTTTTATATCCTATAAATCAGTGGATATTGAATCACTGTATTGAATGTGTTTACTTGAAAAGATTTTGACAAACCATTCAGTTTGTAACAATCAATTATATCTAATTTTTAAATTACATGCATGCATGTATTTAGAATGAAATACGGAACTTGGTCTTCAGTGAACAAAAATATATTATACCTAAGTGGAAACCGTTAGGTTCACTATAGTAGGCTTTCTTAGTTAATAAATTTAAACCGAGTAGATATACGTAATTCATCTAATTTATAGCTATAAAAATGTAAGAAAGAAAATGAAATCATTTCTTTTAATAAATGCATTGATACTTTTAGGGTATTTGTTCAATTTCCCGCAATTTCCCGGTTTTCATGATCGCGGCGCCGTTCCAATATCACACCTCACAGCCTACTCAATATTCAGGGTCATGAACCCTGGGGAGCATTCATTATTGTCCCCAAGAGAGACAACTCTTGAAAACATGCATTAACTATAGTCCGTTTCTTAAAGGGGCATGGTCACGATTTTGGTCAAAAATTATTTTTTCGATTTTAATGTTTACAATGCTTCAGTAAGGCATTTTTAATAGGCAACCAAAATGTGAGTGTCATTTGATGAGTTATAAGCGAGTTACAAAGCTTACAATTCTTCGCCATGTAAACAAAGCGTTTTTTTTACATTTTGAATGTTGAAGTAAAAATTCCAGTTTTAGACCCAAAATAAAGGTATTAATCGTTAGGAACTGTTTATTTATGCATTCCTAAAGCATTGCAAATAATAAAAACAGAAAAATAAAATTTGACCAAAATCGTGACCATGCCCATTTAATCTTATTAAAATAAATAAATTGATAAAAGTTTTCAAAGTATTTTAATTATAAATAAATTAATACATATAACAATGAGTAAAAGGCATGAAAAAGGCATGAAAGAAGTACATTTATTCATCAAATATAGTAGGCGGTACATGTACCTGGTGAATATTAAATGTATATTGCTTGTAGGTACATGTACATAAATCTACACAACTACATTCAATTAATACACTGTGTTATGTAAACTGAAAAAAAATACACAGGTTGTAAGTCTAGAGATCTTTTTTAAAATGAATTTTCTTAAAATGAAAAATAAATTAATGAAATTGCATATATCATTCTAAAAAAATCATTATACTAATAGACACGAAGTTCAACATAAATAAAGTGATACATTAGATGAATAGGATATAATGTACAGCAATTTAAGATTTAGATGTCATTTTTCATATGAAAGGTAATTAAAACTCCATACCATTTAAACAATGAAAAGAATGTGTTTTATTGGTGTAAGTTTCATTCAAATGTTGCTTTTTTTTATTAATAATATCATTTATGATCACATCGAATCAGTTTACCTTCTTTTCTATGAAACATTTTCTCAAAGAAGTGTTATTTTCATACTTTATATTATTTTTAAACAAACATAAGACTCAAGCTTTGTTTACATAACAATAAATTCTTACCCCTGTATCTCTTTTATAACTTGACTTCTAACATTCAAATTATGGTCAATTATTCAAAATGCGCAAGTATATAATTTTATGCATAAAGAAATTGAAATCAAAATTTTGATCTAAAATCGTGTCCAAGTCCCTATAAAAAGAACTTGAATAAAATAATAAGGCTAAATTCCAATTTAAAAGAAATAGCTGTTTCCAAAAATGTTACATGTATATGAATATGTTATATAAAAACATATATTAGATGGATGGGTAGGAAAAATACAAATTAAGTGCACTCGATAAAAAGTTTGCTGGTATTCATTATGTGAACACAATTCATCCAGTAACATGTAAAGTTATGCAACATAAATAAGAATGTTATGAATGATGTGTATAGAACAAATTCTTCTGTGGTTGGCTCCATAAATCTTGAAAAGATGGTGTGAGTTGGTAGAAAGGCAGAATAAGGTTCCGTTCTAATCCTCATGCATACCATTCAAGAAATATTCGTTAATGTCATGGTCTGGAAACTAAAATAGAATAAACATAAAGTGTTAAGAGAATTACATGTAATTTTGCAAACATTGTGCATGCACTCATCAAATACTTACATGTATATATTCAAAGACGTTATTTATGGAATGTGCAATTACTAACAATGTAATCTTTTCTAATATTGTACATACATGTATTACATCATTTTGCCACTAATTTTAAACCCAGCTGACAGTTTCTTTTTGTTATATATAGAGCGTCAAAAGATAGTTGCATCATGTGCATGTACTTTCAGTAATTTTAAAAGCCGTAAAAACATTTCAGTACTACAAAACACTTTAAATTTGTCAAATGATTTTACAAATGTAATATGTACTAATACACCAGTAAGTCATAAGTGATATATACTTTTTAAAGCAGTACAATGTATCACTTATAAGACAACATCAGGAAACCTGGCTCAATCAATTCTGCACACACATGATAAATGTAATGAATGTGTAACTTCAATGGTGTAACTTCAAAGATATTTAGATATCCAGTGGACAGAAAGATATTAAATATATTAAACAAAGATCTAAGTCACAAACACTTATGTAACACTTATGTAACATATGATTGTCTGTATGAGTTTCAACTATCAACATTCTATGTACACCAAAATATGATTGCGTCAATTACAAAAACTAATCTGAAAAACATATTTCCAGCATAAGAAATTCATGGGATTTCTGCAAATCCCATTTTCTCAGAGAGTGTAAAACACATCTCTTAAAGTTTATATTTTCAAACTCCTGGTATTCCTTTCAGAGGTTCCCACCCCTTAAAATACAGATAATCAAGCATATTTGCAACAAGATGCCCATATAAACCTTTCCCTTTTACACAAGACATTGTAGCTATTTAGATGACCTTGCTTAGCTTTCAATCATCTTAAACCAAATATATCTACATATGGAAGACAAGTTGTAAGTTTATTACATGACAAAGAAGTGCCTTCTGGGCTTCAGCAGACATGACTGGGTCATTAGCAATATCAAATTGACAATATTTTCTATATTCCCGATCTTCAGATCATCTGGAAGCCGCAGGTAAATCTGTAGATTAGAAGAAAAAAGATACACTAGCTATCATTACAAAGCTAAATGCTGTCATAATCAAAACAAAAGGGTGTGTCCTAGATTACACTTTTTATGGGCACATGCAGTATCTGAGATATGGTCAAAACATTACCATGATAACAGCTATAACAACTCATTAAGTGGGAAATGACATATAACTATAAAATTTGTTATGGCTTTTCATACTCTCTCTCTCTCCTCTCTCTCTCTCTCTCTCTCTCTCTCTCTCCATGATCTCTCTCAACATCTTTGTCAGCAATATTTCTAGTGCAATGTGGCATTATTGAAATATATATATGGTTCAATCATGGAAGCAAGACAATCAATAACAATTACATGTACATGTACACTGTTAATACTCTCTCTCTCTCTCTCTCAGAGTCTCTCTCTCTCTCTCTCTCTCTCTCTCTCTCTCTCTCTCTGAGTCTATCTCTCTCTCATACTCTCAATCGTATAATGTTATATTTACATAACAAATGCAGACCCTTGATTCATAAACACTCTCATCGTTAATAGATAAATAAGACATAAAGTTAACAGTTTGAATGAGATACGGATATCAAAACCACATGTACAGTGTATACATTGTACGTGTCGAGGAAATTCTGTATGGAAATGACTGAAAGCATGATTGATACAAACTCAATATTCTAGGAAAAACATACAATATTTTTTAACGTATGCTACTTAACAATATGTGTAAAAACGGTGAGAGGTGTCCGGTCAAGTCGTACACAGACCAACTCGTACACAGGTCAAGTCGTATACAAAATTTCCGCATAAAAAACGAAAGTCAACTCGTATACAAAAAAATTCCCGTATACCTAACTGAAAGTCAACTCGTATACAAAAATCCCCGTATATTTAACCGAAAGTCAACTCTTATACAAAAAAATCACCAAAATTTGAAAGTCAACTCGTATACAAAAAGTTAGGAAAAAAACTTAGTAAATTCATACATGTGCATTATCATTAAACTCGGTAACGATGTGAAATTACAACAAAAATTAACGATTATTAATTGTGTAAATCCAATCATTATTATTTGGTAATTATTTCTACACATCAAAACAATAATTGTTAAAACAACAAGTGCGGTGCGGTGTTTCTTGCTTCTCCAAACGGATGTCTTCTCAAAGGCTAATTAAGATACTCCTCATTATTTTGTTTGAAAAAAATATATCCAACTTTCCGTTTTTATATGTCATTTCCCAAACTTCTTTCAACATGGTACGAACCTGTGTGTTTCCTGTCGACGAACTGTAAGTAATATACCATTGATTTATAAGTTAAAAAATTGTTTGTTCATATAATGAGTGAAAAGTGAATATTAAAGTCACATATGAAATTTCTTTAAATAATTATATATATATATATATATATATATATATATATATATATATATATATATATATATATATATATATATATATATATATATATATATATATATATATATATATATATATATATATATATATGTGACTTTTGTAATATTCAATAAAAACATATTTAAAATTAAATAGACAGATATACGGCTAGCAATCTATTGCCTACTTTAAAAAGCTGAATTGGAATTTTTCATATCAATTTTTCATTGTATATGAATGTACGGGAATTTTTTGTATACGAGTTGACTTTCGGTTTAGCATACCGATTTTATATGCGGAATTTTTTGTATACGAGTAGACTTTTAGTTTTTCATGCTGAAATTTTTGTATACGAGTTGACTTTCGTTTTTTTATGCGAAAAATTTTGTATACGAGTTGACCTGTATACGAGTTGGTCTGTGTACGACTTGACTGTAAATCGTAAAAACTGACTATAATACACCTGCATTCACATTTCATACTAAAACATGTCTTTCAAGTCACATTTCATCAACGACCATTAATTATCGACATTTTTGTAACATGTGTACTAGACTTAATGCATTGTAGGCTTTTAAAAGAGTTTTTGAGTAGTTTAACAATGTAAGTAAGTATGTTCTTACCGACGAATGACTACTCCTTAGCACGTTTTAGATTGTTGACAAAATCGAGGATTGCTGTTCAGACTGTTTCATGCTGAACAAAATTTAACGAGATAAGGCTAATCACCCCAAACTTCGACTTCACATTAATGAACAATTCTTCTGCAACTTTAAATAATTTAAAAGCTTGCCAATATAAGAAACCAAAACTTTTACTTACTTTTTCCATTTAAACTCCTCTCTCGATTTTCACGACTATGAGACTGGTCTCGTTAAAATCCCGAGATATACGAAGTTTTGACTTTCTCGGGTTTTTTCATTCTTTCGTGAATATAAAAACCAGAAAGGTTCCGATTATGCTAATAAGGCTGTGAGGTGTGAATATGTTTAAATATTTACATGTAATTGTATGTACATGATTTTTAAACTATCAATTCTATAACAAACAAAATTACCAATTACCGGTGACGTATTTACTGCATGTGGCAATTGCAAATGACTTGTACATACAATTATATGATGTGCCAGGCCGGGTATATTTGACATATTTACCCTTATACATATATTTAAATAATCAACCCCTATTTATGATCACCGGTACATTAATTAATTAGCCTCAAGATTTTACTCTTACATACATGTATCGTTAATTTGTAGACGTAACATAATTGAAACCCAGAGCTAGGAAATAATACTTTGAAAATGAATTACAAATGTAAATTAACTTTTATTCACTAGACTTATCGTATACTTGTACATACTAAGATTCAACGCCTTTAGAAACCCTGACGTGCACCTGGGCACACGACACTCCTGTTGTGTATATCTTGTATATTCTGTGTTAGTTCCAGGGGTTTTCTTAAGTTGGACAAACAATAGACTTTAATTAGATATACACAAACATGCACCTGGGCACACGACACAGCTGTTGTGTATATCTTGTACATTCTGTGTTAGTTCCAGGGGTTTTCTTAAGTTGGACAAACAATAGACTCTAATTAGATATACACAAACGAACAAAACTATGTCTAGACAAACAAAGCAGTAATATCCTGCCCGATATAACAAAGGCAGTTGAGAGTCTTTTCATCTTTAACATGTATCTAGCAGATCTAGAGTTAGAAATAATGAAAATTGAAAAAAAAATACAAACCTTAAACCGATTAACAAATTAAATCATGCATTTTTGGTTCAATATCTTTATTTTGTTTAATAACCAGATGAACTGAGAGAGAGAGAGAGAGAGAGAGAGAGAGAGAGAGAGAGAGAGAGAGAGAGAGAGAGAGAGAGAGAGAGAGAGATTTTTCACCGATTAATTTATAATAAGAAACAAACATACTTTAATTAGTTTTATGCACATATTAAGATACAGAGACTGCGCTAATCCCTACAATAATTTTGAAACCCCCCAAAAATTATAAAGAATTTTATAACGGCAATCTGTGTCCATCGGAGCGGTGCTGATGATAGCGATCTGTTTTTAATGGAGCGACGATTAAAACCGCCTGGAACCCCCCCCCCCCCCCCCCCTTCCTTGGAAATTATATTATCACTCGGATGACCCCCTCCCATCTCTATAAAAGAGCTTTTGCATTTAATATATGTTTTTATTGTTCAGCTTGATCAATATTGACTTAAAGGCCACTTAAAGACAGTGTAAAGGCAGTGTAAAGAGAGCGTAAATGCCACTTAAAGATGCTTAAAGGTGGCTTAAAGGTGGCTTAAAGGTAGCTTAAAGAAGTTTGGACATTAAGGACCTATAAGCACTTGCTTAAAGGTGACTTAAAGGCGGCTTAAAGGTTGTATAGCATTTAAGCTCCTTTAAGTCACCTTTAAGCCACCTTTAAGGACTTGCTTAAAGATGGTTTTTCGCCCTGTGGGCCCATTATAAATCTCCGTAAGGATTCTGTTTTCGTTCCTGTGAATTTTTCTGAGTGAGAGATGATAATATGTCAATGAAATTATCTTGGAAAATATTCCCTTCAGCTATTTCAATTGCAATTCTTTCACAGGAATGTTTATTTCTAATAAAATTCGTCCAAATGTGCTGCATAAATATTTTGGGACAGACTATAGCATTGTTCATGCATATGCGTTTTATTGGAGAGGTCCGTTCTCTTATCCTGGGATACCTAAATCTGTACAAAAAGATCTATAGGAGGCAGAGGCATGGTAAAACAATTAATTCTTTAATATTATTATCTTTTACAAAAATCTTCGAAAATAAAATTAGCTGAGCACCTAAATCAAATGACTTTTACTTAGAAAATTCACACAAGTATTTTAATATTATCTAAGTTGTAACAAAAAGGGGAGTCAGTCTGTTGACAAATAAAAATCTAGAGCTGTGTTTCCTGCACCCTCTAGTAATTAATACACATTGACGTCGCTCTTAAACAATCTTAACCTAGTAAGTCAATGCAATCAAGTCCATACTAATGATACATAACGTACCGAGATCAGTGATCTATTTATGACACAGTGCAGACAGCCATACTACTGAACTTAATTAAACATCCATGTATAAATGTTCCGATATTTTGCCTCTGATCACGTTATCATTAAAAACCTGAAAAGCTTAAACCTAATGCATAACGCCTTTATCATACTTTAGAACCACCTTCTTTATTCGAAATAGTAATAATATGCATAAACAAATTCATGTAAGAAGGAATGCTTTTCTTTTCATCAAAACGAAGTCAAAAATATTATACTTGTGAACATTAAAAGATATTTAAAAGAGAAATATATAGACATCATTAAATCCAATCGAAATAATCCATGACATATCCACGTGTCAATTCAAAGTTAATGTCTTGTACGTCTGCAATGTTAACCCTCAGGTCTTGGTCTAGGTTTTGGCCTTCGGATAGGTCCAATGTCGTAGATACTGCCTTCTCTATCCTCATCTGAAATAATCAAACAATGAATGCTTATTTTTGGTCCTGTAACACATCATGGGTGTGCAGAAATATTTAATAATAAATATTATTTAATAATAAATAAATTAATAAATAATAAATAGATAATTAATGAATAATATATTATTTAATAATAAATTAATAAATAGTTAATAGATAATTAATGAATTATATTTAATACCGCTCGTTAGCGTAGAAATAAACAATGAATGTAAATATATAATGCATGATTGTATTGAAAATACAAACAAAATAATCTCGATTATTTTTTAAATTTACCATAAATAGAAAAAAAGATGGCTTCTAGGACACGTGAAAACAATTCTTATTTATGAAGTTCCAAAACCAACGAAACAGTTAAAAACATTTAAATAAAGATTACTGAATTCAAATGCGTCAAGGCAATGCATAGAACAGGGTGTTTTACACAACGAAAGAAAATAAATCGATACTGAATTAAATATATGTAGATATAATGCTAATATGCTGAATTGGTAATAACATAGAATACAACGATGACAGTTGTAAATCATGTATTTACATTTAGAATGCATCAATATCAATTCTTACTTGTAGAACGGGCTAGCACATTTTCCAAAATCCCCTCCACAAGGTGAAAAGAAAGCATTGTGCTTAAAATGAGCAAAAGATAACAAATCCTCCGAGAGAACATGGTGGACTGCTAGTATTTAAATGTAGAACAACACTGAAAAGTAATAGCATTAGACCTGCACCACGTGACACTTAAGTTCCAAGCGCGATTGGTTGACTCCGTTGTACGATGGTTATCAACAGAAAGACAATATTAGTCTATCCGATATCGACATAATAGAAAAAAATGTTTTGCACATACATTCTCAATATTATGAAATATTTATCTTTTAGATTAATACACTTATTAATATTTTGATCTATAAAAACTGGTTCAGATGTAGTCGATTTAAGAAATCCAACTTCCTCCTCAAGTAAAATTCAAATTGTATCTCTTTCTTTCATTCTGTTTCATCTGAAAACAAAATATATATTATAGAAGACAAAATGCATGACAATGTCGCTCACGAAAAGATGCTAAATAGTTGCATTTCCGTTTGTTTCTTTGCTGTCTTCTGAACGGAAGGTAGTCATTTTCATGGCCTATAATAATTTCTCTAGGAATAATCATGATATACCGTATCACTATATTTAGGATCTGCATGTGGAATATATTCATCTGGAATGATTGTAATTAATGTACTATGCATGAAAGCAAATTGTTTACGTAAAACAATGGGTTAAACTGAAAAAGGCATGCACATTGTTTACTGTTCTTAAAAGATGTGGTCTAATTCAGTTAAGTGCAGAAGATTGCAAGTCGGTCAATTGGGGATCTTTAAAGTTAAAGTAGGAGTCATCTTAAAAATTTATGTGGGTTTTAGGTCATTTTATATATAATTAAAATGTAAGAGCAATTGAGAAAATCCAAACGTAGTAACAAGCAGAAGATTACTCTACTGCGCAGTTTATGTAATATGAGTGAATGTTAGAAAACAGAGTAACGACGCAGTTAAATTGCATTCATATCTGTGTTAATGCAAACATAAGACTAAATTATGTAGTCAAAACAATAAAAATTACAAAATACTGAATCAGACAGGGAATATTTTTTTCGTAGTGCAGACGATATGAATGTATTAATTACGGATGTTTTCAGCAAAAGTTGATAGACATTTAACCAAAATATCATAATTATTCATTATGTATTATAAGTTGAGAATTTTTTTTTCACTAATAAAGTTATCATTTTGAATTCAAAATGGCGAGTACTTTTGATAAGGCGCTGCTTTTTTAGTGTGTGGTTGTAACAAACATAGAAAAGGTAATTAGTAAGGATAAAGAATGATTCGCGTAAGTGTTCCTATTATGAAATTAATTAGTCTTGTGCTTTCAATTTACATTGTGCATTCTTTGGATTTCTTGGAGTTTTTTTTTTCTTTTTTCATTATTGTCAATGCATCGTGCTTATAATTTCACCTATGTAATTCAGGAACTTTTGTTTGGGGACTTAAAATTAAGGGACTGAATAATACGATAGACAAAACACAGCAATGCATAAATGCATACCCCGGTTATCAAGCCAGACCTTAAGTGTTCGAAACGTAATCAACTGTTGTTATTGTAATGGTTAATAGAAAATAGAATGAATATATATAAGTTTGATGGCATGCGAATACTCCGTGAAGGCCGGTGAAATCTAAAAACGGAATTCAATGCTTAATCTTAATAACCCTCAAACATTTGTACAATTAAAACAAGTATAACTAAGCGGATGCGGTTTAAAAACTGTTTTTATTGATGTTAAGTTACACAATATTTTTCAGATGAAATTTCAAATAATTAAGAGATGATTCAAACTTTACGGAACTATTTTGGTACTATCCCGGTATTAAGTCCTGGAATCCAATACCAAAACTCCTATAAAACTGTTAGGTCGGAATTTCCTTATTATGTCTCTACAATTAGCATAATATTATCCTAACCCAAGGATGTCGCCGACAGCAATGTCTCCCTAATCGACTAATACACCTGTGAAATCCTGTTATTTCACTTTTAATAATGAATGTGCCTTAAAAAAGAAGAGGAAATATAAACATTTGCTATGTATTGGTACAAGCATGCATAAACGACCAGTTTAACATTAAAGAGTTAAGGTACAACAAGTTTTGTTACATAAAAACATATAAAACACGCTTGAACAAAAATTGTACCAACTTAGTCTGTCAATATCACCTCTTGGTTGAGATAAGGCATCCTTTATTGTTCTTTTCACTTGGTGAAAAATCATCAACATTCTAACAATGTTCAGAACACAATGAAAAAAGTTCTCACAGTAATTATGACAGAGCTGTAGAAAATAGATACATACAAACGATACGTCTTTTCTTACAACTCCTTATAACGGGGCCGTTGTGTCATAGAATTTCTTAAAAGCCAGACAAAATGACTCGATTAAAGGAAAACCCATGCAATATGACCTTAGAATTAATTTGAGAGCTTAATGTGGTACTTAAATCTATAAATGTCATACGATATCCATTGAGGTTAGTTGGTCAAGATGGTGATTGCAACTACCATCCCCGAAATTTATACTGAATATGTTTGAAATCCTTTGTTTTCATTCTCACATCCAATTCTCGACCAACCATGTCACATAACAATCCTTATTTAACATCGCAAATTGATGATATCATTATTATTATTTACGATGTACGTCAAACAATTCTATCAAATTCAGCAAAAAATGTAAGCTGTTTTCAAAAGACCTGGACATGATTTGGGAACAAATTTTACTCAAAAAGCGGGTAAGTCAGCTTGGTGGGTCAAATAATCAACCCTCCGATTTTGCTTAAGCTTTTACTTTTGGTTCTTTTAGCCATAAACTAATGGTTGGTACAAAATAACACAAACGTTAATCTTTAATATATTATATTTGAGCATTTTCCTATATCTTTGTGCAGACCTCTTTGTCTTTATGAGTTTAATATAGCCTAACACAAGTCAAAACCACCCAGCCCTCTAAAACATTTTTTAATCAATCGGAGACAAAGACTTCACTAAATCCTACTATGAAAACTGTATATATTATACAATATCAATGGCCAATCAAAGCCAGTGAACCACTGAAACAATGTACGGGCATGTTTGATGCCTGGAATGGGGACCAAAAGACTCACTTTACGTCCAGCAGCAATGCGTTTGTAAGATTTTTAACGGACCTCACTGGGATCCTTAGTGTTATTTGACCAGTCTGCATTCATAGGCGTCAGTTGGAGTCCGTTATCATTCAGTCACACCTATGCTAACAGGCTTCTTAAAAATGATTAAACGTCGACAAAACAACATACAAGTAGAAAGCCTGACATGTACTGTTGCTTAACGAGGCCGGGTCTAATTTGTTCTGCCCTAGATTTTTGGATGAAATTTTTTACATGAATTTCTACTGATATAATTATTATTTTAAGATTAAAAAATAAGACATTTACCACACCGTTTGTTTAGGGGGTCATCTCAAAGTTTGTTAATCTTTAACATAGGCCCCTGTGGGATTTTGCATGAAATGTATCAATTTTGCACATTTTTTACATTTTTTTAAAACTTCTGCCCTAAGGATTTCTTTTTCTGTCCTACATATTAAAGTTATTGCTAAAGGGCATCAAATGGTCAAATAAAAAAAACCTTTTACCTCCTGGTTTGTTCCAGGGGTCTTATCAAAGTTAATTTTTGTATGCCCAATTTCCTAGATTCGTCAGATAATGGCTATTTTTTATTTGACAAAGGCGGAAAAGGTGATCCATATAGTATTATTAAAACATTGAAACATATTTAAGTAATAAAAAGATATATAACATCACATATTAAGGGTCATTAATATAAAATACATGGTTACTGTCTTGAAATATATGAATTTAGCTATATTTACGCGGGTTAAGAAAACGTGACAGAGGGCTAGGCTTGCTGAATCCTCTTCACGTTTTCGACCCGAGCCCAAATATACTTATACTTCGAGACATTTATGTTTATTCCACAATATAACATTAATTTTACGCATCAAACGAGGTATTTTCAACAAACTTTGCTGAATATCTGCAGTTGAAACTATCACGCCATGGCGTCAACCAAGCAAAAAGATGACGTCACAATCCAAATGAAACGCTGCGCGAAAGCGTGCGTACTCGTTCTGTACTCGGCCTCGTTAAGGAGAACCAGAGGATTAGGAAACGTAGGTTTGTGTTAAGTTCACTGTTAAGGTGTGACTATGGTGAGTTCATTGTACTAAAAATATATTTTTATCTCGCTTTTACCCTCTCTCTCTCTCTCTCTCTCTCTCTCTCTCTCTCTCTCTCTCTCTCTCTCTCTCTCTCTCTCTCTCTCTCTCTCAAATAATATTGGATCTTTTACTAGAAACAAAATGTCTGGTTAAAAATGGGAATGATAGTGATAATAATAGTTTGAGCTTTTTAAGCATTTCACAATTATAGGCAAAACATATTTTATACGTTAAGCATTTAATTAAGTATTATGGACGGAAATAAATCATTTGTATATATCACTACATAATTAGAAAGTGCATGTACATCGATGACACACTTTTCTATTGTGTCAATATGTTCGGTCAGAACTAATTGAGTGTAATAGAACTCCAAGTCGATTGATTGGCTTTGTACAGAAGTATGAGAAGTGTAAAAGGCGTCGATTAGTTTAAGTAGTTGCATGGTTTATTCCCCTATCACTGAAATCTAAAACCAACATATAAAAAATCTGTTAACTAAAAAAACAGAAACAAAATGAGAAGTTTTGGTGAGGTGTATGGGTAAAAGTACTCGTACCGTTTATTTTTTATCATTATCATATAAAAGAAACTTTACTTTTATAATTAATTGAACAAAAACCAAGCATCCTATTGCAATTAAAAAAAAACAAGAAAAGAAACAAGACTTAAGTACAGTGCCATCAATATCTGTTTTAATCTATAAAACTATGTAATTTAAATTCAAAATAAAGTGTATGGCATACCTGTTCATTAAAAACGATTTTTTGATATGACAATTTCGCACATAATTAAAGATGCACGTGCACGTACATGTATTTGATCAGAAAAGGACCGTTATTGGAAGGCCGTTTAAAACATGCGCCGACTTTTTTTTAGAAAGGTTATAGATTTGATGACATATTCAGATAGATCAAAGTCTCACTCATTATAAATCTCTCTATTTTCAAAGATTTTTTTCGGAATTTTGTAAATTGCAACAAAATTGTATTCCTTATTTTCGTCATGATACCACAACACAATCACTTATTTGAAATGTATAGTGTTATATGAATATTTTCAAATAGAAACACGTATTTCACATCTGCACCGGTAAGCGCCGGTAAGCGTAAGATCAAATAAATTAGCCAGGATCAGAAAATGATTTTTCAGATGAAGTACTCTTTGTTGACATTTACCTATACTTAAGCTAATCATCTAACACAGAAAAGAAGCCATAGAGGACTATCTTTGATTGTGTAAAATGGGGGGAAAGTAAGTCTTGTTGTTTCTGTTTGAAGTTTGAAGAGCCCTTAATAAACAATGCATGAATATTCTTCTCTATAATACAGACGACAGTAATGTTTAAATTACGCCATTTTATAGCATTCGATATTGAAATGTTCATTAGAAAAAATTTCAAATGGTCAGTATCCAGTTATTCTTCTTTTTTATAAATCAGGCGCAAATTAATAAAAACGCAAATTTGAAGAAAAACTACATGCTATGATATGATTAAAGATAAAAGTATTTTGTGATGAATAAAAATCAAACTACATTTTTAATATAGAAATCGTTAATGATGTAGTAGTGTAATAGAAAAGAGATTGTACAAATTAAAATTTGATGTCACACTAATACTCCGTTTAGAAATGTCAACTCTAAATTGCCACATATTTGAGAATTACAAAATACTTCATATTTAAATGTAATTGGAAGAAAAAACAATCGAAATATTAAAATGTTAAAACAGCGCCTAGAAGTAAAAGAATTATAATACAATAAGAAAAGCCATCAGCATCAGTGCAATGTATTCCTTTGGAAACGAAATACCTTAATAAATCTTGAACGACAATCTATATGAAAAGAAATACAGCTTGTATGGCCTTATAGTGCCCAGTCAAATGACATTCAAGCGGATTATAAAAAAGCGTGCACTGCCTAAAACCAGGTTATACAGAATAATCTGGGCAATATTTAAAAAAAATCCTTATAATTTCATCAAAATATAAAAATAAATCAGTTATTAAAGATAAAAATTATTTATTTTTGCATAAAATTTGACTTTACATAAAAACTGTAACACGCGCATGAATATACTTAACAATGGCCGACGAGCAGTTGAAGGGAATGGCAGACATCTTGGATGTTCTTGGACAACATGTGACTGTTAGAGGTATTTTTCAAAATTAAAAACACAGCTATTGAATGTGGAATCCTGTTGAAAAATGTTTGAGGATTGAAGGAAAACACCAGGATTGGATGATGAAGCAAACATGGGAAGAACACAAAATAGCAAGGGGTCAACATACGGGCCTTGGACCTGGGCCTTCGATCCAGAAGTGTACGTAGATACGGCAGGTTGGGTTAGTGTGTCGCTCATGTTTGTTTTTCTTATGGATGTTGGAACAATCTCTTTATAACTTTTAACAGAGGCCTCATTCTTATGTCCGCTCATACACATTATATGTCTGATTTTATAACCCGCATCATTCGTGCCCTGAATAGCTGTTAGTAGCTCTTATACAGTGGGCTGTATATCGTTGGGAGCAGACTTGTGGCGAATTACATTGTAAAGTAATGCATTACATTACCATTACTTCATGAATTTGGGCATTAAATTACCATTACCATTACTTGATTTTCTTGAAGTAATGCATTACATTACCATTACATGAGTAAAGTAATGCATTACCATTACTTTGTTTTAAAAAAGTAAAGCTAACTAGATCTCGTTACGAGTAACGAGTGAGTCTTCCGTCCGATTTTGTTTTCATATGATACGATGAAATATCGATATTCTCTGCCAAATCTGCGATCTTGTTGAATCTAGGTTTTTTGTCTCGAGACCGAAAACGGACGAACAAAAGAGGTTTATGAAAATAAAAGCTAGGGTTTTTTTTTATACATTTGTTTAGTGTACACTACTGTTAATCATGGGAGATGAAACACCAAAGATAATCAGTTAAACTTGTGAAAAAAATGAATTGTTTGAAGTCTTCTGGTGAGTACCGGAAGTGACGGTTGACAAAATAAAACCCGTTGAATATATCTTCAATCGATTGTCTATCATTTATAAAAGTTTGTGTCTCAATCACTTACAGTGTCTAAAATCTCGCTGCTATCAATTTTGTAAAAAGGCTAGGTACCAAAGATATTTGAAATCTTGATTGTTTTCAAGTTATCTGTAATATAGTTTACGAGTGTCTTGGCCCCTCATTTAAGGGGCCAGCCCCTTTTTCTTGAGTTCAATCGAAAGGTCACACGAATACTTACATTTTTTGTTCTTACACCCATCTAAAATTGTTGTTCATTTTTGAGATACAAATGATTGAATATTTTAGGGGCCAGCCCTCTAGATCCTAAATGGGGACAGACTTTAGAGTTTTGATTAGTGGAATCTATTAGAATCATCAATGCAAACATTTTCTTTTCTACATTGCCTAACAAAATATGTCTCCTTCTCTAGATATATTGCATCAAAGTTTAAGTACTTTGGCCCCTTAAAATCCCTAATTACGTCATAAATGGGTGTGAAAATGATTTTACCTGATAAATATTGCTACAATCAACAACTTTGCTTCTATATTGCATTTCAAAATTTTGATCGTTTTTAAGTTATTTGTAATAGAGTTTACGAGTGTATTGGCCCATAATTTAAGGGGCCAGCCCCTTTTTCTTGATTTTGTTAGAAAGAACGTTTAATTATCTACTACTTTTGTTCTATATGTCTTAACAAAATATCAACTGATAAAAAGATACAGATCAAAACGTATGAAAATTTTGAATGAAAATTCGTACTCAATTTTCGAGCCCAGGCGAGCTCCAAGAAATGGCGCCACTGGCGTAAAACAACATAATAGTGCACAACTTCAAACTATAGACTACCTATCCTGAAAATTTCATAGTCATATCTCTGATAGTTTCTGAGATCAGCTCTGCACAAAATAGGTCGTGAAAATGTGCAAAATGGCCGATAAATCGGTACCGGAAGTGACGACAGGAAAAATCTCAAAAACGTATGAAGTTTACGTCAAGTCCCATCTTCTGTGAAAAAATGATTGAAATCGGTCGAATGGTATTCGAGAAATCGCGTGCACAAAATTTGTGGAAAAAAATAATAATAACTAGATACGATCTCGTTACGAGTAACGAGTAGGTCTTCCGTTTAATCTTTTAAACGATTCGATTAAAATATCAATGAAATTTCAGAATTCTCCCTCAACCACCTCCTTTTAGATAATGTATACGATTGTCAATATCCTTTGAAATGCTTAACAAAGAGTTTTGCTTTTTAACATACAGCACATTAAAGATTTAATATTTTAGTCCCCTAAAATCTCTAATTACGTCATCAGTGGGTTTGGAAATGAGTTTTACAAACAGATATTGCTGCTATCAACAACTTTGCTTCTATTATGCATTACAAAATTTTGATCATTTTTAAGGTATGAGTAATAGAGTTTAGGAGTCTATTGGCCCCTAATTTAAGGGACCAGCCCCTTTTTCTTGATTTTATAGGAAAGGTCTCATGAATACTAACATTTTTTGTTCTTACATCCATCTAAAATTGTTGATCACTTTTGAGATACAAATGATTGAATATTTTAGGGGCCAGCCCTCTAGATCCTTAATGGGGACAGAAATTCGTCTTTTGATAAGTGGAATCAATCTAAATCATTTTTTCAAACATTTTCTCTTCTATGATGTCTAACAAAATATGTATACTTCTCTAGTTATTTTTCGTCAAAGTTTAAGTACTTTGGCCCCTTAAAATCCCTTATTACGTAATAAATGGGCGTGGCAATGATTTTTTCAAATAGATATTGGTACGATCAACAACTTTGCTTCTATAATGCATTACAAAATCTTAATCGTTTTTAAGTTACTTGTAATAGAGTTTACGAAGGCCTTGGCCCCTAAAAAAAGGGGCCAGCCCCTTTTTCTTGATTTGTGTGAAAAGGTCTTAAGAATACAAATATTTTTTGTTCTTACACCCATGTGAAATTGTTGAACATTTTTGAGATACAAATGATTGAATATTTTAGGGGCCAGCCCTCTAGATCCTTATTGGGGACAGAAAATCGTGTTTTGATAAGTGGAATCAATTTAAATCATTTATTCAAACATTTTCTCTTCTATGATGTCTAACAAAATATGTATACTTCTCTAGTTATTTTTCGTCAAAATTTAAGTACTTTGGCCCCTAAAAATCCCTAATTACGTAATAAATGGGCGTGGCAATGATTTTTTCAAATAGATATTGGTACGATCAACAACTTTGCTTCTATAAAGCATTACAAAATCTTTATCGTTTTTAAGTTATTCGTAATAGAGTTTATGACTGTCTTGGCCCCTAATTTAAGGGGCCAGCCCCTATTTCTTGATTTTGTTGAAAAGAACTTTTGATTATCTACCACTTTTGTTATATATGTTTTAACAAAATATCAACTCATAAAAAGATACAGATCAAAACGTATGAAAAATTTGATTCGAAATTCGTACCCAATTTTCGAGCCTAGGCGAGCTCATAGAAATGGCGCCACTGGCGCAAAAAAACTACATTGTGCACAACTTCAACCTATAGTCTACCTATCCTGAAAATTTCATATTCCTATCTCTGATAGTCTCTGAGTTTATGTCTGCACAAAATTAGTCGTAAAAACTTACAAAATCGGCCGTAAATCGGAACCGGAAGTGCCGATTTCAAAATTTAAAAAAACTTCTAGAATTATGACCACTGGCAATCATCTGTGAAAAAATGGTCGAAATCGGCGGAATAGTTTTCGAGATATCGCGTGCACAAAATTTGTGGAAAAAAATAATAATAACTAGATACGGTCTCGTTACGAGTAACGAGTAGGTCTTCCGTTCAATTTTTTAAACGATACCATTAAAATATCAATGAAATTTCAGAATTTCCACTCAACCCCTCCCTTTTAGATAATGTATACGATTGTCAATATCTTTTTAAATGGTTAAACAAAACCTTTTGCTTTTTCACATACAAAACATAAAAGATTTAAGATTTTAGTCCCCTAAACTCTGTAATTACGTCATCAATGGATGTGGCAATGAGTATTAAAAACTGATATTGTTACGATCAACAACTTTACTTCTATAATGCATTACAAAATCGTGATCGTTTTTAAGGTATGTGTACGAGACTTTACGAGTCTCTTGGCCCCTAATTACAGGGGCCAGCCCCTTTTTCTTCAGTTCATTCAAAAGGTCCCACGATTACTAACATTATTTGTTCTTACAACCATCTAAAATTGTTGTATATTTTTTCGATACAATTGATTGAATATTTTAGGGGCCAGCCCTCTAGATCTAGATCTTTAATGGGGACAGACATTAATATTTGCATTTCCATTGTTCTTTCCCACTGTAAGCCCATACGGAGGAGCTGCAATTATTTCTCTATAATCGCAATTGCTCTGTCAGTATACTATGACGTCATAAAGGTGTAACGTTATAATATACTTTTCCATGACGTTATAGATTTAAACCACTATACGATACATCATGTGTTTTTCTCCAACCCCATTAAAATTGACGTATTTACATGTAATATTAAAACATGTTTTTGATAACATTTTAAAGGAATTACTGTTATAACATATCATTGATTCTGTTAACAAATCTATGTGAATTAAAAAGATACATTACAGTCTGAATGTTTACTTTTGATGTAATAGCTAAATGTCAAGTCTAGGCTAATACAGGGTATTTGCGAGTGGTAAAAGGCAAATATAAGTAATAAACAACGATTATTTAGTGAACATGGCGTTATGAATAGCAACTGCTCTGCTGGCATATTTTCCATGATGCGCTAGCGCGCATCATGGAATATGCCAACAGAGCAATTGCTATTCATAACGCCATGTTCACTAAATAACGTTGTTTATTTCTTAAATGTTTTATTAATGGAATCGATTAGAATCATTAATGCAAACATTTTCTCTTCTACAATGCTTTACAAAATATGTCTCCTTTTCAAGATACATTGCGTCAAAGTTTAAGTACTTTGGCCCCTCAAAATCCCTAATTACGTAATAAATTGGCGTGGCAATGGCTTTTTCTGATAGATATTGTTACGATTAACAACTATGCTTCTATAATGCATTACAAAATCTTTATCGTATTTAAGTTATTTGTAAAAGAGTCTACGAGTGTCTTGGCCCCTAATTTAAGGGGCCAGCCCCTATTTCTTGGTTTTGCTGGAAAGAACTTTTAATTCTCTACCCCTTTTATTATATATGTTTTAAGAAAATATCAACTCATAAAAAGATACAGATCAAAACGTATGAAAATTTTGATTCAAAATTCGTATCCAATTTTCGAGCCTAAGCGAGCTCCTAAACTTTGCACCACTGGCGTAAAAAAACTGCATTGTGCACAACTTCAAACTATGGTCTACCTATCCTGAAAATTGTTTATTCACATCTCTGATAGTCTCTGAGTTTATGTCTGCACAAAATTGGTCGTAAAAATTTACAAAATCGGCCGTAAATCGGAACCGGAAGTGACGATTTCCAAATTTCAAAAAACTTCTAGAATTATGACCACTGGCAATCATCTGTGAAAAAATGGTCGAAATCGGCCGAATAGTTTTTGAGATATCGCGTGCACAAAATTTGTGGAAAAAAATAATAAGAAGAAGAAACAGTACGAAAACTATAAGGTCTTCCGTTGGAAACGGAAGACCTTAATGATAATAAGAAACAGTACGAAAACAATAAGGTCTTCCGTTGGAAACGGAAGACCTTAATAATAACTACATACGATCTCGTTACGAGTAACGAGTAGGTCTTCCGTTCAATTTTTTAAACGATTCCATTAAAATATCAAAGAAATTTCAGAATTTCCACTCAACCCCTCCTTTTCAGATAATGTATACGATTGTCAATATCCTTTCAAATGCTTAACAAAGAGTTTTGCTTTATCACATACAGCACATTAAAGATTTAAGATTTTAGTACCCTAATATCCCTAATGACGTCATCAGTGGGTGTGGCAATGGGTTTTACAAACTAATATTGTTACAATCAACAACTTTACTTCTATAATGGTTTACAAAATCCTAATCGTTTTTAAGGTATTTGTAAGAGTTGTTTTTAAGTTATTTGTAATAGAAATTACGAGTCTCTTGGCCCCTAATTAAAGGGACTAGCCCCTTTTTCTTGATTTCTGTGAAAAGGTCTTAAGAATACAGACATTTTGTGCTCTTACACCCATCTTAAATTGTTGTTCATTTTTGAGATACAAATGTTTGAATATTTTAAGGGCCAGACCTGTAGATCCCTAATGGGGACAGACATTGGTGTTGTGATAAGTGGAATCGATTTAAATCATAAATGCAAACATTTTCTCTTCTATGATGTCTTACAAAATATGTCTCCTTTTCTAGATATATTGCGTCAACGTTTATGTACTTTGGCCCCTAAAAATCCCTTATTGCGTAATAAAGGGGCGTGGCAATGATTTTTTCTGATAGATATTGGTATTATCAACAACTTTGCTTCTATAATTGATACCAATATCTTTATCGTTTTTAAGTTATTTGTAATAGAATTTACGAGTCTCTTGGTCCCTGATGAAAGGGGTCAGCCCCTTTTTCTTGATTTCTTTGAAAAGGTCTTAAGAATACTTGCACCTATCTTAAATTGTTGTTCATGTTTGAGATACAAATGTTTGAATATTTTAGGGGCCAGCCCTGTAGTTCCCTAATGCGGACAGACATTAGTGTTTTGATAAGTGGAATCGATTTAAATCATTGATGCAAACATTTTCTTCTCTATGATGTCTAACAAAATATGTCTACTTCTCTTGATATATTGCGTCAAAGTTTAAGTACTTTGGCCCCTAAAAATCCCTAATTACGTAATAAATGGGCGTTGCAATGATTTTTTCTAATAGATATTGGTACGATCAACAACTTTGCTTCTATAATGCATTACAAAATCTTTATCATTTTTAAGCTATTTGTTATAGAGTTTACGAGTGTCTTGGCCCCTAATTTAAGGGGCCAGCCCCTTTTTCTTAAATTGAATCGAAAGGTCTCATAAATTCTAACATTTTTTGTTCTGATATCTATTTAAAATTGTTCTTCATTTTTGAAATACAAATGTTTGAATATTTTAGGGGCCAGACCTCTAAATCCTTAATGGGGACGGAAATTCGTGTTTTGATAAGTGGAATCGATTTAAATCATAAATTCAAACATTTTCTCTTCTATGATGTCTAACAAAATATTTCTGCTTCTCTAGTTATATTGCGTCAAAGTTTAAGTACTCTGGCCCCTAAAAATCCCTAATTACATAATAAATGGGCGTGGCAATGATTTTTTCTAATAGATATTGGTACGATCAACAACTTTTCTTCTATAATGCATTACAAAATCATTATCGTTTTTGAGTTATTTGTAATAGAGTTTATGACTGTATTGGCCCCTTTTTCTTGATTTCGTTGGAAAGAACTTTTGATTATCTACCACTTTTGTTATACATGTCTTAACAAATATCAACTAATAAAAAGATATAAATAAAAACGTGTGAAAATTTTGAATAAAATTCGTACCCAATTTTCGTGCCCAGGCGAGCTCCAAGAAATGGCGCAACAGGCATTAAACAACTACATGTTGCACAACTTCAAACTATTGTCTACCTATCCTGAAAATTTCATATTCATATCTCTTATGGTTTCCGAGTTTATAGCTGCACAAAATGGGTCGTCGAAAATTACAAAATGGCCGATAATTCGGTACCGGAAGTGACTACGAAAAAATTAAGAAAAATGTATGAAGTTTAGATCACGCCAAAACATCTGTGAAAAAATGGTTGAGATCGGTCGAATAGATTTCGAGAAATCTCGTGCACAAAATTTGGAAAAAAAAATAATAATAATAAGAAACAGTACGAAAACAATAAGGTCTTCCGCTGGAAACGGAAGACCTTAACTAGATACGATCTCGTTACGAGTAACGAGGAGGTCTTCCGTTCAATTTTTCAAACAATAACATTAAAATATCAATGAAATTTCAGAATTTCCACTCACATTTCACATACAGCACATTAAAGATTTAATTTTCAAATCCCCTAAAAATTCCTAATTACGTCATCAATGGGTGTGGCTATGAGTTTTACAAACTGATATTGGTACGATCAACAACTTTGCTTCTATAATGCATTACAAAATCTTTATCGTTTTTTAGGTATTTGTAATAGAGTTTAAGAGTGCCCTGGCCCCTAATTAAAGGGGCCAGTCCATTTTTCTTGATTTCTTTGAAAAGGTCTTAAGAATACTAACAATTTTTGTTCTTACACGTATTTAAAATTGTTGATCATTTTTGAGATACAAATCTTTGAATATTTTAGGGGCCAGCCCTCTAAATCCTTAATAGGGACAGAAATTCGTGTTTTGATAAGAGGAATCGATTTAAATCTTTGATTCAAACATTTTCTCTTCTATGGTGTCTAACAAAATATTTCTACTTCTCTAGTTATATTGCTTCAACGTTTAAGTGCTTTGGCCCTTAAAAATCCCTAATTACGTAATAAATGGGCGTGGCAATATTTTTTTCTAATAGATATTGGTACGATCAACAACTTTGCTTATATAAAGCATTACAAAATCTTTATTGTTTTTAAGTTATTTGTGATAGAGTTTAAGAGTGCCCTGGCCCCTGATTGAAGGGGCCAGTCCCTTTTTCTTGATTTCTTTGAAAAGGTCTTAAGAATACTAACAGTTTTTGTTCTTACACCTATTTCAAATTGTTGATCATTTTTGAGATACAAATGTTTGAATATTTTAGGGGCCAGCCCTCTAGATCCTTAATGGGGACAGAAATTCGTGTTTTGATAAGGGGAATCAATTTAAATCTTTAATTCAAACATTTTCTCTTCTATGGTGTCTAACAAAATATTTCTACTTCTCTAGTTATATTGCGTCAAAGTTTAAGTTCTTTGGCCCCTAAAAATCCCTAATTACGTAATAAATGGGCGTGGCAATATTTTTTCTAATAGATATTGTTCCGATCAACAACTTTGCTTCTATAAAGCATTACAAAATCTTAATCGTTTTTAAGTTATTTGTAATAGAGTTTAAGAGTACCCTGGCCCCTGATTTAAGGGGCCAGCCCCTTTTTCTTGATTTCTTTGAAAAGGTCTTAACAATACTAACAGTTTTTGTTCTCACACGTATTTAAAATTGTTCATCATTTTTGAGATACAAATGTTTGAATATTTTAGGGGTCAGCCCTCTAGATCCTTAATGGGGACAGAAATTCGTGTTTTGATAAGAGGAATCAATTTAAATCCTTTATTTATACATTTTCTCTTCTATGATGTCTAACAAAATATTTCTACTTCTCTAGTTATATTGCGTCAAAGTTTAAGTACTTTGGCCCCTAAAAATCCCTAATTACGTAATAAATGGGCGTGGCAATAATTTTTTCTAATAGATATTGGTATGATCAACAACTTTGCTTCTATAAAGCATTACAAAATCTTTATCGTTTTTAAGTTATTTGTAATAGAGTTTAAGAGTACCCTGGTCCCTGATTTAAGGGGCCAGCCCCTTTTTCTTGATTTCTTTGAAAAGGTCTTAACAATACTAACAGTTTTTGTTCTCACACGTATTTAAAATTGTTCATCATTTTTGAGATACAAATGTTTGAATATTTTAGGGGCCAGCCCTCTAGATCCTTAATGGGGACAGAAATTCGTGTTTTGATAAGTGAAATCAATTTAAATCCTTTATTTAAACATTTTCTCTTCTATGATGTCTAACAAAATAGTTCTACTTCTCTAGTTATATTGCGTCAAATTTAAGTACTTTGGCCCCTAAAAATCCCTAATTACGTAATAAATGGGCGTGGCAATAATTTTTTCAAATAGATATTGGTATGATCAACAACTTTGCTTCTTTAATGCATTACAAAATCTTTATCGTTTTTAAGTTATCTGTAATAGATTTTACGAGTGTTTTGGCCCCTAAATAAAGGGGCCAGCCCCTTTTTCTTGATTTTGTTGGAAAGAACTTCCGATTCTCTACCACTTTTGTTATATATGTCATAACAAAATATCAACTGATAAAAGAATATAAATCAAAACGTGTGCAAATTTTGAATGAAAATTCGTACCCAATTTTCGTGCCCAGGCGAGCTCCAAGAAATGGCGCAACAGGCATTAAACAACTACATACTGCACAACTCTAAACTATCGTCTACCTATCCTGAAAATTTGATATTCATATCTCCTATGGTTTTCGAGTTTATAGCTGCACAAAATGGGTCGTCAAAAATTACAAAATGGCCGACAATTCGGTACCGGAAGTGACTACGAAAAAATTAAGAAAAATGTATGAAGTTTAGATCACGCCCTAACATCTGTGAAAAAATGGTTGAGATCGGTCGAATAGATTTCGAGAAATTGCGTGCACAAAATTTGGAAAATAATAATAATAATAACTAGACACGATCTCGTTGCGAGCAACGAGGAGGTCTTCCGTCCGATTTTTAGAAGAGGAAATGACCTTGCCTTTTATCTTCATCAACGAAACATATCAGGAAATGCAGATGTGATCTTAAAGAGCGATGGATGAAGAATTATACACCCCATTGGATCCCTAGTTTTAAGGACCAGCCACATTTTATTTCATATTAAATAAGAGGTCTTTTGACCTTAGAACAGGTCTAATAACCTGTAATAAAAAGAAACCGTAGAAAAAAGAGGGTCTTCCTTTGTAAACGGAAGACCCTAATAACAATAAGAATAGAAGGGTCTTCCGCTGAAGACGGAAGACCCTAATAATAAATGACTGTTTTCGTCTAAATCTTAATTGAAGAGTGTTTTTCAACTTGTACTACAATCCAGCAACCCTTTTATGTTGAATATTTTAGCTAGAAAATTAAATAAAAAGGAGAGAAGAAATAGAGAGAAAGAAGAAATCTTGGCACCGGCGAGATTAGAACACACATCCTTTGCAGGTGTCTCAAAACATGGTTGACGCGAAATAATTCCCGAATTTGTCTTTGAATTTGGGGCGTTTCCGCCCGGGAGAGGAGCTGAGTTTTTGTATGAGATAAAAAATAACGTGTAAAATGTCTGACTACTCATGTTTGGTAACAGTGCGAGGTCATTTGAAATATTGATGCGTGTTTGTGTCTGGAGGGGGGTGAAAAGACCCGAACTTGATTTTCGTCTTAAATAAATCGAAAATAGAATTTTGAGGTGTGGATTTCGATTTCGGTTAACAACAATTAGGGGAAGTCCTAAAACAATGACTGATGCATTTTACCCATGTATTTCAGTGATGAGAATATTTTTTCGTGTCATTTACTATTATGTTTGACTGTTTTATTTCAGCAGGATTGATAAAATCTTTTTAAATGTAGAAATAACGAAATCAGTAACACGTAAAATTTATTCGGTAAAAATTTGATGATAGTAATTTCCCGTTCTAACATTCATTAGTAGTTCACACGCTTTCGTAGATACAGATTAAACGGAAAACAAGAAATATACATGCAACATAAATATTACGCGGCTGCTTACATCCCTTGTACTGTGTAAATTTTAAGTCCCCGTACAGGCTATACTTGCCGTTTGATCTCAGGAATTTCTCCTTAATTGTTCAATCGCTGCATATTTGGCAAACAATAAGAATGGGGTCCGAGGTACATTTACACAAAATTTCATTAGGATTGAGTAAGGGGCTCGGGAGTTAGAATTTTTTTCTACAGTACATGTCAAGCACGCCAATCGAAACTCGAATGCTAAAGAATTCATATCTCTCTTAAAAATGAACGAATAGGTCTGCATGGTCATTAGTATATAAATCTAGACTTGAATTAGGTTGAAAATAAAGGTTCAAGATGAAAGATCCAGTAAAATCAGGCCAGAGAAACTAAATGATTTTGTGAATAGGAAGGGGGGGGGGTCGGTGGGTGTACTGTGTAAATTTAATTTCAACGTATAGGCAATAAGCGCCGTTTAATCTCAGGAATTTCGTCTTAATTGTGCAATCCGCTGCATATTTCACAGACAATAAGAATGGGGTCCGAGGTTCATTTTCACGAATTTTCAGTAGCATTGAGTGAAGGGCTTGGGAATTTTTTTTTATAATGCATGTCAAACACGACAATTGAAACTCAAATGCCAAAAACTTCATAACTCTGTTATTAATGAACGAATTGGTCTGGTAATTAGTACAGTTATCTAGAATAGCAATTAGTTGAAATTAAAGGCCCAAGATCAAAGATCAAGTAAAATCGGGCCAGAAAACCTAAATGATTTTATAAATTGGGAAGGGGGGGGGCGGTCGGTGACTTCTATATTAATCGTAGAATATTAAATTCTAAATATCACATATTACACAATTTCTAAATAAAATACATATGTTAGAAAAATGTATATGCGTTGTTTGAAAGGATCTTCCGTTTGAAAACACCTTAAAAAGGCTATCGGGACATTTTTTATTTATTTCTAAACACTTTCTATATTTCCAGTAAGCCTCTCCAAGGATTTCAACAGACATATCTTCATATTAGGAAAAGGCGATGTTACTGTGATTTTTGATAAAATTCAAACAAAAATAATTAAAGTCCATTATTTCAGAGACAACATTTTGAATCGAAGCACAATTAAGGAAGACATAAGAGTCGGCACTCCGGGATTGAACCCATGCCACTTGGACAAAAGTTTACTATTGTAATGTGGACCCATTTTTGGAACAAAAATACATATTCTGCATTTATTAAAGCGTCTGCATTGTATTATGGCAGAACAAAATATTTAAAAACAAGAAATAATGAAAAATAAATGTTTCTCCTTACTTCCGGTGCAGACCGGAGACGTTCGGATTTGCGAAGTGCACTGCAGCTGAAGAATAACAATCATCACTGAAATGTTGATACAGAGAGCGAGAGAAGTAGGCAGTAATTAAGATTACTGAATTTAAAATCCAATTATATTCCCAAAAATTATCTTACATTGCCTGACGTTTACTGTTCATTAACTGTACCTTTCACTGACTACCACTGTACTCCACTATACAGTTCTACTGAAGCACTGTACCCTCATTGTATGGCACTGTACAGAGAACTGACCAGCACTGTACGCCACTGTACTATTGATTTGAAAATTAAAATCTTTAGTATGAATTTTTGCATTAATATTCACTTTTCTACTATATGTATAGCATTAACATTAGGAACATGGAAAAGAATGCATCAGGTCGTTAAATTTATTTAATGTTTTCTAATTAACTAATTTTCATCGTTTTTTTAATGTTAGGATCACAAATTAATGATATGTTCTTTAAGACATTTTTCCTATATCTAGAAGATAAAAAAAATCTAAATTTTACATGCTGAACTTGATTTTTTAAAAAGTGCATGAATCTCATATAATTAATAAGTAATTTTGTAAACTGGCAGTCATAAGCATATAAGAATACATCTTCCTCACCAGCAAGGATACAAAACAAAGACCACAGAACATTAAATGACAAGATTGGAAATATACAGCTAACGCGCGTCACCTGTTACAGTCAAAACATTTGAAATGGGCGGGAACAAATTGACGCGGACATCTGAGAAAACACTGGATTGAAACTATTGTTATAAGAAGCGTATTTTCAATCCACCTCCGCATTTTTAAATCGCTATATATTAGTTAATAGAAAAACATTTTATTTCATCAATAATAGTCATTCTATTTCATCAATAGTAATCGGATCCCCATCCGAGAGAGATTATACGCAGGGCAAAGCATATTGTCCGATGACTCGTCAAAAGTCTGAAACCAAGTGGGGGCGATTTTGAAACCGGGTTTATTTCCAGGAGATAATAATGAATTCAAATTCCGATTTAAAAAATTAATACATATATTATACCCAGATAAAAATTTTCGCTAGGCTAATTTATACGGATATGCACATTCATTGTTTTTCTAGCTATAATGAGAGAGAGAGAGAGAGAGAGAGAGAGAGAGAGAGAGATGAGTTTATCAAAAATCGATATGGTAAAGAAATTGTAAAATTTTTTTATCTGCTTCTTTGATACATCGATTATTTTTCTTTTTGTCTCAAGTTTATCTTTGCCGACTAACACTGTGTGATGATAAAAAAAATTCTGCAAATCGGAATAAAAATAACATACATCTTACAAATGTAGCATGGTTAATTATCTCCTCTTTTCTCGAATCCACTCGATACCCCAGTGTTATGTCTAAACGATCAGTGTAATAAGCAATCAGTTAATAACAGTAAATTTATGAATTATTGACCCCGCTGCTTAATCACTAATCCCGCTTTTGGGCGAACATGTACATGTTTGTAGACTTTTGTAAATAAATATAAACTTTATAAGACTGATTGTAAATGATTATAATCCCAATCCACCCTGCCGTAATGATTTTTATAAATCAAAAGTGAATAATCAGACTCTTTGTTTTAACAGTGTATTTCAACGATCGGTGTTTACATCTGTTAATACATAGGCCCAAACACAGATACAAGAGTGGTCAGTTTTCACACCGTATCGCAGTCACCCGGTTGTCAGGGTGAGAGAGAGAGAGAGAGAGAGATTTCATAGTGTTTTATAGTGTTCAGGAAATCAAATTGATATAAGCAACATATGTCAATAAACGCATGTATACATGCATGCGTGTATCTATATAATTATGTGAATAAATACTTATATGTCTTCCTTTTAAAGCCATGTAGAATATCGTTGGTGCATTGCTAAATGTTGTGTGCATACAATCATGGAGATGACGGCATTTCTTTGATGCCGGTAAAGCGACTCAGTGAACTCTAATGCGGTCGTACTGAAGGGGCGCTTTGGCGGCATGTCTTTGATGCCGGAGATGCGACGAGCGTCTGAATTAAGCAAACTGCTTACAGAAACGAGAACTATATTTGTACTAAAAAGCTGTTATTATTTTTATTTATGATAAAAATAAAACGGAAAACAATAAAAACCACAATTTTAAAGATAAAATCGTTAAAGAAAAAAAAATTAGGAAAGAAAAATAATCGGCACTCGGGGACGGAACCCGGGTCGCCTGGGCACAAGTCCAACACTCTAACGACTGAGCTACGCGGACTCTCGCTTCAGAACTTTTGAGCTCAAAACCTCAGGAATGCTTTGATCGATTTTAAAACAAATTTCATGTTCTGAAGTGTTTTAGGCGTCTCTATCGAATAAAAACATAAATAAAATTCAAATTTAAAAAATTGAAAAATTAAGGTTTTTCATTTCCTTCCGGTGACGACCGGAAGTGACAACGGACGTTCGGATATGCGAAGGGCACTGCGGCCGTTCACTCTCTACCTTCTCTGAAAATTTGACAGTCCTATCTTGAATACTTTATTAGAAAAATTGTGAACAAGCAAAAACATAAAATCTTAAATAACTCGGTACCGGAAGTGACGACCAAAAAAATCTCGTGTTATTTTCTTACAAATTTTGTCATGAATAAGATCTGAAAGTTTCATCAAAATCGGCTGAAGCACTTTTGAGAAAACGTGGGAGAAAAAAAAAAGAATAATAATAATAATAGAGGAAAAGAATCAAAGCAATAACAATAAGGTCTTCCGTTGGAAACGGAAGACCTTAATAAGAAACAGTACGAAAACAATAAGGTCTTCCGTTGGAAACGGAAGACCTTAATAACTAGATCGCGTTACCAGTAACAAGTAGGTCTTCCGTCCGATTTTGTTTTCATACGATACGATGAAATATCGATATTCTCTGCCAAATCTGCGATCTTGGTGAATCTAGGTTTTTTGTCTCGAGACCGAAAACGGACGAACAAAAGAACAACAGAGGTTTAATTTATGAAAATAAAAGTGAAACAAATGAATTGTTTGAACTCTTCTGGTGAGTACCGGAAGTGACGGTTGACAAAAGAAAACCCGTTAAATATATCTTCAATCGATTGTCTATCATTTATAAAAGTTTGTGTCTCAATCACTTACAGTGACTAAAATCTCGGTGGTATCAATTTTGTAAAAAGGGTAGGTACCAAAGATATTTGAAATCTTGATTTTTTTCAAGTTATCTGTAATATAGTTTACGATTGTCTTGGCCCCTCATTTAAGGGGCCAGCCCCGTTTTCTTGAGTCCAATCAAAAGGTCTCACGAATACTTACATTTTTTGTTCTTACACCCATCTAAAATTGTTGTTCATTTTTGAGATACAAATGATTGAATATTTAAGGGGCCAGCCCTCTAGATCCTTAATTGGGACAGACTTTAGAGTTTTGATAAGTGGAATCGATTAGAATCATAAGTGCAAACATTTTCTTTTCTACATTGCCTAACAAAATATGTCTCCTTCTCTAGATATATTGCATCAAAGTTTAAGTACTTTGGCCCCTTAAAATCCCTAATAACGTCATAAATGGGTGTTAAAATGATTTTACCTGATAAATTTTGCTACAATCAACAACTTTGCTTCTATATTGCATTACAAAATTTTGATCGTTTTTAAGTTATTTGTAATAGAGTTTACGAGTGTCTTGGTCCTTAATTAAAGGGGCCAGCCCCTTTTTCTTGATTTTGTTGGAAAGAACGTTTAATTATCTACTACTTTTGTTCTATATGTCTTAACAAAATACCAACTGATAAAAAGATACAGATGAAAACGTATAAAAATTTTGAATGAAAATTCGTACTCAATTTTCGAGCCCAGGCGAGCTCCAAGAAATGGCACCACTGGCGTAAAACAACATAATAGTGCACAACTTCAAACTATAGACTACCTATCCTGAAAATTTCATAGTCATATCTCTGATAGTTTCTGAGATCAGCTCTGCACACAATAGGTCGTGAAAATGTGCAAAATGGCCGATAAATCGGTACCGGAAGTGACGACAGAAAAAATCTCAAAAATGTATGAAGTTTACATCAAGTCCCATTTTCTGTGAAAAAATGATTGAAATCGGTCGAATAGTGTTTGAGAAATCGCGTGCACAAAATTTGTGGAAAAAAATAATAAGAAGAAGAAATCGTACGAAAACTATAAGGTCTTCCGTTGGAAACGGAAGACCTTAATAATAAGAAATCGTACGAAAACTATAAGGTCTTCCGTTGGAAACGGAAGACCTTAATAAAGAGTTTTTGCAAATGTTTCAAATATAAAACACTATTTAACATATCTACAGGTTCATGTTCAGTATCAGGTTCAAATTCAATGACTATATATACAAGAGTAATTCCTTATTTGCTCAATATATTATAATCTTGTGACATTATGAACAACATATTCCAGAAGTAAAAAGATGTTTATAGACATTTGGCATGATACAATGTCAGATATGATATAGAGACACAGAATTTGTGCATCACAGAAATCAATTTATGGAATAATGTTGCGGTTATTAAAAAGCTAAAGAGAAATATTTGCCAAGATGCTACAAATCTTTATAATTTTGGACACTCAATTGTATTAATTTATAGACAGAGGGTTTTTCCCAGTTACATTTCTTAATATATTTTAATCGGATTTCTTTATGCTGAGCACACTTTAAGACAAAGGATTGCTGTTGCAAGTTATGAGCAAAGTTTCAAAGGTTTCATCTTTTAACTGCATCCTATTGTTTGAAAATCTTCCCAGCTATACTAAATAAATGTTCTACAGGTGCAGTGGAAGCTGGGACTGAAAGATTGTTTGACAATCTTTATCTTAGGATATTAAGTGAAAAAATAGAAAAAATACATGAATCTTGTATTGTCTATCTGTCCAAACTATTGTACTTAATATACATGTACAACAGAGAGAGAGAGAGAGAGAGAGAGAGAGAGAGAGAGAGAGAGAGAGAGAGAGAGAGAGAGAGAGAGTAAAATTATTTTCAATGGGTTATAATATTGGAAGTGATTTTGATTTTCATCATGGATGGACAGTGCATTCATTTTGCCCTTAAAGGTGCATGTCTGTCCCCTATTCTATTGGGACATCGCATAGGGAAGTTGATTGGGGTGTTTAGCACTCCTTATAACAATAGATTGTTTTGATTAGTTTATCCTGGGGGCATAGTGTGTTGTTGACACATCTTTATTGAAGTGCAAACTAATTGGAGTAAATTTTTTAAATGATTTAAAACTATTAAAAACCACACTCATAAAAATATTATGAAACTGTGTTGTTATGTCTAGAAGTATGAACAATTTAAAAATGAAATTTTATAAATCTTGTTTAATACAACTAAAACATTTCTATTTTAAGAATTATTTCTTTCTTCTTTATAATAAGGTTAATCAAATTCAATTTCAGCTATTCATTTATTCATCACATTTTTTAAAGTGAACATGCATAAATAAGCATAGTAATGCAAAGTAATGCCATTTAATGCCAGCATTACACTAAATTTTGGAAAGTAATGAATTACATTACCATTACTTGTAATGCTAATTTTTTGGCATTACACATTACTAGCATTACTTTGAAAACATGTAATGCATTGCAATGCATTACCATTACATTTAGCATTACCTCAAGCCTGGTCGGGAGCAATTAGATTCTTTTGAAAAGTCAGCCATAAATCGAGTAAATTGGTAAGTTATAAGTGGACCGTTATTGTATCAAATTTTTACTGTTTCCGGGAATGAGAGCGCACGTTTTTTGCACTGGTTAAAGAGGAACTCTGTATTTAGGTCGGTTTTGATGGAAAGAGTTAAGAAGTCTTAAATGGGCATTTTTCCGGCGCTAGGCACAGCACCAATACACTTTTCTTTTGGATTTTCTGTATAGTCAATAACACCTTTTCAGTTTGGTTGTTTTGTTTTGTGAGATAAAGTGACATATTCAGCTGATGGTGGAATTCAAATATATGTGTGACATGTTTTTTTTTCTTTCAATCGAAAATGCATCATCCAGTGTTTGGATGGCATCCTCATATGATGTAGATACATAAACTCTAATTCTTAAAGTGAAAACTCAACAACAAGGAGGAACTCTGTTGCCACCAAGTCTACATTGCCATCTTCATGACCATTACCAGTTGTTTGTTTAAGGTGTTGATTGACGAGGCCGAGTACAGATCGAGTACACACGTTTTCGCGCAGCGTTTAATTTGTATTGTGACGTCATCTTTTTTCAAAACTATTCGGATTATGTTAACTAGTACCAAGAAATATTTGACTTTTTTTTGTTTAAGTTACTCCTGTTATTTTTTAGTAACTCTGCTTCTTACAGGTACTAGCTTAACTTTTGACACTTATGAAAGACCCACTCGTTGCTTTGCAACGAACTTTGCTCTAGTTAACCTATATATTTTTCTTTAGAAGTTCTTTGTAGATAACAAAATGATATTCATTGATCTTTAAGTTAGAATACTGTATATGTTCATATATTACCATTTGCAAATATGAATGGTTCCCTATATGAACCTATGGAAATGCAAAAACGTTTCATTACGAATATTTACATTTGCAAATATGTTTCCTTGTATGAACCTATAGAATAGCAAAAACGTTCTATTATGTGAACTTTTACTGAGATTTTAACGTGTGAACTTCGAATGACGTCCCAATGATTTCCACTCGTGTTTATTGTTTGACGGTCGCATGATTGTAAACATAAAATATGTTTAATGTACTTATTGATATGTACGGATGAAAGGTATACTCAAAATAATACAAAATTATGTAAGAGACATTGCCCTTTACGTAGAGTAAAACATAAACAATGACATATTATTCAAATTAATTGTATGCCTTTGTTTAAATGTCTTCTATTTATATTATTTTGATATAATTAATTATTCATTTATTTGTTGATGTACATTCAAAATAAAGTTGATGTACATGTACAGTTCCAGAAATCAATCTCATTGATATACACACCTGAACCAACAATTTTATATGTTTAATTCAACTTACCACAGTACATAGTTCAAATCATAATGTGTTTGTTTACATTTTATTTCTGTAAGTATACCCCAAATACTTATGATTTATCCAACATAAAATAAAGGAAAGTTGTATTTGTCACTAAGTCCAGTACATTTTATATTCACGCGATGACGTTTGTTTGTTTAATATGAACGATGGCGGTCCCTGGGTCTTGGTCTTGGTCTTGGCCTTGATCTTGACCTTGGCCTTGCTCTAAACCATGGTCTTGGCCTTGGTCGCTGCCTTGGCCTTGACATAAACCATGGACTTACAGTGGAATGAATAAACATGATACCATGTGCTCGAACTAAAGCTAAACCTGTAAGAGAAATAAACTTTACTCAAAGGAAAACAAATTGAAACTATATGATTCGTTGTTGGTTTGAAATATGCATGTGTACAAAGGATTAACTCAGATACAGGTAACTAGAAAACATTAAGAACATTCTGAAATTTTTAAATTACAATCAAATTATATTCAAAGTGATATTTCGCGTGAGTGAGTCTGGACAATGCACAGAGGCATAGATAAGTATCTAAACGCAGTTTTAACTCAGATAAATAATATGTATTATAACGTTTGATCTCGAGAGAAAAAATGGCTCTTTATATTTCCAATTTGGTAGGGCCGAATGGTCATTGCACTTTTTTAAACCCTTGTCGTGTCTATTAATATTCTTTGAATAAAGAGTCTTGTTAAATTAAAAAAAAATAGTTACCAAAAAACTAAAGATATTTGACATTTTTAACAAGAATATGACCAGCAATATCATAAAAATATGTTCTGATAAGTAATTTCAGTATCTTTATTTCCACAAAAAGCACCAATAATCAATCTAGACGGATCCGAAAATGGGGTAACTTCGAATACAGAGTCTTTGGAACCGCCATGTTGCGATTTTCTTAACTTCTGTTTTGTAGCTAATGTAAATATGTAATACATGCCTCCCTTTACGGTTAAAATACGATTAAAAATAAAGAAAAACAAGCGTGGAAAAATAAAGAAACGATACAGATATGGTTTATTTTAAAATTTATATTTTAAAAGAAAAGTTGAAATAATTCGGAAAACAACAAGACAAAATTACATATAATAAATTTTGATTATGGAGATGAAAATTGAAATGCTGTCCTTATCTTTTTAATAAGAATGATGCTTTAAAAATAGAATCCGACTTATTACTATGCATACATGTTTTGTTACAGTGCCGAACGAACGAACATCGTATGATCAACAGAAAGGTGTAGTGAATAAAAACGGGATACAAATATAACGGTTATAATTTTTTTTCACATCCTAGCACACAAATAAATATGTAATCGTTATTAAATTATGAACAAACATTAAATTATTCACCTTTCTTGAAATCGTCATCGTAACTATTATTGGCTAACTTTGACAGGAAATAAAATTTATTATAATTCATTCAAAGGACCTATACATGTATGTTTGCAAAATACACACTGTATAAAGCATTTTAAAGTATTTAAAGACCT
Organism: Magallana angulata; assembly: GCF_025612915.1. Lineage (NCBI taxonomy): Eukaryota > Metazoa > Mollusca > Bivalvia > Ostreida > Ostreidae > Magallana > Magallana angulata. Next base: position 19,144,767 of record NC_069112.1, read on the forward strand.
TATTTTGAATACTCCACTTTGCACGATCGATTTTGCTAAGAGTCCCGTTTTCACGTAACAATGTTGTGTTTTGTATAGCCTCACATGCGCCACACTCCTTTTTTATAGAGTTTTAACATTGTTAGAAATCACTTCCATTTACTCATTTTTTGGATTCCGCCCGACTAAACATCCACATGAAAAAACCTTTAAAAGTTGTTAATTAAATATTTTAAAACGAATATTTCCTTTGTGTGTTCCTACCTTCAAATTCGTCTTCTTCCAAATTTCCTTCCACTTGATGTAGAAAAAACATCATCCCTATAACGAACAGAAGGAAAAACGAATTCCGAGATGCCATTGTTCATGGACTGCTAGCATTTGAATGCGGAGAAAAACGGTGCAAAATAGTTTAATGTATGCCAACGTAACAGTAGAGCTCGCTTCAAAGCCATGATTGGTTAAGTTAACGAGGCCGGGTCTAATTTGTTCTGCCCTAGATTTTTGGATAAAACTTTTTACATGAATTTCTACTGATATAATTATTATTTTAAGATTAAAAAATAAGACATTTACCACACCGTTTGTTTAGGGGGTCATCTCAAAGTGTGTTAATCTTTAACATAGGACCCTATGGGATTTTGCTTGAAATGTATCAATTTTGCATATTTTTTTTACATTTTTTCAAAACTTCTGCCCTAGGGATTTCTTTTTCTGTTCTACATATTAAAGTTATTGCTAAAAGGCATCTAATGGTCAAACAAAAAAAACCTTTTACCTCCTGGTTTGTTCCAGGGGTCTTATCAAAGTTGATTTTTGTATGCCCAATTTCCCAGATTCGTCAGATAATGGCTATTTTTTATTTGACAAAAGCGGAAAAGGTGATCTAAATAGTATTATTAAAACATTCAGACATATTTAAGTAATAAAAAAATATATAACATCACATATTAAGGGTCATTGATATAAAATACATGGTTACTGTCTGAAATATATGAATTTAGCTATATTTAGGCGGGTTAAGAAAACGTGACAGAAGGCTAGGCTTGCTGAACCCTCTTTACGTTTTCGACCTGAGCCCAAATATAGCTTATACTTTGAGACATTTATGTTTATTCCACAATATAACATTATTTTTACGCATCAAACGAGATATTTTCAACAATTTTCGCTGAATATCTGCAGTTGAAACTATCACGCCATGGCGTCAACAAAGCAAAAATACAACAATACAAATGAAACGCTGCGTGAAAGCGTGCGTACTCGTTCTGTACTCGGCCTCGTTAAGTTTTTGATACTTGTTTACAAGAATAGGGTATAAGCAAGTCTTTTATCGACTTTCAAAAAAAGGTTTAATTTTAATTTGCATAAGCATTTTTTTATATTATGAATGTTTCTTGTATAACTCTTATCGAAACTTGGATATAAATTTATAATTCCTTGTCGTCTGGGGAAATCCGAACTCTTGCACATTTTTTTCTAAATATTGTTTTTTATGTTTGTTTGGATTTATTTTTTAATTTGAAAACAAAATATATTGAGGACATAATTTATGATTATATCAATCATTATAAAAGACCAAACCGTTAACTTTCTCTTTATTGTATTTTGTTGTTTTCATCGATGTCATAGGGGCAGTATGTAGCTTATAGCGAAATAATGATCATGACTGTCATGATAACTACAGTAGTTGGCCCCAAATGAGTTTGCGAAATGGCATACGTTTACTTAGGTCTCGTCCTCACCTGAATATTTTGGACAACAAAGTAAGAATTACTTAGTAGACATATGTGCTACTTTGTAATATATCATTGGAAATGAGATAATTTAAGCATTTTCTTGGTTTAACGATGTACAGGTTTTGTATTGAATAAAAGCGGAGACTACTCGAAATGTCAACAACAATTTTACCTAGGTCACGAAAAAATCGGGATTTATTTGTTGACCTTTGTACTTATGTAATCAATACTTTTGCTATGTTTTAATGATATTAATGTCTGAATGTTATGAATGTTTACGGTCTAATTGGACATAGAATTCGTGTCATCATTTTTAACCGACCGGGTTTTCCAACGAAAAAATCCGGTTATCAAAATGGTGAAAATGGTGGGCGGCTGCCAAAATGGTACCCTTATTGTACGGATAACACCCCCTACAGTTTTCAAGATAGGTAGTTGTTCTTTTGCAGATCAATTTTACATATTAGAGGTATGCATATTTATGATTATTCATGAAAAAAATACCAGCTTTTGATCTTGGTCATTTTTTTGGCAAAATATTGCAAATAGGGTACCCTCATTATACGGATAACTTCTCCTACAGTTTTCAAGATAGGAGGTTGTTCTTTTGCAGATCAATTGTACATATTAGCAGTATGCATATTTATGATAATTTATGAAAAAAAAATCCACCAGCTTTTGAACTTCGTCATTTTGGCAAAATATTGAAAATAGAGTACCCTCATTGTACAGAAAATTCCTCCTACAATTTTCAAGATAGAAAGTTGTACATATTTGTACAATGCATATTTATTATTAAGTATTGCATGTGGAAAGTGTTATTTGTGTTCATTTATCATAATGTAATTAATATCATATGGGTGGAAAGACAATGTCCACATAAGAACATGAGTTAAATTGGAACTGCATGCAAGTTGCTTTAAACTCGTCAACGATTATGTTTAATTCAAGGACGCGGAGTTAAATTGCAACTCAGTTAGAGTATGTTATCAGAACCCAATCTTACAAAACGAAAACGCATTTAGAAACAAAATTACTGGTTCAAAAATAATGGGAATGATAATGATTATAATATTTTAGCTATATAACCATTTTGCAATTATTATTTAAAAAATATTCTGTACGTTTAAAAGTTGTTGTACATTTCAAATGCATTTAATTAAGTATGGAGGGCGGAAACAATCGTTTGTATATATCATTGCATAGTTTGAAAGTGCATGTACATCGTTGACACACTTTTGTAATGTGTCAAAATGTTCGGTCAGAACTAATTGAGTGTAATAGAACTCCAAATCGGTTAATTGCCTTTGTTCAGAAATGCAAGAAGTGGCGTCGATGAGTTAAAGAAGTTGTATGGATTATTTCCCTATCATTGAAATCTAAAACCAACTTATAAAAAGTTTGTTAACTAATAAAACAGAAGCAAAACGAGTAGTTTATAGTGAGGTTTATGGGTTTAAGTATTTGTAACGTTATATTTTGTTATTATTGTAGTGTTAGAGCAACTTCCTTTTTATAATTAATTGAACAAAAACAAAGCAACCTATTGCAATTAAGAAAAAAAAACAAATAAGAAAAAGAAACAAGACTTAAAGTACAGTGGTAAATATCAATTTTCTTTTTACAAAACTATGTAATCGAATTTCAACATAAAATGTATCGCACAACTGCATGTTTATTAGAAACGATATTTTTGTTTTGATAAAACAATTTCACACATAATTATATATACATGTTTTGATCAGAAAAGGACCGTTAAAGAAAAGCCGTTCAAAACATGTGTTTATTTTGTTTTTAAGTAGGTTAAAGATTTGATGAAATAAACCAACAAACTAAAGTATCACTTATTTTTAAAACACTCGGTACTTATAGAAGTTTTCAGAATTTTGTAAATTGCAACAAAATTGTATTCCTAATTTTCGACACCGCAAAATCACTAATTAAAAATTTTAAGTGTTTAATTGGTATTGTTAAATAGAAACCTGTGTATTTAATCTCTACATATTTAAAAGAAAGATGAAAAAATGACAATAACAAACCGTGAACCATCTCAAAAATCCATAAAACAAAATACAAATTCAAAGCAGAGCAACACAGACCTCCAAGTAGATAGAGGTAGGATCAGGTGCCGAGGAGGAGTGAGCATCCTCTGCTGACCGGTCACACTAGCCGTGTGCTCTAAGTCGTAATTGTGGAAAAACAGAAAGGTCCGTTGACAATTAGGTGATTAGTTATGGTCTAACAATTAGTATGCAAAACGTCAGTCAATATGCAACCCAGTCAAAGATTGCTTTTGCTGACAAGGTCGTTGTATCAACCATAGAACTTATGAAAAAGTGACTTCAAACGAGATAAAATAATAAGATAGATTAATTAACGAATAATTATGAAAAAATTATGAAATAAAGAATATAAATAATAAGATCAAAGAAATTAGCAAAGATCAGCATTGCTTTATAAGATGAAGTACTCTCCGTTAACAATTAATTATACTTAAGCCAATCACATTAACATAAAATAGCAACCATATAAGGCCATCTCTGGCTGTGAAAAATGAGATGAGGTGAAAAGTGAGTCTTGTTGTTTCTGTTTGGTGTTTTTCAGAAATCAGAATTATTCCATGAATAAAACAGGGTGTATTTGCAAATATTTACATGAATATTCCTCTTCATAATACAAACGACAGAAATGTATAAATTTCGCCATTTTATAGCATTTGATATTACAATTCTTATAAGAAAAAATATTAGATAATCTGTGTCCATAGCTTACTCTCTGTTTTAGAAACCAGGTGCATATCTATAATAACGCCAATTTGAAGAAAAACCCAAAACAATTTGATATTGCCGCTATTGTTTCTTGCTTATGGTTCTACAAACATAGTGAGAACTAGACACGATCTCGTTGTGAGCAACGAGGAGGTCTTCCGTGCGATTTTTTTTTAAGGTAATATGACATTGACTTTGATAGCTGACCCTTTATCTCCTTATCGGGGCAACAAAACAAAATTTTGATGGTTGAATATTGTTAGGAACATCATTCTCAGCATTTTTTTATTCTATATTGATTTTGAAAATAAATCTTTTTAAAATATTTGTTCTGTTTGAGATATCAGTTTTAAAAGTTTTGGACTTCTGGATCCTTAAAAACCCTAATTACGTAACGCATGATAAAATTATTATAATTTATTCTTAAATAATCGTGAGATGAACATTTTTGCTCCTAAACATATAAGAAAATATTTTTCAGTAAAGTGCTATAAAAGAAAGACTTCAGAGCCTTTATGGCCCCTAAATTTTCTTTATATCAAAAGAAAAGTATTTTGATATTAAGCATATTTTGTTCAACAAGAGTATAAAAATTTGTTACCATTCTTGAACTATTTGGTGAAGACTGTTTAAACAAAATATTACTGGTAAAAGTTTTATGGAATAAATCCTTTAGAGCCCTAATTTGAGGGACCAGCCCCATTTTCTTCACATCATATGAAAGGTCTTTACATATTAAACATATTTTGTTCAACAAGTGTTTAGAAATTCGTTACCGATTTTGAGCTATTTGGTAAAGACTGTTTAAGGGGCTGACCCGTTATCTCCTTATTGGGGCCATATGACAAAATCTCGATGGTTGAATATTGACTAGAGCATCATTCTTCGCATTATTCTATATTGCTTTTCAAAATATTTGTCCTTTTTGAGATATAATTGATCGAGGTTTTGGACTTCTGTTCCCTTCACCCCTAACTACGTAACGCATGATAAAGTTTTTATAATGTATAGTTCAATATGTGTGAGATGAACATTTTTGCTTCTTAAACATATTACAAAATATTTGTCGGTAATGTGCTATTGAAGAAAGACTTTAGAACCCTTTTGGCCGCTAAATTGAAGGACCAGCCCCTTTTCTTGATATCATATTAACGGTCTTTTGATATTAAACATATTTTGTTCAATAAGTGTTTAGAAATTCCTTAACGTTTTTGAGCTTTCTGGAATAGGACGTTTTAGGGGCCGACCCCTTATCTCTTTATTGGGACCAGATAACGAAACTTTCATGATTGAATATTGTTTAAAAAAAAAATTCTAAGCATCTTTTATTCTATATTGCTTTCAAATTATATTTGTCCTTTTTGAGATATAATTGATCAAAGTCTTGGACTTCTGGTCCCTTAAAACCCCTAATTACGTAATGCATGATAACAATTTTTATAATGTATAGTTTTATAAGTGAAAGATGAACATTTTTGCTGCTTAAACATATTACAAAATATTGCTCAATAAAGTGCTAATGAAGTAAGATTTTAGAGCCCTTTTGGTCCCTAATTTGAGAGACCAGCCCCTTTGTCTTGATATCAAAGGAAAGCTCTTGTAAATATACATTTTATTTGCTCTATATGTTATGTTAAAATATTTCTAAGAAAGGAGATAAAGAAAGAAAACCATTCAAAATTACGTAATTTTTTCAAACTCGATTTTCGGGTCCAGGCGAGCTTCGATGCCTTTGAAGCCAGACAATCATAAATGCCCTTAGACACATCTACAATCTTTTGTCTACAATCGTCTACAATTCAATATTTTTTTTTGTTTAGGAGGAGATAACAGGACAAACAGACAATCTAAAAATCGCTCAAACTTCAATATCTCCCGAACGGAAATGACGTCATTTAACTTAAAATATACGTATCAGGTTTTTTGCAATATCTACAAGATCTCAAATGTTCACGAGAATCGGTCGAGTCGTTTTCAAGGAATCGCTTGTACAAAAAAGCTTAAGAAAAATAATAATAAAAGGGACTAGAGCAAAGCTCGTTGCAAAGCAACGAGTGGGTCTTCCGTTAGTGTCGAAAGTAAAGCTTGACGTTCCTGTAAGAAAAGAATTCTTAAACCATAAGACATAAGTAACTAAGACAACAAGAAAAACAAATCAAATCATTCTTGGTACGAGTTCACAAAATCCGAATGATTCTAAGTACGAATTAACAAACATTATCGATTTCAAGGACGACTTAGCAAATACAATTCCCAATGTGTAAAAGTACTATTTCACAATCATCGATTAATTTTGGGTTTAAGTTAATTCAACTCTAAACATAAAAGTATTTGCTTAACCAAGAATGTGGAATCAAAATTTCCGGAAAAATCAATTTTTAAACCCCTATATCTCTGTAATGCATCGTCCGATTTTAAAACGGATTTCGGTTTTAAATAAAAAAAAAAACTCATTTTTTTGTTATATGATTAATATCCAATTATTGCTAAAAAATAAGTCATAATGAAAAGACTTTGGAGCCCTTTTGGCTCCTAATTTGAGGGACCAGTCCCTTTTTCTTGATATTGAATGAAAGGTCTCGAAAAAGCAAACATTTTTTTCAACAGGCATTCACGAATTGCTAACCGTTCTAGAGATATCCGAACAACTCTGTTTTAGGGGCCGACCCTTTAACTCTTTACTGGGGCCACCAACAAAATTTTTTTAGATTTGATATCTTTAATAAAATTATTTTGAGCAACTTTTCTTCTACAATGCTTTCAAAATATATCTTCTCTTCTAGATATTTATGATAAAAGTTTTGGACATCTGGCCCCTTGAAACCCCTAGTTACGTATCATATGACTTAGGTATGGTACCGTTTAGATAAACAACAGTACAATGAACATTTTTGCTTCTTTAATTGATAACAAGTTATTTTTCAGTAAAGAGTTATTTTAAAAGGACTTTAGAGCCCTCTTGGCCCCTAATTTGAGGGGCCAGCCCTTATTTCTTGATATCAAATAAAAGGTCTTGTACATATAAATACATTTTGTTCAACAAGTGTTCAGAAATTGTTGACCGTTCTAAAGATATCTGAACAAATGTGTTTTAGGGGCTGAACCTTAAAAACCTTACTGTGGCCACCAACAAAAATTATTTAGGTAGCATATTGTTAAAAACTTTATTCTAAGCATTTTTTGTTCTACAATGCTTATCAAAATATTTCTCCTTTTTTAGATATCAAAGATCAAAATTTTGGACTTCTGGCCCCTTGAAACCCCTAATTACGTAACATATGACTTAGGTATGGTGCTGTGTAGATAAACGGATGTACAATGAACACTTTTGGTTCTATAATTGATAACAAATTATTTTTCAGGTAAGAGTTATTGCAAAAAAACTTTTGAGCCCTTTTGGCCCCTTATTTGAGGGGCCAGCCCCTTTTTCTTGAAATCAAACGAAAGTCCTAGTTAATCTTTTCAACTTTTGCATTACATGTCTTAACAAAATATTTACATATTAAAAGCTAGGGCCAAAAATCTGCGAAAATTTTCTAAAAAAATTGGTGCCAATTTTTGAGCTCGGACGAGCTTCGCCGCCTTGTGCATTTTTCAAATTATCAAATAAATAGGATCATCTACAGACATTCATCTACTATCCCTGAAATTTTCACGTTTCTATCGCAACTAGTCTTTGAGAAGTTCCGTGGACAAAATGGTCCTTAGAAATTCACTTAATCCTCAAAATCTCGAACCGGAAGTGACGTCATCAGCCAGAAATTTTATAATATTCAGTACTTTTGATGCTCAACACGTCTTGTAAATTTCATGCCAATCGGTCGAGTAGTTCACGTGAAAAAGCGTTCGAAAAAAGAAAAGAAACAAAAGAATAACAAGAGGGTCTTCCGTCGGAAACGGAAGACCCTTAAAAAAGGAACAAAGCGATAACAATATGGTCTTCGTTGGAAACCCCTGGACAAGACGACATTCTTAAGAGTGTTAAATTGTTTATGTCTCAAAACCGGATGTAACGTCATCATTAAAAAAAATTGCAAAAAGTTTCAGATCATTATTATTCAGATCCAAAAGTTTTATGTAAATCGGCCAAGTTGTTATTGAAAAATCGCGTAAACAATGTTTGTAAGAAATTAAAAGAATACATAAAAACAAACTGAACGAAAACATTAAGATATTTTGTTGGAAACGGGAGACCTTTGTAAGGAACGCCATCAGAATCAGCTCAAAGTATGTATTAGGAAACGGATGACCGTAAAAAGAAACAGTAACAAAAACAGTACAAAAATGCGATGTCATTATTGAGTTGTTATTTTTCCCCTTCAACTATCGATGCATTATGGCCTTAAGAGAACTGATCAGATTAAACAATATTTGATTTAAGATTATATAAAATAATGCAATGATACCAAACAAATTTCGAAGTATTTTAGGTAATCAATAATCATATTTATGAGAGATTTAATGCATTCTGAATGTATATGACTAATTAGACAAGGGAAGACAATTATCATTATATTATTTTTATTTTATTGATTTTTTTTGTTTCAAAATGATGATTTAAAAATAGCCAAACTTGATGAATACAGCAGTATTTTTACTGTTAAAAACTTACAGTTAAAAACTTCAATGACATGTATCATAACATATTAAAATGTCACCACATCAATATGCATTTCATTCTATTAAAAATAAACACGATTTCCGCAAAGTTTATCTTGACATGAATAAAGCTTTTAAGATATGCGTTGTTCGTGCGCATGTTAGAACGAAGCCGAACAGTTAATATTTCACGACCTCAGAATTAGTTTCTTATTGTTGCAGAGTATTCATTCATATTCCCTCCAAGTCACATGTTTATCTGTCTATTTTTTCGGAGACTTTGGCACACTCTCGATCGTGGTGATTGTCTTAGGTACCGTATTAATAGTGGTGATGGTTTTCGAAAGGTAAACTCGGGAATATACATCGCACTTTCAACTCCTCCCCCATGAACAATCGTATATCTGTCTTCTTTTTACAGGAGAATCTGAATAAGTTCAAGATGAAATAAAAACATTTAAAGCCAAATCTATAACCAAAGCGCAATAGACATTTAAACAATTTACTAAATAAATGCCTAGAAAAAATAAAAGATAACGAAGTGTTATTTTTTTTTTTTTTTTTGGATTAGAATGCATGCAACCCGGTGGATTTGAATTTGCTGACAAGTTCGTTGTATCAACCATAGAGCTTACAAACAGATGACTTCAAACGAGATTGTTGATAGTCCTGTTTTATCAACTTTTTTGTCAGTAGTTTGCCCAACCATAGAAACTGTCCATACGAAGGGCCTGTCCTTGTGTATCGAATTAACTGAGAGACAATAAACCATATGCAGGTGATGAAGGTATACTGCTACAGTAGTAGGGAAAGTTGACTATAGAAAAAAATAATGGCGTCATCGCGTTTATCATAAAGTTGTGTTGTTAGGTTACCATCAATGTCCATTCCCAGTAAAATATCAAAGTATGAAACAGATGTTGCAGACTCTGTGGTATCTTTTATTTCAAGTTCAGTGGTATATATCGAGTCGACGTAAGTATGGAAATAAAAATTGTTAATTGATAATACGTCGTCAATATACCTGAATGTTGAGGTCATAGCGAGGGATTTATTTTTTTCACGTACAAGTTTTTGAAAACATCTGCTTCATAAGAGTACAAAAATAGGTCTGCTAACAATGGTGCACAGTTGTTACCCATGGGAATTCCAACAGAATGTTGGAAAACTTGATATCCAAAAATTACAAAGATGTTTTCTATCAGAAACTCAAGCATCTTTTTAATGTAAATTTCAGAGTACTTGTGTGTGCAATCAGAATGGTTTTAAATAAAATAATTTTAAAGATGTCAAATGACAAGGTAAGCATTTTTACGACCTCCATATTTATTGATGAAACAACTGTCAATGATATCAAAAAGCCTAGATTTTAGTTTGTCAAGGGGAATGGTTGTATTAAGCGTTGAAAAATTGTACCTTTTGATGTAATTGATTTTGGTAAGATTTTGTGACTTCAAAGTTTCTGATGATTCTTTAGAATTTTGTATTGTCCTCTTCTGATTCACACCTCTTCTTTATTGTTGTACAGTATTCTTGTAATTTATCCTTTACCTCTGTAAGAATTTTAGTAAGGAGTAAAGAGAAAGGTTTTGTAGAACATTTACTGGACCCTGCTTTATCTCTATTTTTAAGGAATTTTGTGAAGCTTTAGAATCCAGTATAAATAACGTAAATCAAATTCATTTTGTTTATAGGGGATATTGAAGATATCCAAAACCGATGAATGATTTTGTTGTATTTCCTGCTTTAAAAGGCTGCTATGGGTGTAAGTAGCATTACAATGTGTAGAATTGAAACCAAATTCTCTGAAAATGCAATTAATATAATATGCCTTACAAACAAACACAATGCTGTTACCTGCCTTACCAGCAGGGACCAATACATACTAATCGTGCAGTCTGTCTAATTCCTTTCTAACTTCTGCTCTATTGAAAACAGGACAGACGGGTCTTCATTTGACCTCTCAGTTGTTTAATTAACGAAATTTCAATAAAAATCTGATGCTTTTTACCCATTCTATCAAGGTATCAAGGTCTTCTTTTTCAGATTTTGCCCATTGCTTGGCGAAATCTTCAACAGAATTCATGATATGTATAAAATTACAACGCCATATGAAGGGTCAAGGCTCCATAGATTTTGGTACTTTCATAATAAGTGATCTTAGTCCTTCGTTGTTAGCTAATTTAATATCACTAGTAATAACGTGTCCGGCAGGACTAAAGTTGTTTGGGGAAGAAGAACATGAACACTTTGGAGGAATACCATTCAAATGTTCGATGTTAATGTCTTGTAGAGTTTGTTTGTAATTAAAAAGTTTGGAGGCAGTTGTTGAAGTATAATTGTAAGACATACAAGGGGTTGGCTTTATCTTGAGATATGGCTGAATGCAGGACTAAACCTTTTTTGTGATTAAGAATAGATATTCATTAGATTTGATTACATTTTCAATATGATTTTGAGCCGAGCTTTACTGTCTAATAAAAATATGTCTAGGGCCAAATTATAAATTTTAACCTATACATAAACAAAGGTATTTGTCACAAGGACATCAACAAAGCTTAAAAATTTTCACTGCCTTCCAGTTTCCTTAACAAATAAACATATTAGTCTAGGTTTCAACAATTTGATTATAATTTAAAATAAAATAAGTCTCTTACGCTGTGTCTGGACCGGTTCATCAGCCAAATTTCCCTCTACATGTTGAAGAATTGGTATCATTCCAAGGAAGAATACTTTCAAGTAAATTGCTGAAGTTTTCATCTTGAACGCCAATCTAGTGACACGAAATATGTATGGCCTAATAGTGCCCAGTCAAATGACTTTCATGCGGATTACAAAAAAAGTGTGCACTGCCTGAAACCAGGTTATACCGGATAAGCTGGGCAAAAATTAAAAACATTCCTTATAATATATTTAAAACATTAAAAACAAATCGATTGTTAAAGATTAATGATTAAAGAAATTATTTATTTGTGCATAAAATTTGAATTTACAGAAAAACTGTACCAAGAGCATTAATATCCTTAGCAACGGCCAACGAACAGCTGAAGGGGATGACAGACATCTTGGATGTTTATCAACAACATGTGACTGTGAGAGGTTTTTTTTAAAGTTAAAAACACAGCTATTGAATGTGGAGTTTTGCTGCAAAAATGTTTGAGGATTGAAGGGAAACACCAGGATCGGATGATGAAGCAAAAATGGGAACAAGAGATAGCAAGGGGTCAACATACAGGCCTTGAACCTGGGCCTTCGATCCAGAAGTGTACGTAGAAACGGCAGGTTGGGTTAGTGTGTCGCTCATGTTTTTTTGATTTTTCTTATGGATGATGGAACATTCTCTGTTATAACTTTTAACAAAGGTATCACTATTATGTCTGCTCATTAGCATTATATTTCTGATTTTATAACCCACATCATTCATGCCCTGAATAGCTGTTACATGTAGTAGCTCGTAAACAGTGGGTCCTACATCTTCGAGACCAATTAGAATGCTTTGAAAAGTCAGCCATAAAATGGATAAATTGGTAAGGTATAAGTGGAACGTTGTATCAAATTTTTACTGTTTCCGGGGAAGAGAGCACAAGTTAATTGCACAGGTTCAACAGGAGCTTGGCTTTTTGGTCGGTTTTGATATGAAAAGTTTTCGTGTTTTTAATAGACATTTTTCTTTGGCGCTAGGCACAGCATACATACACTTTTCTTTTGGATTTTCTGTATAGTCAATACCACCTTGTCAGGTTGTTTGTTTTGTTTCGTGGGATAAAGTGACATATTTATCGCCATTTTCCCGTTTCAGCTGATGGTTGAATTCTAATCCACATGTGACAAATTGGATGGAAATTATGAACCATGTTTTGAAGCAAGGTGTGATTGGAGTTTCGGTATCAAAAAGGTAAGATTTTTTTTTTCCTTGTGAATCAGATGGGGGGTTTTTTCTTAATGTTGTGTGGGCTTTGAAAGGCCATCCTGCAGATTTTTGCTTCACTAAACACACCGCAAACGAAGTATATAGAAATCACCTTGTTCGTCCGTCCGTCTGTCCGTCTGTCTGTTCAGTTCGTGTCCGGTCCATATCTTTCTTATGGAGGAACATTGGAATTTCTTACTTCACACAAAGTTTTCTTATGACCTAAGGATGTGTCATGACCTTGAACCAAGGCCATTTTGGCAAGGTCAAGGTCACTGACAGAAAAAGTGCAAAATTCGTGTCGTTGTTAACATAAGGATGCAAATGTCCTCATGCATTAACAGTTAACTTCAACTAAAATGGAATTTAAAGAATAGAAATTGGTTTGTGTACTCATATTAACATTTACATTTTTGAAAAATAGAGCAAATGCTATTTATAGAAAGTGGACGGTGAAATAGATTCACCCAATATTTTCTATAATAGAAAAAATACATGAGTTATGATTTTTTCTTATCGGGGGGTATCAATTGTGAGCTTGCTCACAGTACCTCTAGTTTTTCATCTAAAATGTTGTTATTATTGCTAAAATCTCTTCTTCTAACTTCATCAAAACAATCACGTCCTAGGTCTTGTAGGTATCTGTAAATGGCTGATCTAATGGATTTAGATGAGTTTTTGTGGTATTCGATATTTTGACCAGGCTTTTGTTTTATTTCTGAATGTTTGGGGATTCCTTCAGCATAAAACCTCCCTATAAGAGATTGTAATTCATTGGCAGAAATGTTTTCAAAATCTATAGGATATCCGAAGCATCACGTACTTCAATCCAGAAAAATAAAGGGAGGAAGGGTTTAGAGGAGATTGTCAATACACCTGCAATACCTGGTTAGCTTAAAGAAAGCGCTTACGATCACTTCGTAAGAGATTTGGGTGCAATTCCCAACCTGGGTTAAGATTTTGGTGTATTGATAAAATAACTTTAAATAACCCATCCAATGATAAAAAAAAAATATTTTAATTTTTTTTTCCTACTTTAAAATAATTTCAAACCCCATTTGATGTTTTTTTCGGTAAAGAGTGACTGCCTTTTTTCTTGAAGATCAATGAGTTCTTCCTTTCTTACTGTTTTGAGTCTTCTTTTACTTTCACTTGATAAGTTATGAATTTTCGCTGGTGCAAAGTTTGTGTTTTCTTTCAACAGAAAATGCATCCCTCAGTTTTTTGGATGGCATCCTAAGATGATGTAGATACATAAACCGGGCCTACCTCTATTTCTTCAGGTGAAAAGTCAACAACAAGGAATAAATCCATAGCTTCCAAGTCTACATTTTCATCCTCATGACCGTTGTCAGTTGTTTGTTCAAGGTGTTGAATAAAATCGTTATCAACATTAGAATTTGCTGCCGAATTGTGTTTGTAAACAAATCAGATGTTCTGTGGCCTGATCACTTACTCAAAATAAATCCTTAATTTTAAACCTAATTATATCAGATATAGAACAAGTAATTATGCTAAAAAATAATACATCATTAATGATGTTGAAGAATTTTTTACTTTTTCAGAATTTTATTTGCTTTGATATCCATGATATCCAAGTTGTAAATATTGAACAAACATGTATTTGCATATGTATTATTTACATACACACACAAAAAAGTAGTTCCGGCTGGGGGTTGTCAAGGGGTTATGGCTACAAAGTTAATAAGGTTATACAAAACAAATTAATTTTTGTCGGTGTGTTTAGCCAATCAAAATGCTTATTACAAATAAAATTGAATTATCAACTTTTTTACAGATGAAGTCTAAATTATCATCTCTATTACCAGGGTGGGAATATAATGACATTTGTTCATTGTGTTTTAAAATTATGAACATCATTTTAAATTGGTTTACTGGTGTGAATGTGCATGCCCCTAAAATGTCATTGATATGTCCGTTTTGTTGTTTGGAAATAATTTAATGATGTCAAAACAACGTATATGAATCTAAAATAATACAGAGATGAACCTTATAAACCCATGGATTAACATGGCATATCTTGATGAGGGATTAATGATATCATAGTAAGTAAGAACAAATCTATGATTATTATTATCAACCACTTATAATTTTGTACATCTACATTTAAGAATTAAAAACGTTAAATTTCCCTCAACTTAGATACTTTTAATTAGGATAATTTACATAATACAACTGATCAGAATATGTCAGCCTACTAAAAATAAAACACTGAAAAATTGGGTTTTAGGGGACACAAATCAGAATGGAGATGTCTTCTTTTCATAACTATAGATTAAACGAACGATTCAGACAACTTGACTTCCACAATGTTTAGAACCATTTTATCAGTAGCTTGGACTTTGGTTATTGGTGTAACCCAATCTATTTCATTGCTGACCACTCGGTCATAGCTCATTGAAATCAACAAGATTTGTCTGGCTCTTGCGCTAAGACTACGCAATCGGTGTATATTTCGCTTCAAACCAGCGTCATTTTTCAATTGTTTTGACGCAAGAAAAAGATAGTTACATGCTACCGAAAGTCAAAGCTGTTGTTAAAATTGTTCTACTACCTACAACTTTATCTTCAATAATAATGGTGACGTGAGAGTCCTGGTCTGCAACATGGGTACAAATGCCGGTCATTGAAGAAAACAAAACAAATAGCTTAACGCTCTAACGAAACTTAACTTGCTCTTCAACGAGAAAATTAATAACAAAGTACAAATAATGTTAATGAATACAACCGTTACATTTCGTTTACAAAATTAAAATTAAGAAGATTAGTATGCGCGTCAAACTGAGACTTAGCCAATGCATTTTTATACGTTAAAAATGAATTTGGTTTGCTAATCAAACGGTACTTTACAATCAAAATATACAAACGATAAGTTTATTACAGTGAAATTGCTATATTATATTTATGCAAATAGTATGTAATATGCAAACAAACATTTTCACTCAATTTTGTGCACATAACGTTGCAGCCAATAACTTTCAAAAAAATAATGATTCAATTATGATAGGTATATTTGTATACCATCGCATAATAGTTTAGAGTTCAATAATTGTAATATAATACTACGCCTTACGGCAAATTTCGGTCGTCTTATTTTAATTGGTTAAGTCCTACGAAGTCTCTTCCGCCCGGTAAAAAGATTGAGCATTTGAAATAGTTTTAAAAGGAATAATATGTTGTTCAAGGTACGATTGCAAATAAATATCGTATTGTAGAATGACTTGGGCACATCGATAACAATAGCCCCCTCTCAATGTCCCTATCTTTTTCGTTGTTCTTTCCGTCTTTCTTTAGTTGTTTTTTTCTAAAAAAAAAAAAAAACAATATTTTAACATTTTTTAATAACATAATTTATGTTCCAAAAATTACGTGCGGAATTAAATGCTCATAATATTGAAGGTCCATATGTATGTAACAAACGCATATTTATTAGTAAGTTATGCATATAAAAAGTGTTCATTCATAATGATTAAAAATAATGTCATATGGAGGGAAACACATCATTTTAGTATAAAACAATCTTCATGATTGGAAACACGTGCACATTGTTTTCAATACATCAAGGATATGGTCTAATTCAAGTACGTGGAGTAAAACTACAAGTCGGTTAATTGCATGGTTTCCTTTAACTGGGAGTAGAAACAAGAGATGTCATTGAATATAAGTGGTTGAAGGGTTCATTTAATCATCGTTAAAATGTCAGAGCAATTTAGAAAATTTCATAACAGTTGATTACTTTAATGTGCATTTTAAACACAAGATTTTGGGAAACATCTCATATACTGAGAAATACGTAATACAAAATAATTTATAGTGTAATATAGGCATTTTATTATATTAACATGTTTGTTTACACTATATCTGCAAATGTTAGATAAGAGAAATGGGTAAAATTTTAATGAACTATTTCTATACCTATGCCAATTATTTTTACACAAAATAAGTAAACATACACCGGCTTTGATGGTGCAAAGTAATATAAAAAGAAGCCTGTGGTATTTGTTGTTTGTTTGTTTGGTTTTTTTTTTTTTTGGGGGGGGGGTTGTGTTTTGCTTCTTTTGAATTTTTTTAACGCGAGAAACATTTCATTTATAAATGTGGTGTGTGCGAAAAACAGATATATATGAGCATTTTTCTTTGAAATGTCGACGGCATAAATGTATTAATTAGTGATTTTTCCAGCAAAAGATGGTATAAATATTTCTAAAAAAAATAATAATAATTAATGATATGTATCAAATTTCGTGTCCTTTTTCCAAACAAATATATCGATAAAGTCGCCCTTTTGAATAACAAATCAATAGCAAATACTTTTGTCATTGCTTTGTCTGATTCCTACTTAAAGTTGTTACAAACATACGAAAAGTAATTGGATAAGATAATGAGAATTAAAATTGTAAGTGTACTTTTTATGATATTAATGAGACTTTTGCTTCCAATTTGCTTTTACATGTATTTTTCGTTCATGTTAATGCATCATGATTGTAATATCATTTGTAAACCTTATCAAATGTCTTTTTATCGATAAATAATTCTTGTTAAGGTTATCATATCACACCATTACCGTTTTAAACATAGGCAATTGTTATTGATGTACATGTAATAGTGTAAATGGTGTAATAGAAAAGAGAATGAAAAATTAGAATTCGATGCGTAGGGAGGACAACTCTATTATGTAACGAATGGTACTCTTCGCCTCGTTATTGATTAGAACTAATATTTAAAACCGGAAAAGTTCAATCTAGACATTAACATCCCCGACAGAGCGATTTGAATTGGAAATGATTATGATTTATTATCGTTTTGATAATTCCAGTAACGTGTTCTTCTTAGAGACTGGATAAGGAAAATAACGACCTAGCAGATTGAGCAAACCTTTGGTGTTGGATTCAAATTGTCATATGTGATTAGAAACATCATTTTTACCTTTTATATATATTCTGTCCATGTATTTATAAAGAAAAATAAATTCTACCATTTGGATTTTAGTGATGGTCATTTTAAATATTAAAAATGCAACATATTTTGCTATGTTTTAAAAAGTATTTTGAATGTAGTTCGGTATAATTGGATTCATTAAAAGATTAAGAGAAATATCCCCGGGGAGAGCAGTACTCTGTGTATAAATTTTTAACAGTATACGATTCTTACTTTTTTTTTTATTTTATTTCTTATAATGCACTCCTGCAAAGGTCAATTTTATCATAACGTCATAAATATATAAATAGTGCCTGTTTGGGAGGGTAACAGTTGAAATTGACACCCCGAGAAAACCATTGTCAACGGACGCGAAGCGGAGATTGACATTGGTTTTCGAGGGGTGTCAATTTCAACTGTTATCCTCCCAAACAGGCACTATTTATTTTGTTATACTAAATGTCTTAATTTTTAAGAAAATTTTACTGCTTTTATATGGGAATAACGTGAATTCTACAGCGAACCATACGCGCATAATTTTCGCGCATGTAACAATTTGTAATGTTACCCGTTGCTTAGTGCGTTGCTAACGCTGAGGGTAACAGAACGGATTATGAACTGCGTCTTAACCAATCAGATTTCAGTATTTAACATGAAAGTATAACAAAGCACAATGGCAACGCTCACCTACCGTGTTGAAAATTATTTAAAGAATTAAATATTCCTGTAAAAATCTTGATATTTTATCTGTATTATATTTATTGTGTTCAATTTTATAAATGATATTGGAAAAAAAATCATTAAAAGTATATATACACTTTATTTTACTAAACTGCACAAAAACATAAGCAATGAAAACTAAAGTCAGCCTCCGTAATTCTTCTATCAGTAACGAAATATTCATGATAATATGATTATTGAAGGATAAAGGGTTCAATATTCTGTCCATGTATTTATGAATTTTAATTTGCTAAATGCTTTATTTGCGAATTGCAAATGGAAATATGTTTATTGTCAATTAAATCGTTAGAGGCATAAAAATATACAAAGCGTGACTTACACCCACATCAGTGAATGCAATATCAAATGCATGTATGAAAAAATGGCAATAACAAATTGTCAACCATCTCGAAAATCTATAAAACGAAATACAAATTCAAAGCAGAGCAACACGGACCGCTAAAAACATAGAGGTAGGATCAGGTGCCATGGAGGAGTGAGCATCCGCTGCTGACCGGTCACACCCACCGTGTGCTCTTTGTCGTAATCGAGGAAAAAAAACGGAAAATTCCGTAGACAATTAGGTGATAAGTTATGGTCTAACAATTAGTATGAAGAACGTCAGTCAGCATGGGACCCAGTGGAAGATTGTATTTGCTGAAAAGGTCGTTGTATCGACCATAGAACTTACGAAAAGATGACTTCAAACCAAAAAGTTGGTATTCATGTTTAATCAACTTATCGCCTTAGAAACTGGTCGTACGAAGAGAATGCCCTTGTGTATCGAATTAACTGAGAGACAAAAACACCATATGAAGGTGATGAAGGTATATTGCTACATAAGTAAGATAAGTTGACTATAGAAAAATTGAAGTCATCGCGTTTATCATAAAGTTTTGTTGCTAGGTTACAATAAATGTCCATTTCCAGTAAAATATCCAAATATGAAACAAATGACTCAGACTCAGCGGAATCTTTTATTTCAAGTTCACTGGTATATATCGAGTCGACGTAAGTTTGAAAATAAAAATTGTTAATTGATAATACGTCGTCAATATACTGTTGAATGTTGAGTTGAAGGCCATAGCGGGTGATTTATTTTTTTCACGTACAAGTTTTTCCATAAATTCTGTTCATAAGAGTACAAAAATAGGTCTGCTAACCATGGAGCACAATAAATAAACCAAGTTCAAAAATAGTTTATCTGATAGGGTAACCTCCGCCCCTAACCAATATTTAAGCAAATCACTTTTACAAAGGACAGTAAACAAAAACTTTTTCTTCAATGGTGCAAAATAAAAAAAAAGAACGACAACCTTTTTTAAAGCTTGTTCAAGTTGTTGTATCGAAACTCAAGACTTGGTTTACATAAAAATACCACGTACTGCTTTTACATTACAACTTGTTAATATTTTAATTTGTTTGGAGTTTGAATAAGTGTTTATTTAATTGTTAGCAAATGTAACAAACTGTGCTTTCTTCCTTTTATCATAAAAGTTTTAAGAACATTTATGTTACAATTAGCAATATAAATCAAATACAGGACACGTTAGAGATTAATGGGTAGTATTTCAGCAGAAATACGATATGCATCCTATAGGGTTAAACACAGCTTTGCGATAAAAACTTCAAAATAAAACCTTAATGGTAAAACGACATTTTTAACACTATAAGTATGCTCTCCATCGAATACACCATACACCATATTCTATGGCTGTCAAATATGAACCGATGTGCACCCAGAGAACGATGAAGTTTCGATGCCATGATTATTTCCTTGTTTTAAATTTTAGTGAGAAATTAAATTATTTTATAGACATTTCTCATCTTTGTTTGAAATATAGTCTATTCAATAATACACCAAGCTGTGTAGTCGAATACATTTGTCCCCGATAACGAACATCACTTTGACTCTAAAGCCTTATATGTTTTAGGGTAAACGATTGTCGATATCCAAAAAATGTAATTCAATACTTAATCAGCAGTTAGTCACCCTAAAAATTGTACTATTCATAAAACATGTAGAAGCGGATGCGCTTTAAAATTATCTTTATCGATAAAAAGACAACTCAATATTTGTCAAATGACATTTCAAAAACTCAATACAGGAAAATCTGCTCTATAGAATCAACAGTTCAATTAAAAGTTGTGGTACAATTCAGTTTTTCTTTTTGAATCCAACACCAAAGGTACGTTCAATCTGCTAGGTCGTTATCGTCTTGTCTCCTGTCTCTAATCCTGTCTTTAATCCTGTCATTAAAACATGCAAGATTCGACCTACAGCAAGGATCGTTCCAATAATTCCATCTATGACACAGAGCAAAGTCTGTTAAGGCACGTTTATTTATGAATCTACCTTTAAAAAATCAAAAAAGAAATATTTATTTTTAGTATTTAAGTACATTCATGCATAAACCACAAGCTTAACAAAATAATCCATTTGATAACGATAGAAAAATATGTGCTGCATACACAAACAAACACCACTAGAACGCTGTTCCACCAAATAAAATATTTGACTTTATTCATGCATTTTTCTTATATTTTTTGAGAGTCTCTCTCACAAATTGTGAAACTCTAAGTCTGTCAAACTTACTTCTGGATTGAGATAAGATATCTCTTAACGTTCCATCCACTTGGTGAAAAGTCACCAAAATTGCAACTATGAACAAGGGAAAAAGTAGTTTCCAAGCCATCATAACGTAACGTTAGAAAAAAGAAATAACAAATACTACTGATTTTCTTACAGCTCCTTATAACCTGACCGTTGTGTCAGAGATAATTAGAAGCCAATCAAAATTACTCGATAACAGGACACCCCCTGTGTACTTCAACACGATCTTTGGAATTTCTCAAGAGCTTACTGTAGCACTAAAATTTTGCTCTTCTTAAGATATTCATCGTCGTTAAATTGTCACAGAATGACGCAAAGTTGGTGGATTGCAAATACAACACCAGATATCAGTAGTCAAAGATACAAAAAATTGGTTTTTTCAAATTTTTCAGCCTTAACGTTAACCAATCCTGCCACAAAACACTCCTCTGTAAATGTAAATGTTTAAATGTTTGGCATGATTTGACATAATTTCGATCATGAATAAAATATGAACCTTAACACTGTATGAACTTGTGAGTTGAAAGTATGTCAATAAAAAAAACAGGTATCGGAAAATTAGATATATGGAAGAAAATCAAAATAATCCCAAAACTTTGCACATAAACAATACCAAAATCTAACATACTTTCGAGAGAAAAATATACCAGTCAATTGCTTACAGTCTAACATTTTCACTTTGTTTTTTTAGATGTTATTCCTTTTCAACGATAATAAACTCCAAACAAAGGAAACCAAAACAATGCACAATCTTTGCAAAATAACAATATACCTGACGCTTTATGACGGATAGTCTGTGTAATAATCTGTCTCGATTCTCTGCTTAACCAGTTTTCATAATATATAGATAATTATAAACACAATTGAGCCCAAATTCATTCATCCATTTACATTAAAAAAATCCATATTTTGTTGTTTTGAAACGCTCCATTTTTTCCATTGTAAGTTTCAACGCTTGACCAATTATGTGGATTTTGTATTGCAGATGGCATGAAAAGTACCCGGATAATAACGTAAACAAATTGTGTCCGAAGTACTTTTCAGTGCAGAAAAGATGAAACATTAATATCCGTAATAAGTTTTTCTTTCATCTTTATTAGGGTTTTCCGTTTTTCAACGGAAAACCCTTCTGTTATTCTACTGTTTCTTATTATTTTTTTTTTTTCCCGCAAATTTTGTGCACGAGATTTCTCGAAAAATTTTTGTCTGATTGCTATGAAACTTTCAGGGTATGTAGATGATATTAATATCTCTAGACGTTTTTTTCAAATTTTTAAAATTTACTTCCGGTTTTGAGTTATTGCCCTTTAATTGAAAATTGGGGGGTCTTTTGTCCAGAGTTGATCTCGGGAACTACAGATGATAGATGCATGAAATTTGGCGAAATTGTCGGTAACATTTTATAATTTTGCTGGCATGAAAATTTTGGTAATTTCTTTGTTAGTTTTTGAGCTATTTGTCGCCAAAGTTTAAGATTTTTTCGGGGCTGAAATTTTGTTGCTTTTTGTATTATAACCTTTAAACTAAAAATATTTTGTTAATAAATACATATAGAACAAAAGTTGTTTAGAATAACGAGAGCTTTCATTTAAAATTAAGAAAAAAGGGCTGGCCCCTATAATTAGGGGTCAGCAGCTCATACACGTATTTTTCTGATAGCAAAAATCGTTATCATTTTATGAAAAAAAATTAATTTAGTTATTGTTAATATATTAAATAATGACGTGATGAAAGCTGACTGACGGTTTTTTAGACGGCTCCGCAAAAATTGCTCTTTTTTGTCTCTTTAAAACTTTAAAGGCTTACTAAAGGCGCTGAATCCATAAAGGAACAGTAGGAAATCCGGCTGTTGCTGTATTTTGTGTTCTTTAAAGATATTATATTGTGACTTGTGAAGTTAAAATATTCGTAGTGAGTACCTACTCATCGGTCTGTTTTGTGTTGGAATATGTCGCTGGCTATGGAGGGAAAACAAAAACAAGAAAAAAAGAACGAGAAAACAACAGACAAAAGGTTAATACAATTGAGTCTGCATTCCGCCCCATCGTCTGTAAAAAACTCAACTGTATCTGAAAAAAGACCGTCAAAATTACAGCGCACGAGTAGTTCAGATACGGAGGGCCACGCCACTGATATTTCCGATGAATTGAAACTCATACACCAAAGTTTGTCAGAAATCAGAACATCAATGGTAAAAAACGACGATATTAAAAGCATTGTTACGACGATTGTGTCCGAAATCAAGGGAGAAATAAAAAATGAAATCATCAAAGAAGTAAAAGAAGCGCTTACAGAGGAACTCACGTCTACCGTTACGGCCAAGGTGAGAAACGAGTTTGATAGTAAGATCGACACAAAAGCTAAAGAATTTGAATCTTGCACCAAAGACATTTCAGATGGAATGAATATGGATCTAGACGCATTGAAAGAGAAATTCCATGAACATCTGAAAGAACTGCGATCTTTAAAAGATAATTTGAAGCGGTATCAAACTTTAACAGAAACTGCATATACATTAGCGAATCAAAACCAGCAGTATTCCCAAAAGAACAATATTAAGTTCATAGGATGGAAGGAGAAAGGACAGGAAAATCTCCGAGAGGATCTCTGCGCAATTATGAAAGACACAGTAGGAGTGATCATCGACCCTGCCGACATCTTGGAAATCCATCGGATCCCGGGGGAACGTGGAAAAACTCGGCCTGTCATCGCCAAATTCAAAAACACAGAGGCAAAAGTTAATTTGATTAAACACAGATCAAATCAAGAAGTAAAAAAGAACTTTATTATGTTTGATCATATCACTCAACAAAATTCACAACTTCTTCGGCGATTAAACGACGACCAGCGAATTGACAGAGCCTGGTACTTCAACGGGAAAACGTTTGCACTGGACCACCAAGGAGTTCGGCACAAATTCGATCTACTGGATTCGGTGGACTTGAAGCTAAAATAACTCTAAATCCGATATTGCGGGAGCAACAATTCGATCGGGATCGAGGACAAAGAACAGTTAATTGATCGGGATCGCCATACCAAATAAATGAACGATAGGTGTGCTTTGTGGTGTGAATGTCTACGTGTGTGTGTGTTTTTGTCAAATAATGGGCTGGTAAGTGGTTACTTGCTGAAATCTAAGTCATTCTCTATTATGTTATTTTGCACTGTTTTTTATTTCATTACTTTCCACGATGCCACGGTCAGATAATATTACAATAGCTACGGTGAACTGTCAGGGGCTTGCAACTCTAAATAAACGTAAAGATGTCATTAATTACTACAAACAAAAACAATACTCGATAATTTGTCTTCAAGATACGCATTTTATACCTGAGCATGAACCATTCATTGAATCTCAGTGGGGATATAAATGTTTCTTTAACTCATACATGTCAAATTCAAGAGGTGTTTGTATACTTTTTAATAACAACTTTGAATTCAAAGTCCTCAGAGAAAGGAAAGACACAGATGGTAACTTACTTGCATTGGATCTAATCATTGAAGAAAACAAGGTAACACTTATAAATATATATGGGCCTAATATGGACACCCCTAGTTTTTATGAAAATATTAGGGATATTTTTCTAGATTTTGATAATGATTATTTTATACTATGTGGTGATTTTAATCTAACTCTAAATCCTTCTCTTGACACTTTTAATTACACAGGAGTTAATAACCCTAAGGCTCGTAGTAAAGTTTTAGAAATTATGGAAGATTTGCAACTTATCGATTATTATAGAGTTCTGAATCCAGATAAAAAAGTCTACACTTGGCGCAAGAAAAATCCATTGAAACAAGGCCGCCTTGATATTTTTCTTATTTCTAATAGTTTGTCAAATTTAGTTGAAAACTGCTCTATTAAACCGGGTTACAGGTCTGATCACTCCATTGTTTTGCTTGAGTTAAAATTTAATCCTTTCACCAAAGGACGTCGGCTTTGGAAGTTTAATAATACTCTTTTGTCGGACAAAGAATATGTGGTAAAAGTAAAAGATATTATTCAGTCAGTCAGTAGCCAATATCTAGACAATGTAGAGAGTGGTAATTTTCAATGTAAAAGTGGTATTGATGAAAGTCTTTTCTTTGAGGTGTTAATGATGGAAATAAGGGGGGCAACTATTTCTTATTCAACATATAGAAAAAAGGTCAGAAACAACACTGAAGAAAAGCTTATTCAGGAGATAGAGTATATTGAATCAAATTCTACGGTTGATATTAATACCGTATTTTTCGGGGCATATGCCGATGTGGGGCATAGGCCGAATTGCTCATTTTTAGACAAAATTCAAGAAAAATCCTTAGACTAGCCTAATTGGGGGAAAAGCCGATTTTCAATCGATGATTACTATAGTGAAAGTATGACCGCTGATTAAGAAAGTCACCGTATTAAGTATATACTTTCAGAATATCGATGTAGAAAGTCAAAAGAGTAATTAAAGTTATTAAATTTGCTTAACATATATATTTCAAGCAATTTTTAAAAATTAATCTGTGTTTTGTAGCTGTTTGGTCTCTTCCGTATTCGTCCACAGGCACCTGAATTTTTATCAATCAGTCGCTTAATAAGTCATATATCGAAAAATTCTACCCCTACTATATATAAGTACACAAGGTGTGCAACGCCATTTTGACCCCCTCGTCGATTCAGGCTTCGATTTGCCACATAAATCAGATATGCCTACCGGTTTGCGTGTAACATTGAGTTCAAATGTGATATTTCTCACTATACATTTCGTCCTTATGTTTAAATCCAACGCATTGATAATGCTATCAACTAAAATTCACGCAGACTTTGAATTTCGTCCCGAGGCTCGATAGCCATCAGCTGACGTCACGAAATTTCAACTCCGCACTGAATGCTCTAACACATAAACTTTTTAAAACATATGTTAAGTGAAATGAGGATAACAAACAACACAGTGTTTTGGTTTCTTTAGTGTCTCTGATCTTAGTTTGTCAATGAAATAAATTTATAATTATTGTTTTAAAAAGTTTATGTATTAGATCATTCAGCGCGGAGTTGAAATTTCGTGACGTCAGCTGATGGCTTTCGAGCCTCGGGACGAAATTCAAAGTCTGCGTGAATTTTAGTTGATAACATTATCAATGCGTTGGATTTAAACTTAAGGACGAAATGTATAGTGAGAAATATCCCATTTGAACTCAATGTTACACGCAAACCGGTAGGCATATCTGATTTATGTGGCAAATCGAAGCCTGAATCGACGAGGGGGTCAAAATGGCGTTGCACACCTTGTGTATTTATATATAGTAGGGGTAGAATTTTTCGATATATGACTTATTAAGCGACTGATTGATAAAAATTCAGGTGCCTGTGATTCGTCGGTGTATCGTTGTGTATCGTAATTTTACATAATGTAAATTTAATTGCAACACCAACCTCCGTGGTTCTGTCTGGTAGAACTAAGTATAATATTTTACCAAACCTTTTATATTTTATTAATACCTTATTGCTAAATCTCATTTAATCAAGTTATACTTTGAAAGCTACTTGTAAATACGGGGTATGGCGTCCATTAGCTCAACACGTGGTTTCATATCCAAATAGAGTTATCCCCCGTAATCGCTATGAATGAGAAAACGAAATACCAAACATAAAATATTTAATTTGTGTTCTTTCCATTAATTAATTAAATAGTGACTTGCCGTTATGCAGAGAAGTTGTAATGTTAAAAACACAGTTAATGCAATGAAGTGTAACGGTGTACACTACGTGCCCCCAGGCTGTGTTTTAGTCACGGGTTTCACACCTTTGTATATACACACGACACCAGAATACCGTTATTTCATCCAACAGAAAATTAATTGTAAAAACACATAGCATTTGATTTATTCTACACCCAAGACCAGTGATTCCTACGAACGCAGACATGAAGAATTCACCAAAATTCCGTCATATTACATTCTACCCGGTTTCGTTTTCTTTTTTACGACGCAATAATAGTTTCCAGTGTTCATACACGAACGTGGGAAAAAAATTCTTTTGATTGGGATTGTAAAGAAATATCTTGTACAGTACTGTACATTTTATTACTCACGATGTCATTACAAAAATTATCAACGGGACAACTATCGAACAATAGTTCAAACGGATGAAAAAAAACCAACCCTCATAATGAATTGCTACAACAGTACAACGGATAAAAACAGTGGTTTTTATATTTTACTGTTAAATTTTTTTAACTTTGAGTCTAAGAATAGCCGATCCCGGGGGATAGGCCGGGGCTCGCTCATCGGAGGAAAAAAATACCGGCCTATGCCCCGAAAAATACGGTACTTTGGATGAAAAAAAAAGTGCTTTGGAAAAACTACGCAAGGAAAAGTTACTTGGGCATATGGTTAGGTCTCGTGCCCAATGGTTGGAGGAAGGCGAAAAACCTTCAAAATATTTTTGCAATTTGGAATCTAGAAATTATTTAAATAAAACAATAAAAAAAATTGAAGCTGAGGATATTGGAACGCTACATGAACAAGGAGAAATACTAGATTATGTTAAGAAGTACTATGAAAAATTATATGCAAGTGTGGATACAAATTTGGTAAAGATTGATTTAGATAATATTATTTCTAATTACAATTCACCCAAGTTAGAAAAGGAGTTGTCAAATGGTTTAGAAGAGGCTTTCTTAGAAAAAGAGGTATTGAATGTCATAAAACATATGAAGAACAACAAATCTCCTGGAAGTGATGGGTACACTGCTGAATTTTTTAAATTTTTTTGGAAAGATATAAAAAATTTTGTTGTACGAGCCATTAACTGTATATTTCTGAGGAAGGAACTCCCCATCTCACAGAGGCTTGGAATTATTTCATGCTTGCCTAAAGGTGATAAACCTAGACAGTTTTTAAAAAACTGGCGACCAATCACTCTTTTGAATGTTTTGTATAAGATTATTTCAGGGTGTGTTAGTTTCAGAATCAGGAAAGTTTTGGATTATTTAATATCTGATACACAGTCTGGATTTATCAAGGGAAGGTATATTGGAGAGAATACTAGATTTATATTTGACCTTTTATCTTATACTGAGTTCAAAAACATACCTGGTCTTTTAGTACTTATAGATTTTGAAAAGGCGTTTGATTCTATGTCGTGGTCATTCATATACCAAGTCCTTAAATATTTTGGCTTCGGGGAGAATATTATTCAGTGGATTAAGATTTTAAATACAAACTTCCATGCTGCTATTTTACAGTGCGGCCATTTATCACAACAGTTTGTTGTACAAAGGGGATGTAGACAAGGAGACCCTGTTGCTCCATATTTATTCATCATGTGTGCAGAAATCCTAGCAATAATGATTAAACAAAACAAAGACATTAAAGGTATATTTATTAACGATAATGAACATAAGATATCACAATATGCAGATGACACTTCACTAGCCCTTGATGGTTCACCCAAATCTCTTTTTGCAGCTCTAGAAACCATAGAATTTTTTTCTAGTTTTTCTGGTCTTAAAATAAATACATCTAAGACAAAGATTATTTGGATTGGATCAAAACAATTTTCAGATCAGGTCTATCATCACACAAGATGGAAATTGGATTGGGGGTCAACAACATTTAACGCTTTAGGAATTCAGTTCTCGGTAGATCTTCATAATATTGTCGATATTAATTATAATTTACTAATTCCAAAAATTATAGCTATGGTCCAGCAATGGAAACGACGAGTTCTTACTCCCATTGGTAGAATTACTGTTATTAAAAGTTTGCTCATTCCAAAACTAAATCATTTATTCATATCACTACCAAATCCAAAGAAAGAAACAATTTCATACCTTAACAAAACTATTTTTGAATTTTTGTGGAAATCTAAGATTGATAAAGTTAAGAGGTCAGTCATTACTCAGGACTATTCGTCAGGAGGGTTAAAAATGGTTGACATTAACAATTTTATTACATCTCTTAAGTGTTCTTGGATTAAAAGGCTTACAAAAGCACACAAACCTTGGATGGATTTTTTATTTACCATTTATGGAAATGATTTTTTACAGAAATTGTTTGATTTTGGTGATAGTTTTGTAATTGAATGCTTACACAAGGTAAACAATGTTTTTTGGAAAGATGTGTTAAATTCATGGTTATGTTTTATTACTACCTATAAGAATCACCCAAAGGTAAAAGATAATTTTTTAAATACTCCAGTGTGGTATAACTCAAATATACACATAGCAAATAAATATGTTTTTATTAAAGCCTGGTACAAGACCGGTGTAAAGGTTATTCAAGATTTTTATGATGAAAATTGTAATTTTTTAGATATTGAGGAATTTAAATGTAAATACAGTCTCAAGGTTCTATGTACAATGCAATACAATAGTGTAAAAACAGCAATTTTTAAGTTTTTCAAAATGTCTAATATTGACAGGACTTCTGTTAAAAGAAATCCTAATCCATGTATACCATTTTTTTTCCAAACAGTTATACCCCATGAAAAGTGTACCAATATTATTTATAATGTTTTGAATGAAAATGTAGTTGTTCCAATTGCTGTAACCAAATGGAAAACAGATCTAACGGATTATAATGTTGAAGATCTTACTATATGTGACATTTTTAAGATTTGTTTTAATACTACCAAAGATTCTTCTGTACAATGGCTTCAATTTAGAATTTTACACAAAATTCTTCCAGTTGGTTTCTACCTTAAAAAAATTAATGTCAAAACTACTGACATATGTGGGTTCTGTAAAAGTAATGTTGAAACTATTATACATGTTTTTATTTCTTGTGAGAAAATACATACCCTGTGGAGTGAACTTAGTTTATACATTTACAGAAAGACCTCTGAAAGAGTCGGATTTAATATGTCTAATACTGTAAAACGAGAAAATTTGGCGCATACGTATTTTAGCGCAAACGCAAGTGCTAGTACATTGGCGCAATTATATTTTAGCGCACGTCACCTCCCTTTTTTTTAAAGAATACAAAAAATGTTGTTGTTTGATAAACGATCACGCCCAAATTTAGTTCCGCGTTCACTCAAGCACGTGAACATAACGACTTTGATTTCTATCTCGCATGCACGGTAAACTGTCGGTGAGAACAATACACTTACTTTTGTAGTAATCGTCAGTAGATAGATATAATAACTTCATTTATTGGCGATGATGTGTAGTTTTTGTTGGTAAACAAATTTGAGTTATCGGACATTGAATTTAACGTGTCGACTTGGATAACACTAGAAGAGTCCCGAAACTAAAAGTGAAATCGAATGCTACATTTACCATGAGTTTCGATCACCATGAGAGAATCTTTTTCACAGTAATTTTACATTAAAATAACACAAAAATTAGGTATAGTTTTGTTATCTTTATATACACTAATCAGAGATCAAAGAAATTATGATCAATCATGTATTGTCAGCGTTAACGATCGCCATGCTTAATCACATTTTCACCTCGAGGCACTAAATGGAAGTGGCATGGGGAGAAGCCCAATTTTCAAGGTGCTAATGAGAGATATTTAAAAGCAATTAAAATTGAATTAATTAATCCATGTTTAGGCTTTTATACCCGATAACCCATACCGTTTACCTGTGTAATTGTTTAAACAAACAGAATCGACGGCATCTGATATTACGTATACGAACACTTCTATATAGCATTAAAAATGGACTGACGTTATTGTTTTGCAACATGAAGAAATTTACTACATATGGAAAATCGTTGGCGTGTGGAGTGAACTTAGTTTATACATTTACAGAAAGACCTCTGAAAGAGTCGGATTTAATATGTCTAATACTTATTATACTTGGCCAACTTCCATTGTCGTTTCATAACAAAGTCATTAATTTTATAATTCTTTATATGAAACAATATATATTTTGTTGTCTTAGGTCAAATAAGATTCCATGTTTAATTGGTTTCCTTTGTCATTTAAAACTAAAATACAATATTGAAAGATATGCTGCAGTACAAACTTGTAAATTACAATATTTTGAAAAATTATGGGATAGATGGAAATGTATCTTTGATGCTGACATCTAATCTATTTTCATTATGACTATTTTTTCTATTTCTGTTTTGTCACTTAAACTTTCTTTTTTTTCTTTTTTCTTTTTATGTAGGCAAGTAACCACTAAATAATACATTTAGGTGTTTTTTCATAAGTGTGGGTGTGTATGTGTGTGTGACTGAATGTCTTTTCTGTATGTTTGTTCCTTGAAAAAGAAATAAATTATAAAAAAAAAAATATATTAAATAATGTCATTTGGTATCAAATTAAACAAGTTCCGTGCTATATTTTTTTCAAATTTCATAAAACAAATATGTGAGAATCGTACATGAACGAGTTAATATGTCTACATAGACACACAAGCGAACAAATGCCACATTAAGGCCCAGGCATTTACTGCATTACGTTGTGTTGCGTCTCAGATAAATTGTTGTGATTCAATTTCATTTTTTTCATCTATATCATTTATGAATTCAATGAACACACATTATTTAAACGTTCTATGTGCAACTATTTGTCGGGGCGCCCCTGTTTGTGACCCCCGCGCGCGCGCGCCGAATGTAAACAGTAACGAACGGCATTGTAGAAAAGAGAGAGCCGTAATGCAGAAGAGAAGTTGTGTATTCTTTCGGTGTACACATGCATTTTCAATTTGCTGTGAAACATATGAACATGCACAGGGAACAATACTACATATTTGTTTAAGGAGGATATTTTTCTCGTGTGAATCGTTTACGAGGAAATTCTGACAGCCACACTTCTGTCGACGATCAGCCGTTGATAAGCTACAAGTAATAAAGGAGAAAAGATGGACATTAAAGTGTGTGATTTATGTGGATGTTACTGAAGAAGGTGAGGCTTTTACTCCTTTTAAAGTTTCTTGTTAACTGGTTAAAATTTAGTATATAGTATAGATGTACATGTAAGTACGTGCACACTGTTAGATGTTTTTGTTATGGTGTGGGTGTTTGTTTACTAACGTGTAATTTTTACATGTTTCATGGGTGTTTAGACTCGCTCGAGGTTCATGGGGGACTGGAAAGGGTAACTGAATTTATCTATTGAAAAAAATAACAGATTGTGAATTTTCAACTCAAAATTCAAAGCAGGGTCTAATTATAAGAAACATATCATATATTCTTGTGCAGAGGACTCCAAATGTAGTCATGAATACCCTGTAGACATAACT
The DNA here is from genome assembly GCF_025612915.1 of Magallana angulata. Lineage (NCBI taxonomy): Eukaryota > Metazoa > Mollusca > Bivalvia > Ostreida > Ostreidae > Magallana > Magallana angulata. The sequence continues at coordinate 19,177,207 of NC_069112.1, forward strand.
TCAAGTAAATAAAATTGTATACTTCAGACTTCAGAGTTAAAACATGACTTTAATATCTTTATGATGCCGATCATTGTATCATTAAAGAGGTATAGCAGACCAACGGGTACCCGGTACATGTACTTGTACATGTAGGTTACAAGTTAGAACTATGCCTACCATTCTACCAGTTCACATAATTTTTCTTGTTTAGCAGTTATGATGTGTACTTAAATTGTCCTTGTTAATGTTTTAAATGTTATTTTTTATTCTCTTTTTTTAATCTGACTACTGGCAGTACTGGCGTGCGAGCAGTTCTCGCCGAGGACCATTTCTCGCTGGTGCACTGTTACATCATATTTTCGTATATAATTTTATATGTTGATAAAATGACGTAACAATGCACTGGTGAGAAATGGTACTCGGCGAGAACTGATGGCACGCCAATATTGATTAATTACAGACAAAAACTGAAGGTTGCGAGTGTTATTTTTTATTGAACACCATAATGACTGTTTTATAATAAAATAATTCTTTATATATGTGACGATCAGACCGGTTTTAATACCAGTGCCAGATAGCTCAGTTGGTAGAGCACCTGACTAGAGATTAAGGGGGCCCAGGTTCAAATCCCAGTTTGGTCCTTAATTAGCTCTTATCCTGTTACAATATTGATGTTGTGACCAACCGCTGGAACTGACAGGTTAACTCCTGCCAGAGGTAGAGCCGGGGTGATCTTCGAGGGTGAAGATCATTTAAGGGGGAGGAATGTGAGGGTCAGACTGGTTTGAATACCGGTGCCAGATACATGTAGCTCAGTTGGTAGAGCGCTTGTCTAGAGATTCAGAGGGCCAGGTTCAAATCCCAGTCTGTTTCGTCATTATTTCTCCCATCTTGTACATATATATCAGATATATATCAGATGATTAAGATTCATCACATGTTTAGTAAGATGCAATAAGTGTATTTATTAAAACCTTTATTTTACAATACAATACATTTAACGAGGCCGAGTACAGAACGAGTACGCACGCTTTCGCGCAGCGTTTCATTTGTATTGTGACGTCATCTTTTTGCTTGGTTGACGCCATGGCGTGATAGTTTTATCTGCAGATATTCAGCGAAATTTGTTGAAAATTGCTCGTTTAATGCGTAAAATTAATGTTATATTGTGGAATAAAAATAACTGTCTTGAAGTATAAGCAATATTTGGGCTCGGGTCGAAAAAGTGAAGAGGGTTCAGCAGGCCAAACCCTCTGTCACGTTTTCTTAACCCGCCTAAATATAGCTTAATTCATATATTTCAACACAGTAACCATGTATTTTATACTAATGACCCTTAATATGTGATTTTATATATTTTTTTATTACTTAAATATGTCTGAAGGCTCTAATAATACTATAAAGATCACCTTTTCCGCCTTTGTCAAATAAAAAATAGCCATTATCTGACAAATCTGGGAAATTGGGCATACAAAAATAAACTTTGATAAGACCCCTGGAACAAACCAGGAGGTAAAAGGTTTTTTTTATTTGACCATTTGATGCCTTTTAGCAATAACTTTAATATGTAGAACAGAAAAAGAAATCCCTAGGGCAGAAGTTTAAAAAAATGTGCAAAATTGATACATTTCAAGCAAAATCCCATAGGGTCCTATGTTAAAGATTAACAAACTTTGAGATGACCCCCTAAACAAACGGTGTGGTAAATGTCTTATTTTTTAATCTTAAAATAATAATTGTATCAGTAGAAATTCAGGTAAAAAATTTCATTAAAAAATCTAGGGCACAACTAATTAGACCCGGCCTCGTTAAGTGAATATCTATGTTCCTTTATATTATTTGGTGTGGTTTTCTTGACAGCGTTGCATTCAAGTCAGTGTCAGCTACATTATGCATAAATAACAAAGCAGTGCCTTTAAGCAAAATATTTCCTATACTTGCAGAGTGTATATACATTTATTGGGACATTTTAAATCAGAATGCTTGACATATGTCAGAAAAAGAGGATTTTTAATTTAAAAAACAAGTGTCAAAATTAAATTAATTGAAGAAAAAAATTGAAATTGTTTGATGTACACCCTTTCCAAAACTGAGAAATTCCCTACTTTTACTTTCATTTTCAGAGTTTTTTAATACAGACGCATTTTGCCGGAAAATGAATCTGACTTCAAATCACAAAACTTTTACAGGAAAGTGACAATTTGATGAGCTTTCATTCAAGAGGTCCCTCGTTGCTGAATGTAATTAGGGCCGGAGCTATGAACCCTAACGTTAACATTACCGCCTATGGAAAATGCATTAGTGGACTATACCCATATTGAGCTCCATGCTGGTAAGGCATATTTCTTGTTTATTTGCAATTATTATGTTAAAGATGCATTTTTCTTTTGTACAACTTCTCATTTATTTAATAAACTTAATTTTTCAACAAGTTCTACAAGTTTAATCATTTTAATAACATCTTCTAAGAAAATATCCATCACAACACCCCCCCCCCCCTGGGAATTTCAAAAAACCAATTTTAATGAAAGAATTTGTGATTTTAACTTGAATGTAATTTATTTTGAGTTTTTACATAAAAAAAAATGAAAACGTATCTGTGATTCTAATTATATATGAGTTAAGAAGACATTTTTATAAATTTTGAGACCAAATATCACTCCGGGTTTTTAGTGTGATCATTTTAAATGAGCAAAAGTGAAAGTAGAAAAGCAGAAAGTTTCCGGTGAGAAAAAAATACTTCATTCTAGCAGTGTCCACTATCTATGATTAGTTTGCATTGTAAGGGAATTGTATTAGTGTCCGGTAGGTTCCAATTCTATATTTATGATGATAGATTTGCATTAAATTTAGTAAATTGATTTGTCATGCATGTGACATGACTATGTACCGAAGATGTATGTATGCACCCTTTAACATGTAGAAGCCTACCATATTAGTAAGTACTTAATCCACAAAACCTATCTTTGTTTATCATAATCAAAAGTAAATGAAATTATCAGTAACCATTTTTAAGTAGATAGATATTTACTAGTATTTATTTATTCATACTATTGAAATAATAGATCAATAGGTTGGGGTGGGGGTTGATATTGAATGTTGTTGGGGTGGGGGTTATTGTTGGTCTTTAGGCTGTATAGATTTGTTGTGCATGAAGATGTAGTTATTGTTGCCGTATCTGTTCTCTCTTTCTGTATCATTCCCCCTCTCTCTAATTCTCTCTGTGTCTCTTAATCTCTCTTTCTTTGTCTTTTTCTCGAAACATATGGCTGCTTTTAACATGGAATTGCAAATGTTGGGGATAGTGTTTGATAATGTAGAATTTAATTCAAAACATTTCATTTTAGATAACATGTAAAGAGAAATGGAACTTCTTCAAAGACTGTAACACAACAATGAGCCAGTAAAATTTATTTTTGTAACTACACTCGTCCAAGTTTAAAAGAAGGAACCTGTAAAAACTATAAACACTGGCCAGTATTTTACATGCAGATAATTTAAAATATTAGATACTAGGAAACTTCCACCGGATATGTCTTTTGATAATTTTTGTTAAATTTGTTACCATGGTAACAATATACAAGAGTAAAAGAAAAAATCCTTATTATCAAGTTTCTTTTCCCTATGACATATCTTTAATGAGTTAAGTCATGGTGCATTTGTTCCGAAATTAGGCTTAAATAAAAGTTCAGCAAATATTTTACTTTTGTGAGTAAAAACAACTCATGACTATGACGTCATTATGACGTCATAGGTGAGGTAATCTCAAGCTAGCATCAAAATGGAGCAAAAACTGAATTGAAGGCCTCACATTAAAGAGTCATATAACTTTATTATTTATAAACCCATACCTACGGAAAATACCTTTGCTCTTCTATTTTACCCTTTTCGTGGTATTTGAAAACAATTTTTTAAGGCGTCGAGCTAATGCTCGGCAGCCTTCTACCGATTGTCTGGATTGGCAATCGTCCAAAAAATTAACGCTCTGCACCGCCTTTTAAATGCGCATAAGAAATAAGTTCCTTAAAGTATTAAACGTTACAAGATTTTTTTTCTCCATTTATTCAACTAAATTGTGTACAAAAAAACCAACTTTGCCTCCCTGGTGATTGACAACTCATTGCATAAGAATAAATTTGCTTAATCAAGAAATGGCGGATGAATACAATCAGGCCTAAGTGTAAAGATTCACTAAATGTTATTTTAGGTTATCGCTTACATTTTAATTGGAGACCGTGCCCGATAGAAATAACATTTTAGATGTAAATTTATTTGTTAACGGACACGGTCTCCAAATTAAATGTAAGCGATAAACGTATTTAGTAATTTTGTTGCAAAAAGTAAACTCGATAATGCAGTTGGATTGGTCAAACATTTTAGAATCACGTGTTGTGGATTTGTTTGTAAACAACCATACATAAGAAATCTTGTTTCAAACGGGAATTGAAATAAATAAATGTATGTTTTATTATTATAATTAGGAACACACTGTTAAATAATGTATTCAAATTATGAACCTGTGAAAGTTGTTCAAAGACTGTGCAAGGCAGAAAGAAATGATTTATTTTTTAACTTTGAAATTTCTTTGATTTTTGCAATTATTATGAGTAATTGTATTAAAAAAGCACCACTACTTATTTTATAAGAAAATATACTGATTTCTGTTTTTAAAGCAGCAGAAAACATAATTCATATACTTTTCTATTCAAAGTCTAATATCATTTGATATGACAATTAGTACAGAAAATTCAAATTATTGGTATCATTCTATATAAAAGAAAAAAATGTCAGCTCGACGCCTTTGTGGCCGTTCCGGCCTTTGATTTTTGTAACTAAAAAAAAACTCATGATTTTTACAACAAAAATTTTATAAAATCAGACATAATTGAGCTTTTTCATAAGAATATGAACAAAATAAATTTAGTAAGATATTGATTGTTTATGTTTTACATGTATTTTAATCCTTGAGATTAAAGTTTCCTCAATTTATGCAATTTGAAGAGCATCAAGTGCAAATAACCTATATGTTGTTTAGGTAAATTATGACTGGACTGTTTCTTCTGATTTCATGCATGTGTATCAATGCTGCAAAATCCATAATTATGAATTATTGAATTTTTCCAAATTTGGATTCATGGTTCTGTATAGTGTCTAGAGTGAATATATAAGCTAAGAATTGTAAATAACCACAATGACTGTTTTATATTAGCTACCATGCAAGTAAATGATATTTACAAAAACTTGCAATTTATGACGCACGAAATATACGCTAGTTTTATAAAGATTGACAAACATGTGATGTACCACATTCTGTGAAAAATAATCTATTAAAAATTCTTCATTAAGTTTACTCATACATGTTTTATGCTTATTACACATTGTTTTTAAAACATGTAATTTATAAGAAAAGAAACCAAAACCCTCGCTAAATTTATTTGCAAAAAAAAAAAACCCAGTAGAATTGATAAAACATGGTACATTGTATATACCAGAAGCTAATTCATGTACTTTGACGCTGTTCGGATGGGTAATATTCCTTTGTAATTTACGAATTGAAATATATTGAATGTTACACTACAAGAAATAAACTCTCTCTCTCTCTCTCTCTCTCTCTCTCAATTTGATAAGTGTCTAAACCTAAGAAATTTTTTTAATATTATGACTTGATATGCAAATTTTTTATCTTTACATGTACTACCTAAATGTTATGTCATGTATTGGGATATGTCATACTTATTACACTGCATGGTCAGTGTATTTTTTCCAGAAATACTATATATATGTTAATGTAAACACAGCTATTACTAGTACATGTATGTAAACACAGCTAATTTTTTTTTTATTTCAGCTCAAAACGGACTCTTGTTCCCACATGGCACCACATTGCTTTTACCTGTTGATTCTTGTGGGTCAGCTCTTGAGATTAATCTGTCACCTCTATCCACATGCATATTCTTTGTGTTCTACAGACTTTAGACTGGTAATTCAAATTAAATCGGATAATACATGAACAATAATGGAACTTGAAGAAAGCATCATCCCATGTTGTGGTTTGTGTTTGATAAGAAATTATGAAAAACAAAATTAAGACAGTTTAAAGAAATTCATAATTGTTGTGAAAATTTGTTTTTCAATAAAAGTATGCAATAATGTTTCCTTTATTTTTTATTTTATAAAGATATTTAGATGTGTTTACATATTTGAAAAATCACACCCCCCCCCCCCCCCCCCCCCCCCCACAAATCATACAATAAACAAATAAAGATCAAATTTTAGAATCATTGATGATTGTTTTTAAAAATGTGTGAGAAATGACTCAAGGAAATTGCCATAAGTTTCATAAAATTAGGTAAAACAGTTCAAACCAATAGACTTTTTATGAAAATCAAAAGTTAGAGGGGGGGATACATGTAAGGGTATTTCTAAGTGATGTGAAGCTTTTATCATGATTATATAATGTAGATGAATGTTGTATTGAATAAGGTTTCTTTTTAAAGGTGGTTGAACAACAATTGACCTCTAAAAGGTCAGGTAAAGATGTTTTACTATGGAGAACCCTGTAAATCTGTGAATTATTGAAGGATATTGGAAATGGTGGGTTCACTTAAATGGCCATATTTTTTAGTAAACCTCAATGGAATTGGCAATATTTGGTATTCTTTTCCTCAGAATTGCATTAGCTTTCTTATTCTAAGACAAACTGTCTTTTCATAAAATGTTAGTGTACTAAGTTCAAGGTACAAGGAACAGTTTCCGATAAAGTACTGTCAATATTTTTGTAAAATTGAGAGTGACTGTACTTGAAGGTTTATCAGTGTTGCGTAGATTCATGAAATGAATTTTAATGATTATCAATAGGTAGAGGGATGTCTCTTGTTGGAATTGGTAAGCAATATTAAGGCCCCTAATTTTAAGTACATGAGAAGCAGTAATAAATTGTGAAACTTGCAGCTTTGACCGTTGTGTTGACTTTACCCAGTGATATTGAAGGTTACAAACGGGAGGTTATATTACATGAAATGGAGGTGGATGGGATATTATATGCCTATTTAGTATCTACTGGGTATGAGGACAATAGTAAGTTTATTGTCCCCCAAGACAGCAAATATTTAATGAGGCAAAGCCAAGGGAAATAGTAGCTGTGGGTTGGGACAATAAACTTGCTATTGTCCAAATAGTCAGTTAATTGGTATATTATTATACCGAAGAAAACTTTATTTGTCAGCGATGCAGAATTTCTTGATGATAAACAAATTAGAGTTATCAAACTTTGTATTTAATGCGTAATCTGATTAGGTCAGAGGTGTTCCGAGTTTAAAAGGAGGGAAATCAAATTCTGCTGATGAATGGTTTTGATGACTATTCACCATGGGCAGATAGCATGGATACTATTTCAAATTAGATAGAAAAGCAAGTTTGTGTGGGCGCCTTCTAGTGATCAGTTTGTCTGTCTGTCCATCCGAGATCGCTTGACCGGAGCATAGCTTCTCTCCCCTTGGCCCAATCTGGCTCATACCTCATTCACAGGGTTCCTTTGGGTTAAGGATGTGCAGTGACCTTGAACCATGTTGTTAGGTATAAGGTTAAGGTCATAGTAGAATTACATATATAAAATCCTTGTCTGGGGCATATCTTCTCTTCCTTTGGTCCAATCTGGCTAATACTCACAGACTGTCTCTATCGTTAATCAATGTGCAGTGACCTTGCATGAAATTTCTAGGTAAAGGGTGAAATATCATATCGGATCATGCAAAAATCCTTTTTTCAGAGCATATATACTTTCTACTAACCCCTATTTGGCTCAGACTTCACAGAAGCAGAGCTTTTGAGTAAAGGGTGTGTAGTGACCTTGAATCTATTTTCAAGGTAAACTGTGAAGGTCATAGCAGAATTATATTAAAAAAATCCTTGTCTGGAGTACATCTCCTCTCCCTTTGCTCCAATCAGGCTCATACTTCACCCACATGATGCCTTTGATCAAAGGATATGCAATGACCTCGAATGATATTTGTAGATCAAGTGTCAAGGTCATATCAGATCACACAAAAATCCATATTTTAAGAGCATATATATATACTCTCCTTTTAGCCCCTAATTGGCTAATATTTTGCCTAAACAGAGCTTATTGGTTAATGGCGTGCAGTGACCTTGAACCATGTCAATGTGAAGGTCATAGCAGATCTTAATAAAATTAGTTTTAGACAGTAGATTATTTCCCGGATATGCTTAATCTTGGTCAGATTGAACAAAAATGCCTGTATGTTAGGGGCAATGAAATTGAATTAGAAGTTCTATGCCAGCTGGAAAAATTTCAAGTTATTGGTCAAGATCAAAGCAAAATTCTCTAAAATAACATCAGCGGGGCCGTTTGAAATGTTCACCATTTCAATGTTGTCTGGTTCATAGTAATTTTAAATAAAAATATTCACAGAGGAATAATAAAATTAAGTAAACTATACATCGATAAGTTTCTGACAATTGATGATGCAACAAGCACATAGTACGAAAGGTCAACCCTTTGAAAAGCAGTGTAGAGGAAATGTTGCTCAGATGTATGTTTTAAACAAAATTGATTTTTTACGGAAATTTTAATTTTGCATTCTGGGTTAAGAAATTAGATCTTAGTTCCAGGTAAAGTTAACCTTTACCTAAAATAAAGTCAAATTTGTTAAGTCGTACTTAAACACATTCGGATTTGTTTGTTAACTCGGTCTTGAAATGGTTATGTTTTTTTGTTAATTTGTACTTAAAACCATTCGGATTTTGTTAAGTCATGCCAAGAATCATTCGATTTTTAAAATCTTTCTGTACTTAAGTTACTTTTGTCATTACATTAAAAACACTACTTCTTAGAGGTAGTTCTAGCATTACTTTCGACATTAGCGGAAAACCCACTCGTTGCTTTGCAACGAGCTTTGCTCTAGTTTTTTTTATTTTTCTAAAAATAAATGAATTGTCAGTTATGAATTAATGGAAATATTCATTCTATCTATTTTAATTGGAATTCTTTTACTTGTATGTGTATTCTCGATAAAATTCGTGTGTTATTTGTGTGTTATTTTTATACCTTGATTTTATCCCCCTTCTACACTTACAACAGTTTCGTCCTGACAAGTACTAGTATGTTATAGATAATCTTTCAGTAAATAACACAATAATTTTATTATTTAAGATTCGAACCGTCTTAAATTCGCCTGCTGACAACAAAGGCAAAAGGAGTGAAAAAAGGGACTAATATTTTCCTAATTACAGTATAAAATATCACATATTCCTCAAGTTTTTGTCGTGCTAATTTATGTTAAGTACAAAATATTTTAACATTAGATTGATAAAAGATAATTCTTAGATTTGCTAGATAGTTAAACATTTAAAATGCACGTTTCCATTGTCTAATGTTACAATTGTAAATATTTATTCTTCTTGTGGCTTGTGAACAGCATACTTTACTCTAACTCTGCAGCGAAAGGTTTTCTTTAAATAACAGAGATATTCTAAAATGTTAATTACGGAATGAATTTAATTTTGACGTATGTTATACGATTTGACATAACTTGGGACTTTTACGCTTTACACCCGCAAAACGTTTATAAAAAAGCGTAAACTGTCTCAAGTTATATTATATCGTATAACAGACGTCAAAATTAAAATTATTCCTTATAACTTGATACATTCAACAAAACTAACTCTCCGTACAATTTTCATGCTTTCGTTTTAATCCTAAAAGACATTTTAAACTACCATTAGAACATCCTAAGTAACAGGTGACCCAGATTAGAACGAAGCTATGAGTGGCGACCATATTTAAATTTGGTGTTTGGACGCTGGTTTGCGACTTTGCGACATTAACAGGTTACTTCTCCAATTTAAAGGTGCATTTGTTAAAAGTTAAATTAGACTTAAACTCAAAAGAGAGTAGGTTTGAAGATTGCAGGGACAGGTCTATTGGGGCCGTAAATGTAGCACATGCGGCAAGTTCATGTTCGGAGATCGACTCGGGATTGAGAGTGGTGTGTGAAATGACCGAACATGTTGAAATGGATTGTTTGTATTTTGCGGTTTTACAGTAAGTCAACTAGGTGTCGTTCATTTGTTTTGTCTGAGCCGGCGAGCAATTCCAATTGTTACTCCTATAACAGAGGATTCATATTAACAGTCTATGCTTAGATCTATTGTCCCGACATCATTCTTCAACAGTCTATAATATAGCTCAATCAGATGGAAATTCTGTTTGCTCGCAAATGTTTTTTACGAAAAGAGGCATCAAAACGCAGAGAGCTTGTTTAGAAAAAAATTGTTCAAAAACTCGGTACCTTGGAGAGCAAATAAATAAATTAAAATATTTTTCCTCCAACGTACATTACCAACTTTTTTAACAGTTTTTTTTTACACAAGCCCCTGTGATCAGAATATTAAAACTACAGCAAAATACCACCATTAATCTAGGAATCGCTCTGAAACGAGAGATATGGGTGCAATTCCCAATTACAATGTGGTGTTTTGGTAAATTATATAGGCGTTTATTTCAACTGTGGTATAAAATTTATTAACATTTTTTTTCAACCCATATCTTTGATATGTGTTATTTCTATAAATACATGTGCATTATTTATTTTATTTTGCCTTTACACTGAAAAAGATTCAACAACCCCACCCACCCCCGTTTTGTGCTTCTTTTCCTAGACATGCAATTTTGTCTGTCTTGAAGTTGTTTCAGTTTCATTTATGAGACATTTTTAATTTCTTTTTAGTTTAGAAATATTGGGGACATTTTTTTTAAATTAAACAAATTAAAGTATTTACATTTAATTTTAAATGCATATAATGCAAATGGAAGGAGATCAAACTTAATCATTTACTATAAAATTATTCACTTTGGTACACACATGCATGCAAGTATACATGTACATGTAAGGTTAACATAATGTAAAAAAGTAGTTCCGGATAGATGTTGTCAAGGAAGTGTGTCCCCATAACAAGGTATCTTATACAATATAATACATGTCCCTCCATATGCATCAGCCAACCAAATGAGGCGTAATTACCAAAATTAAATTATATTAATTTAAGTCGATGTCTTTTAAACTGTAAATCATCATTGATTATATAACAAAATATAACAAAATATCTTGCTTTCCCAAATTGAAAATCCTATTTAGGTATTCTATTGAAGGCGAAATACCTTGAAAAGGGAAACACATATTCAAAAACAAAACAATCTTAACTTTTTTATTATTAAAATGAAATTTAGGTTAATAACATCGTCATTTTATCGCTGTATACAACCAATATCAAATCTAAAAAATGGGATCATGTGTTTATTCTTGATAGTCACTTTCTGTCCCCAGATGGAGGCCTTAGCCTGGGAAAACGACGAATATTCCGTCTCTTCTTCCTGCAGGATAGATTCTATCTATCCAATTTTCCCCTGAAATGTGTTAATGAATGAAATATAGCTTAAACTGTCTTTCAAGAAGTACGATATCGTACATATGCAACTGGTGTTGCATTAAATGGAAAACAACATCGTAACAATGTCAATAAAGATACATTTTCCAAAAATAATCCGCATTAACACATCGTTTTAAAATTCACACGAATGTAAGTTTAGCAGCAGGCAAATGTTTTTAAAGATATCAAATATTGAACTACATGGCTATAAATAATTCATGTCAAAAATTATGAATTCATTTTACTGACACTGTTTTCTTAACAGAAGAAGATCAATGAAAAAAAAAAACGATATCAAGTGTTTCCCTAACAAAATAACGATGGAGCTTAGTGATGTTTTGTCAGTGTTGTATAATGAACGTGTTCCATCTTTAAAAAAAAGAATTATGAATGTTAAATGAGAAAACATCAATTCATGACACGCCCCTCTGTATTTTCAAAACCACATAAAGAGGAGTCAGCAACACCCCCAGCATGAACAAAAGTACAACACTGAATCGCAAAGTTATCATGGCTGAAGGCTAGCGTCAGAATGGAGATCAATGCAAAAATAATGGCGAAAAAGCCCGACTCACGTGACAGTAATGTTCCCTGTAATCTTACCACGAGGTTTACTTGTCAACAGGAAGACACCATTAGACTATCATTAGCAACACTTTTTCTTTTGATGTAAAGTACAATATATTTTGAAGAATGGATTGCCGCTTAAGTGTTTTTGTATAGTTTATTCTGAAAAAAAAAACCCAGTAAGAATAAAAAAAAAAAGTCAAGTAGAACTCCTGTTCATTGGCCATCAGCAAGACACTTTGAATTGCACTATAAAGAACTAATTAATACATACAGTGTTTGTATATATATAGTCAATAACAAAATTATATCTGTCATTTTTTAAGCTTATAACCTAATCCAAATCATACATACATCCTTTTGATATCCCGCTGACACGATAAATGCAAATAAACTTACACAATTTATGTTGAAATAATATAAATTTCATATACGATGAGACAAGGGAGAACCAGTGGCATTATAATAAATGATGCCGCACATTTATACTTCCTATAAATATAAAGTCAAGAAAAAATCTAAAACCGTCACTACCAGAGTTTTGAGACATAACATTAACCTGTCTGTCGATGTTCCGATGATGACTGAAAGTAGCTCGATTCAACACCTTTTTCAACTGAAGAAGTCTGCCACCGATGTAGAAAAAAATTGATATTGGCCTGATGGACACAAAATTGGTCGGTCTACAAAAAATAGAGTTCGATACCGGCCATGACAATCGCTAGTGAATTGCCGACTGTCACCCGAATAATCCCATTTTTGCATCAAATTAAAATGGACTTATAAAGATGATTCATTATCACATTTTCATTCATAAAAACATATTTAACGAAGATATTGTATACATATTCACTCAAAATGTAGACAATATCAAAATAATTGTCCCTCGAGACAGTTACTATTTCCTCGAGCGAAGCCGATAAAAGTTCTTACCATCAATGGAGACATACTACTTTCATTATATCCAGAAAATAGGTACTTTATTATACCAAAATAAAACTGTACTTCTCTGCAATGCAGATTATTTTGGTGGTTAAAAAATTAGAGTTATGTCACTTTGAATTTAACGTAGCGACTTATATTACCCAAAGGTGTTCCAAGCTTAAAAAACGAGGGAAATCGAATGCGGCCGGTGATTGGTTTGACAATGACTTTTCAGCATAGGTAGATACAAGAAAACTAGTTCACGATTAGAATGGCATGTTTATGTTTTGTACTTTTACATAGAAAATATTCACAGACGTATACATGTAATAAACTATTTTATCTCGTTATTTGGGCCATTGTCGATCTCCAATATATGCCATGTTGTACAAATAAATTAATTAAATTAAGCTGACGCACAGAATTCTTTCATGTCTGTGCTTAAGGACCATGTAAAAACAGAATCCAACTATAAATCAGCATTTAATTGCCATAAAATATAAATAAGATGATGCACTTGTTTAATTTTTGTTTTGAAAAAAAAAACCCACACTATTATCTTTGTCAGACAAAAGTTCAAATAACCAAAAGAGTGAAATCTTCTCGACTAAGTTTAAAAGTTCAATGTATGCCACACAGTATTATTCCACCATGTTGTCAGGAAATCCAATATCTTGGATACACTTAAATGGTTAATTGTTTTTCTTCTAATCCCCCCAAAACCATCCTCCTCTCCCTATCTTCGTACAACTTCCATCCCAAAATCTGTTTATGCTTCGTCTATTTCTGGTGAGACTTTTTCGAAGGATATCTTTGAAGACTGAATAAACAGAAAACAAATGTTAAACCTTGCCATTTAAAGTACATATCATGCAGAAATCACCAGTTAAGTGCCAATACTTAAAAACCTATTAAAACACATTTGTGTTTATGGATTCGTCTTCATTTAAATACTCGTTTCAAAAATAACCCCTTTCCTCTTCTTCGTTCAATTCCTAGATTGTCACTCTTACCTCGGGATTGATATAGGTCATTTTCTAAAACTCCTTCCACTTGGTGAAAATTCACCATTATTCCAACAATGCACACAATTAAAAGAATTTTCCAAGTCATAATATCTTAGCGTTAGAAAGTGGAAAACAGACGATTGCTACAGCTTATGTAACAATTTTTTCTTAAGGAACTTGTGTGACATGGATTTACATAGCCAAGCAAAATACCACAAAAGCTGAAAAAACGTCATCAAGACTCTCCACACGTGTTGTGATCTTTGCAAAAATTTTGAGAGCTTTTGTAGTAGTTTTCCTTCTTTCTGACTTCAAATAATCATTGTCGTTAATTGGACACCAAATGACGTAAAGATGTTGAATTGCAAAACAACGTCTGGAATCATCTGTGGACCTTGTACTATATCATCCGTTCTATTTGATCAACTGGCCCAATTTTAGTCATTTTGTCAAACATGTGAACAAGCGAATTTCAGTGAATAAACATTAAATGTTTATGAATAAAGATCATTTTTCACAGTTGCGTACGAACATGGTAACCAAAATCATCAAAATACGTAAGATGTTTTCAACATTTTTTTTCAAAAGTTTTCTCAAATTCAGTCTAATCAAAGAGATTAGTCAATTTAGATACAATTCAGCAGATGGGTCACAACCTGATTTTACCCAAATTATTATATACATCATGGTTTGACAAAACAGAAACCACCGAACAATGTGTTTGATAATCTAAATTACTGTGGAATCATTTTTATTCGTTAGGAGCCAATGCTCGTGGTAGCCAAAATTTTCCTGGTAAGTGGGGACGTAATTTTGTCGGTAACAAGTTCTAATTTGTAAATAAATACTACATCAAAGCTTGTATAAAATTGCATTAGGTTTAGACTGAATAATATAATCAAAGTACTGAAAGTACTGATAGATGGAGGCATCATTTCAGTGGAGATTAAACTAATAATCAAGGTATTGAAGTACTGACAGGAAGTGATTTTATCGATTTCTATTTATTTAAATATCAACGATATGTAATTTGGCATGACAAATAGTTTTTAATCCGGGTTTGAAATACGCACATTTTTAAAAAAATGAATTATTGGGCTTTTCCTACAATTTTAAGAATTCCGGGTAAACACCATATAAATCATGTTGTGTAATATTTAAAGAGAGAATTAATTCAATCAAACTATGTATCATTATTTCTCGAACAGTGTATGGTTCCAAGCAATATTTAACTCCAGTCTACTTCAACCAGACGCACGGTTGACCCGTTAATCTCCGACAAGCAAGAGGGACTCTCTGCTTGACGGAGATTTACGGAGACAAACGAACGTCTGTTTGAACGATACTATATTGAACTCTGGCGTAGATACACATACTATTACAAAAAATTATCTAAATTGTCCTTACCATTTAAAACTGACTGTTTTCAATGTATTCATAAAGAAGTTTCCTTAAAAAACAATAATTCAGAATACATTACATCGAATTTATCGATTATTTCCGAGAACTAACTTAAAGTCTTGTAAACGGCGATGATTTGTGCTTAGGTACAAACACAGTTTCACTTCCGATATGCCAGAGTAACTGCATTGGGGAGTTGATTGAAATAAACTCCAAAAATATATGGAGTATCATAAGAGTTTGCAAAACTACATGTAGATACTACAGGATAAAACTACTTTTGAATTGCTTACATATTCATGCTTTTTTATGGAATATGCAAAAATAAATATTTTACAAGAGAGAAAAATAGTTTTTTATTACGATTATAAATAATGATTCACAATACATACTAAAATTTATGATAAATAATCGGTAAAAACTCATAAACAGCAATTTTTTTTCATAAAAAAAATCGTCCCTGCTCGAAAATCCTTAATGTTACTTAATGCATGCATGCTCTCAATCTCGCAAAGTTGTCGTTGTTTTGCAGAATGTATGGATTCGATTGTAGAGAGTAATCAAATATATTTACAGTTTTCCACTTACACGAATTTTAAAATAACGCTTTGTAAAATTTGAAAATTCTCAATTTACCTTTAAATCAATCATTTCAAACTGTCCAAACAGTAAATATTGATAGCTCAGCCTATTGATCAACATCTTAGCACATCGGTTGCATTTAAACATTTCAGCGTAATTTTCTGCAAGGGAGTTAAAATATTACGAATTTCTACAGATTTGACATATGGTGTAAACAAAATTTTTAAGAAATAAATTTCAAATTCCGGATATATCTATAACACGCAACTGCAAGCTTATTATTGCAGTAAAAAGATGCAATCTTTTATAACATGAATGACTTCTATTCTTTTATTTAACTTTGTTTAAAACGGGAAATAACCAAGATAAAGAGAAGGGGGGGGGGGGGGGTCGTCAAAGTGTAAATGGTGAAATCTGGATGTTAAATGTATTTGTTTCATTATCATCATAGTAGGATTAGTATGCATGCCAAACGCTTTACTGATTACAGTCAAAATTAAAGAAGGTCATCTTAAAAATTAGTAAAGTAAATCTTTAAAAAAAAATACGCAATACTACGATCACGGCTGACGGAACTTAATTGGGGGATATTCAAGCTTCACATAGCAGTGGTTCAACTTGGTGAATAATCAGTTAATTGGATCGATACTGGGATGGGGGGGTAGCTATACATAAAAAGTTACGTCTCTGCAGGAGATTAATTGATAATGAGCAAGTAATATACGATACAGAAAAAGAACCACGCCATATCCATTCAATCACATTATTATTCAATATTCCGTCCACCTTAAACTCATGCTTATTCATATTACTGGGAGTTTCATGTATTGGCCAGAATTAACAAGAAAAATAATTTTCATTGATTGCCACATGTATAGTTCTATTTATTGTATATTTTGTAATTGCAAATACATGTAAATTGTTACTTCAATAATAATATTGAAATATGAATCCTTAACGAATATTGCGAATTTTGGTGCTATTATGTGTCCGTTGAATCCACCAAGTTCATTATCGACGTCACATGCAAGCTGACCGGTAGCAATAGAGGAGGCTCGTAGAGTCTCCGTCTAAAAAGGAACGGCAATCGCTCGATTGCAAATTAAATAAATTTAGTTGCGAATTAAAGTCACATGTGTTTCCGCACGAACCATTCCATGATATTTTACGCGGATGTGCAAAGTCAAACTAGAAATTAAATTAACATGTACATCTTTTTAATCAAATAATAGTTATGCCGTGTTTATGAACCTCTAAAGTAGATACATACAATAAACTTTATGTGCAGTATTGGAACTCGTCGTTAACATTTGTTTACAAACATGTAGTAAGGAATTGTCAGCTCTGTAACTCACTTATAACTCAACGAATAACGCTCAAATTTTGGTTACATATAAAAAATGCCTTACTTAATTAAACATTGGAAATCGGAAAAAGAAAAAATTGACCAAAATCGTGACCATGCCCATTAATCATAGGTAGCATAAACATGTTTAGACATTATAAATTTACCACCACTGAAGTGGGCCAAATAGCATGTCTTATAGCTGTTTCCTAGTTAATGCATTTGCCTAACATGGCTCAGAAGAGGATTGTCACTCATTCATGGCACCTGATTCCACCTTTATTTCTCTTTCAGAGGTCCGAGTTTGCTCTGCTCCTATTATATCGTTGGTATTATCCCCGCCAGTCTGTACAGACAAGCTTCAAAATCTGGTAAATCTCGGTATTATTTTTTTTCCGAGACCGCCATATTTTAGGACCAAAGAGAATGAGAAAGTTGTTTGTTAAACAGTTTCTTTTTTGGAGTTTCAAACAGTTATTGGTAGTTAATAAAAACATTAATAATAATTGATAATAAATCAGATGCTTTATTAAAAAGCTTTTATTGAGGTGATGACAATAATTTTCGTAATTTTCGTATGATTATGTTCCAAATGTATAAATTAGTTAAATCTTCTCTGTGGAATAAAGGTTTTGTTTCTTTATTGTGGTACATTTCGGCTTTATACGTCGTGGAATTAAGCTGGCAAGGTCAGTGTACTCCTAGCCCTGTCTTCTCCCGGGCCTTGTCCTTGGACGCGGGCCCGTGTTTATGATGCCCCCACGTCTTCTACTGACAGAAATCCGTCCGGATTGTATACCTTTTTTTAATAAATTGATAGATCAAACACTTGTTAAAAGTGTGTTTTTTATTGAGTTTTTATTGGAGGTCTACCGAAAAATTTATTTGATTTTAAAATAAACGCTAAAAATCTGTGTTACATGAAAACCTCTTAACCACTTTTATTAACGTTCATTTTACATGATTTTCAGATCACTGCTAAACGTATCTATTGTTGGTAATAATTGAAAAAAAAAATCAACCTGATCCTATTATAGCAGAAAATCTTATTATCATTCCTGCCCCTTTCGATAAAAAAATGAATTTGTAACACGTACCTTTGGACTGGGATCGTACATTTTCCACAGTCCCTTCAACTTGGTAGAGATTCACACATATTGCGACTATAATCATAATGAAAAGAACCTTTTTGGTAGCCATGATGCTCAGCTAACGTTAGAAGAAAGAGGAAAATATAAACATATAAACTCTAAAAATTTTATCACGGGACAATTATGTAATAAGCATTTTAGGCAAAACAAAATACTTGTAAACAGGAAAAACGTCAATAGCTTAGTGTAAAATAGACAAGATCTTTGAAGTATTTTAAAAGGTTACTGCACCAATATAATCTCTCGATGTCGTTGTCGTTTATTTTTCACAATAACGCTGATTATAAAGACAACTCCTTCAATCATTTGTCGATGTTTAAAGTTTCTTATTTTGCTCCTCATTTTGACCACTGTCCAAATTACAACCAAAACTGTCACAAACAACTTTTCTGATAACGGATTTTACATTTTTATGAGTATTAAAGGTATTGTTAATTGCAAAATAAATCGGTATCAAATGATATCAAACTCATTAATATATAAATATGTACGATTTTTAAACATATTTATCATTCAAGTTATCAAGAGTGAAAAATAATTAAATATGCATAACGGGATCAAGTTGATGAAAAGATTTCAGCTATTAAAGGTTTTGGCCATCGAGTGTCACCTATATATGCATTAAAATTTTCTTTATCAAAATATGAACCAAAATGAATCATACACCGCAGATATCTTGAAATTTCGAATTTTCATCCTTCCATATCTCCTCAAAAGAATTTAAGGTGCAAAAAGGCCAGTCTTTTTATCTTGTTAGTCATTTGAATTTGCTTTATTTAATGTTCATCGTTATCTAGCATTACATATTAAACTAATTATATATTATTTAAAATGTTCATTCTTCTTTTATCATGTATGGGCTATGGACTATCTTTGTATTGAGTCTCACTTTTTTTTGTTGGTGAATGTTGTTGATAAGTGTCCTTATTATTCACATATTCTTAAATAGGTGGGTTTTTTCATAAACATTGATAAGACTCTTCTTCAAACGCGATACCGAACCTTCATTTTACAGTTTGTTGAAGATCTTATTAATTTGCTAATCGTTGTGTTTGAAAAAAATATTTGTTCCACTGCTGATATGAATGTAGATATTCTATAGCTTCAAAAGTAGTTGGGAAGGTTTATAAATATCGATCCAATATCCCATTACTTGTAATACTAATTACATGTAACTAATGTTATGTTACAGGCAACTAATGCATGTTTTAAATGCCGTGTTTACTTTACGTTATAGGAGGAACTTATTTCAATCCTGCTTTCAAAGTTCTATCAATACTTTAAATGGTAATTTTTATGAACAAAAGACATGTTTTATAGATTGAAAGAATATGTTCAAACTTATTCTACATTTGATCTTTAGAATATTAAGTCTTATTATCACGTGTCCTTCTCTGTTGAAGAAACACAGTACATTTGTATTTTAAAATGTCTTACTTGAAAAAATATTATGATAAAATAAAATATAAATTCCATTTTTAGGGTAAGTATTATTAGAGAATTATTTTAATGTATTATAAATATAACAATATATTTCAACTGTTTTATGTTTTATATCTATCTCTAAAAAAGTATTTCAAAGAGCGACATGTTATCGATAATTTTGTTAAAAAGATTATGAAGTTAATGAAACTGTTTCAAGTACACCAAAAGATATGCAGTGTGTCTTTATGACAATATTGTAATATACCTTACTACATATCCTGCAGAATACTTATATCTTTTAAATGTCTACATTATAACAAGCCAAGCAAACCAAACCGCTTATGATTGATCTTTTATACTTCAAAATAAGAACACCAACTAGAATTTAAAAATTGTATACAAACAAACGGTTCATGTTATTTCACTGTATCTGTATACATGAACATCTTTTTTTAATGATTATAAAGAAAACATTCCACCTGGTTTAAGGTAAAACTAAATAATTACATTGAAGACACAGACTAAGAATGGACTTATCTTAAAATGCATGCATGAATTAACATAAAATATTAAAAGTATATGTTGTTTATAATGTAATAAATCTAATCTTTAATTTTATTATATGTTAGTTATCATTTTTTTTTTTTGTTGGGGGGGGGGGGGTTCTTTTTCAAAATACCCATGGATGCTTTTCGTCTGGTACAGAATCACTTAATCCTGAATCATATTTTACACCAGGAGTTGTTGCTAAACTATGATGATCATACGTTGGCAACATTGTATCTTTAAAACGTTCAGACTTATGTTGCTTTCCAATCCCATCGCCATGTTCTTTATACATTTTCTTTCGAAGCAATTGGGACTTTCGATAATGATTAATATTCGGGTTATATACTCTTTTCTTTCCCTGAATATACCAGGTTCTATGACTATATCTTGTAAACGTTTTGCCGGAGTGTTGCAAACCAGTATAAGCCTTCTCATTCAATGATACAGATTGTGCTCTACGATGTGGAGAATGGTTTGGACTATATCTATGAGGATTTTCATAATAACGTCGACGCTGTTGAATACTATGCTTCCTGTGTCTCAACTTGGTATATTGCCGTTGGAATCGTTTTATCCAGTTTATGTGTTTCGCTATTCTCTGTGTCTTTCTATGCTGTTTAAGTTCATTTTCCCACCGTTTATCTATTCTACGACGAATTGATATGACTCCCCGTTTTCCAAAACCACGTAACCAGCCAGAAACATGTCGAGTCGTGGCAGAATGCAACAATCTTTGCCTTGCTTTATAAATTGGAGTTGCTTCCATTCTTCTTTGCCTGCTTTGCTTGTGCCAGTTTCTTTTGTAATGTCTGTGGACGTTTTTGAATTGTTTGCGCCTTCTATGGCTAATTTTTTGGAATCTGTATTTTCTTCTATGATAACGGAAACTATGCCGAATCCAAACTTTGTGGTATATCTTACTAGATATTTTTCTATTCCTACGCCCATTGTAATTTCGGAATCTGAATTTACTTCTACGTTTCCAAAATACCTTATTTATTCCTTTTTTGTAGTATTTTCTTCTCAATCTGCTGTTCTTATATGTTTTGATATTTTGAAACGCATATATTTTTCTTCGATGCCAGGTTCTCTTTTTTATCCACAATTTGTGGGATCTGCCTCTAAATCTCCTGTGTCTTCGTCTACTGTAATGTCTGGTCCGGTATTTACGTCTACGATTCACTTTGCGGGAGTATTTTCTATATCTCTTTCTGTATCTTTGTGAACTGTGAAATCGCCTTCTGTACTTCCGTCTACCATTTTTACGATAGAGGTTTATTTTTCTGTTCCGTTTTCGATGGTTTCGTCTTCGACGTCTTCTAAATATACGTCGATGTTTGACAAATTCTTGATGATGCCCTGTTTCTTTTCGTCTTATCTGTTTTTTCCTATGTATAAATGATTGCTTGTCATTGATCGTGTGTTTTCCACTCCAGACATCAAAATGTTTGACTTCTTTAGGAGACTTTATTGGTGAAGTAAAAATTCCCCTTGACTTATCCAACGCTTTAGTGTATTCTTTACTCTCCGCATGCTTCTCAGTATTGCTTACCGTTGGTTCATTTTTTGTTGATACAAAATTATTCTAAATAAAAGGATATCTTATCAAAACGCTCATCTTCGCTAGCCAAGGGTTTACGATCCACTCTGCTCCTCTACAACCCTTGGCAGATTTAGCCGGCAAAATCGAAACTCGCGCAACGGAATCTGATTGGTTGCGAAGCCAGGCGATCGCAGGGAATCTTCTAATTGACGTTGTAGTTCGTTGTGTTTTCATACAGAATTTAAATACAATAATTATTACAATTTTTAGGTGATTGATGAAAAACACGATATATAATTACTAAGATATGTTTTTTAAATTATTCTTATTATTTTTCTATTTTTTCCCGACCATTTCTTCTAATAGCTGTATATCAAAAATACGTATTTTAGCTACTTCAATTTACACCAATCAAAATCCATGGCTCATAAATAACAATGGCTGCGGCCAACTGCAGAACATGTTTTTGTGAGCTGGATAAAAAATCCCGCAGAACTATCTTCTCTAACACATTTGAGGTTGCACAACAGCTGTATGAAGTGCTGGGACATGTGCCGCATGAGGACGACGGTTTGTCAAAGTATGTGTGCAGCCACTGTTATTCTAAATTGAAGAAATTATCAAAAATAGATTTTGATTTAATTAATAAGTTGGAGGAGTTGAGGAAGGAGAAGAACGAACTTATAAAGTCTATGCGTGAAAATTTGAAGAGTATACAAACTACATGTACGAGTAACTGTGTGAGCGATGCAAGTGTGACCAACGATATAAATGTTCAAGAGGATGGGTCAAAGAGAAGTAGGCCTATACTACACTCACCTACTCCAAGGAAAGTCAAGAAGTGTAAGCAAGGTGAGATAAAATAAACATTATATTCAAAATAGCAACTGCATATTCATCTTCACTATAGTTAAGGGTTTAAATTCCTCTGCGCAGAGGAGCAAAGTTGATTGTAAACCCTTGGCTAGTGCTGCATGTAAAAACTGATGTAAATCATTTCGTCATTCATTTTTTAACTACATTTAACACAGTAAACCCTGGCACGGTTCATTATAAGTTTCTTATTAAGTGTATAGACTAAAGTTGCTATTTCGATATGATTGAAACATCGGCAAAGCCGACAAAATCTATATATTTTCAATGTATTTTCAAAGGTTTTGTGAAGACTCCAGAGAAAACTCGCAAACCATGTATTAAATTGTTTACACCTAGCAAAATTAAAGTAAGTTTTTCTGATTTGTTAATATTAGGTGATATAGCTATTAATCAGTGTAAATAGTGCTTTAATAGGCAAGGTATTCTGAAAAGCAATTAAATAGATATTTATTCAATTCAATTAATTCAATTATTTATTTATTTGGATGATTTTTACTGATTTGAAATCCAAGTTTAAAAGAATATTGCCATATTTCTTAAATTCTTCTTCATATAAAATCTGTAACAATTTAGCTAATCAATTTGTAATCACAAAGAATATATTTTTGCTGTTTTATACTTTAGCTTTACTTTTGTTATTTTTTCCTCCACATTATTAACAGTATGCAAAACAATGCAGATATATATGTAGGCTAATGTACATAATAAATTGAATTGTAGGTTTTATTTAATACTGGAAAACAAATCAAGTCTAGAACTGTGAAGGACGCTGAACTTAAACGAGTTATCAAAGCCATATCCAGTGGACAACCAAAGAGGAGCATAGCAAAGTTTGCCTACAATTCTTTACTGAAGGATGAGCTCATAATGTGTGTTATACATGACATTAAAAAAGATATTATGAACCTTGTGTCCAAGAGGTCCAATTGCTGCCTGAGAAGTGCAAAATGTGAAAACTTATCAAATTTCAAATTTGATCAACTGCTTTTTGAAGTACAATTGTATGCTCCTGTGTTTTATAAAACTTTGTCGAACACTGTAAAAGGCTCACATGAAGTAGCAGTAATAGCAGCAATAATTACAAGAAACAATAATATGCACATGTCTGCACTTCATCATATTATTGCTCAGGTTCTGGACCACAGTGGAGCAACAGATGAGGTAAAAATCATTAAATACTGTTGAATTTTATGTTTTTTAAACAAATCCTCATAGATTAATCATTTATGGTTTTGAGAATCTATACCCTGAAGCGTTAATGATATTTTGAGGTTTGTTTACCTGATAGGGTTTTTTTTTCTATGGAATCATCATTGTTTGTGGGGGACCAATGTTTGTGCTTTTGTGGGTAACTTTTGCCCACAAATTTGCATCTCCACGAAATATACAAGCATTTGTGTATTTATTAAAATTATCCCGAACTTGCTACCAACAAGATTGCCAACGAGATTTCATTCCCACATACCAGGAAAATTTTGGCTATCCACAAACATTGACCCCATGAATAAAAATGATTCCACAGTATTGTTATTATTATAAGCAAGAATAAAATTAAGAATTAAACAGGAAAGAAGATAGCTTGAAATAGGGTCAAAGGTGCACCCTTGTTTTGTTTTTTATATTTAATTACATTTCAAAGTCTGCTCACTTTTTTTATCATACATGATACATGTGAATGCTTATAGTAAAAATTTGATAGCCAAAGGGGAACATTTTCATGACTAGACTCTCATTTCAGTGTATATACTTGTTCCAAAAGTTGGGATTAAGTGTGTCCTCCTCAGCAGCAGCAAAGAAGAAGGTAGATCTAGCAGAATACCAAAATGAACACATCAACTCAACAGTTATCAATGAGAAGAGGGTACTTGAAACATCAGGTACGAGAGATCTGAAAACATCAGAAATAATTGGGGATAATTTTGACATTTCCAAATGCCCGTCAAACATGAGCAAAGAAAAGCAAAGGAAGAGTCTGCATTGGTTTTTGTTGATAGGGCTACAGAAACGGATTATTGGCAACAGTTTAAGCAATCAGCCACCTTCTTTGTCCATCAGTGATGTAACTAATGGGGTATTCATTCCAACACATTTAGATTGTGAGTTTTTGGAGCAGAACTGTTTGTTTCATATGATGAAAATAATTGTCAAGTATGTAGCGTGTTTCAAAAAATATGCCCCATATTTACCAGAGGTCATTGATCATCCTCATAGAGCTGAAATGTCTAGGAAGTCTGACTTCGTGGTTCTAGATTTGTTGGACAAAAGTGAAAATAAAAGCGAAGATATGATATCCATTTTAGAGCATATTCATATGAATTATATTGCGCACACATCAGATGAAAATCCAAAGGTTATTCAGAAGAAGGTATTTGGTGGGGATGTTTTGACTAATGAACGGGCTTACAGTGCTCAACTAGCTATGATGAATGGCAGGTCCGAATTTGATCAACTGGCAGGTGTCATTCATAGACCAGAGGGGTTGCATCGTATGATGAATCTGTGTTTGGTAATAGCCAAAAAGTTCTGTTTGTTGCTGTTTATGAATGAAAAGGTATTTGGTTTATGTTGATTCGTTGAGTTATTTAGTAGAGGAATCACAGGTTTCCAATCATTATCATTTGATCTTATCATTATGTATTTGCAACCAATGTCTTTATTTGGAGATCACTATATAAGCTTTAGGATAATAATTTTAGTTTTATATTGCACTGTGAGTCCTTTGCTATTACATTTATAGTCTGTTGGTCGTTACTTGTAGCATTAATATTTGTTTAGAATAGAAATTTATACCATTAAAATTAAACATATTTTGGGAAAATAATTTTATCCATTAATTTATTTACCATATTGACAAAATTTAATAAGTGTAGATCATGAAGCCAAATTATATACAAATATCATATCTACATGGTATTACTACCCCTTTTTGTTTTCCCTGTTTATTATCTACTTTTAGAGTCTTTAGTTTTGTTACTATTTTGTTACTTTGATTCAATTTTCTTTAAACCACTTGTTTTGATTTATGTACAGTAAAACACATAAAATGCAAACTTGTTTGGGCAGCTGAAAACACTTTATTAATAGAATTGCAGATTGTTATATCTTATCAAAATTTTGACTATTTGGGGGAAGAAATATTAATATTATTCTTTAGTTAAAAGTCTGTTTTACTGTATCTTATGTAGTTCAGCTTGGGCCATCTGTAAAAAAAATGTTTTTACCAATTGGGGAAAAAGTACATGTACCAAAATCAAGATTTCTTTTGTTTACAATTGATGAGCATATTATTTATATTTTCAAAGGCAGCCTTAAAACCCTATTAATTTTTTAAAAATATGTATATATATTTAAAGTCTATTTATGGTATATGATTATTAAAAATTTGTATCTTTCATAGCTGTTTGTAAAAAATCAAATTCTCTATCAAAAAAAGTTGTAAAAACATATTATATTCAATTATATTTAAAGAGTAACGTTTCAAATACATGTAGTAATGTCCAAACTTGATTTGTTTATTTCAGCTTGTGTATCAACAATTCTACAAGCCAAGTTCAGCTGCTGAAGTAGGAACTTTAAGCCAGTTACGGAATTTTGTTCACAGAATTGATGTCCATGGTGGAGATGAAGTTATTCAGAAGTACAGGTATGGATAAATGTATTTGTATAACATGATCAAATTTTGGCTGAATAAAACCTTGTGTTATAGTATTATACACAAGACTTTACAGTACATGTAAAGAAAAAATTTCAATGCAAATACATGTAATAAAAGGAGTTCTAATATACGCACACACACATACACAAGTACACATAGTATTGAGAATATTGATTAATCTTTGATACTTATATTCATTTAAGAGCCCACTATGCATTTCTTATGGATTGCCTGGACGGTTTTGTCACAGGAGCATGCCTACATCTCCTGGAAATGGATGACTTGGATGCACCACCAAGTCGAAAACAGGAACTTTTTGATATACTACCTCCAGAGGAGAAGTGCAAGTTCATCAGGCAAATTGCGAAGGACATTCTAGATAAATATATAAACCTTAATCTGGGTGAGATATTGATCATTGGAAATAGTCGTTTCATTTTTTTTTACTAACATGATGCAAAAAACTACACGTACATAAAATTGCCTGTTATTAGATTTTACATATATGTACAATACTAAAGGTCTGTAATGTTACATCCATTTCATTGAATAATTTATTCATTTCATTTAAAGATAATATGAAAGTTTCACAGTATCAAATAAACTTAAAACACCAGTCTAAGTACATGGTTAAATGTAGGTCTGTTGTGTATGAATGATTTCAATGTAGGTGACTGTTTAGTTTTCCATGTCTTTATAGATTTGGGAAGATTTGAGGAGAGAGTACAGGCACTAGACGTCCAAAGTCAGCAAATCCGAGACATGCTTGATCCTGACCTACAAAAGTATATATGTGTATCTTGTGGCAACAAGTATAAGACAGTGGGGCATTTAAGAAGACACCTCAAGGACAAACATCTGTGGGATTTCATTGAAAATGATACTGAAGAAGACAAGAAACCAGATCGAATTGCGATATACAGGGCCTCATTAATGAAATGTCTACTACTGCTTAAGGACACCAATGATGGATACTCTATGGGTGATGGTGACAGGATAATGACCAATGCAAAGTTTCAAATGTTACTTTCAGGTGTAAGTCGCCACACCAAATACCAAATCTGGTTGTTTAGATTCTTGGCATATTACTCTTGCATACTAAGTCCAAAAGATGCTTATGAATATAAGTGGAACTGTACATCAAATCTTTCTGGTGGCACCGGCCGTAACATTCCAAATGATAATCTGGTGGAAATCATGGTCCATAGATTAAAGGAGAAAGTGCGCTCACAAGGAGCAAATGTTACATTTCAAAGTGCGAAAAAAGCAGCCTTATCACTGCAGGTGCAAGATGAAATAAAACAGAACGTGATGAAAGAGATTAACATGAAACCAAAAGGGACAACTCGAGCTGAAACATCCAAGAAGGCTGATGTCGAGTTAATTATTGACCAACTCAAGATGGCTGAAGTTTTTGACAATGTGCCTGGAAGGCAATTCGATGCATTTCCTAATTTTCAGGACCTATTTTCACGTGTTAAAGTTTTTGAATTACATAAATGGATTCAAAGCCAAAAGGAAAGATTATCATACGAGATTGTATAAAAGAAACTGACAAAAAGAATGTAAAATTGCTATCATGGTATTTGAATTTTTGATTTAAATGATAATTATTTTGTTTAGATGCATTTATGTTATAGTATACACAAAAATTTAATTTGTAATGTACCTGGAAATATAATTTCAGTTTATCACAGTGCCAATGGTTTATACTCTTATTAAAGTTAACTCAGTAACACCAAACTATTGAAAATAAAGCATATTTATTCCCAAATATCAATCTGACTCTTCAGTGTCTCCTGCAAAATTATACATATCAGAGTCGCCAACAACTTCAGAGATAATTTTACTGACTTCAGTAGCTGTATCAGTTGACCATATTGGAAACTTTTTCATAACATCATCAGGTGTAAATATTGAATCGCTGCTTTGCACCAATTTGTTGAGAACTTCATTTGTTAGTCCGTGCACTACTTCAAAATCTATTATACAATCTATGGACATTTGTGATTTATAAAACACCAGTTTATCATGTATTAATTTTTTTTCTTTATCGCTAACAGATCTGGTCATTTCATCTTCAGAATCTGAAGCACTATCTTCATTTTCTGTTTTAAAATAATCATGTTTTCGAGGACACAGATCACTTTTACAATCACAACTTTTTTCACAAACTTCACAACAGTCATGAGATGGTAATATTTTTTTATTAGGTGAAAGATATGCTTCACATAGGAGTTCATGTCTACATTTACTATCATCTTTAGCCAATCGAACAAGCTCGCTTTCAACCCTTTTAAGGTGATTTTTGTTACTTTTATACATTATCAGTTCATCAGATAAATGTCCATCCCTCCCTGCTCTTCCCATCTGCTGCACAAATGTATCTAATTTTCTAGGTAGTTTATAATGGACAACATGATGCACATTGTGAAAATTAACGCCCATACCTGCAGCATTTGTACAGATCAAAACCCTGATATTGCCATCTTTACTCATGTCTTTAGAAATAATTTCTTTTACTTTCTCATCAGTCTTGCTATGAAACATTTCAAATAATTCACAGTCATTTCCAAAATGTTTCACAAAGGTTGTGTAGATTTTTGATACATCAGAAATACTTTCACAAAAAACTACATGTCTCTCAGTTTTAACTTTGTTTAACCTCACACTGTCAATTAGCCATTTGAAAACTTTTTCTAAATTGTCAGAATTAGGAATACACACTGAAGTGATTTTAATGTTCTCCCGATCTGGTGAATCTAATATGATATCAGAATTTGAACGAAAGCATAACATTTTCATTATTCTTCTACGCTGACTAGGTCCAGATGTTGCAGTTAACGCAAGTAGAGTTGCCTTTGGACAGATTGACCGTAACTCCCCTATGTTGGCGAATGCCTCTCGAAAGGGCTCTTCATCTTTATCACCTTCACCCCTAAAACAATACAAAAGAATGAAAAATCTTGCTGAAATGTTTATTGTAAGAAACCACATCTTCGCTAGCCAATGGTTTACTATCCACTCTGCTACTTTAACATGTCTAAGTAGCAGAGTAGATCGTAAACCCTTGGCTTGCAAAGATAAAGAAACAAGGGCTTGAGTCTATTCTGTATACTACATATTTCAAAAAATGATAGATTTGCGTGTATAATTATCAGAATTTTTAAGTCGCAGTACTTTACAGATGTACATTTCTAGAAAAATTCTATTTGACAGCATTTTAAAGACTGGTTTTATTTCCAGTAAAATGAAACTCCGAAAGGAAAATTAATAAGATTATATTTGCTTACCATTGTGTAACAGTATGGGCTTCATCAACAGCAATCAACTGTAATTTACTTTGGTAAATTTCGGACTTCAACATCTCTCTCCAATTGCTGTTATTAATGAAGGACTCTGGACTGCCAAACACAAAATCAAACGCACCTTGTTCTAATGCACCGGATTCTCGAAAGTCTTTACCGATAAAAGTAGCTTTAAAACCCAGATTGTTGAGTTTATAACATTGTTCCTGCATGACACTTAACAAGGGGGCCACGACA
The DNA here is from genome assembly GCF_025612915.1 of Magallana angulata. Taxonomy (NCBI): domain Eukaryota; kingdom Metazoa; phylum Mollusca; class Bivalvia; order Ostreida; family Ostreidae; genus Magallana; species Magallana angulata. Next base: position 19,207,207 of record NC_069112.1, read on the forward strand.
ACAACGCATTTTCCTGGATGTAGCACTGGAAAGTACTCGTAGGTTAACGACTTTCCACTACCTGTTCTGGTACATAGAAACACATCTTTTGCTTGTTCAATCGCACTGATGGTTTTTGATTGTTTATCTGTCAAAGACTGTATTTTAAATCGTTTGCAAATTATTTCTTGATATTCTGTGGAGGCCGCCATTGTTGAATACGTCATATTTTTTTTACCTTATGTTACGAAGATTTTCATTGGTCAAACAATGAAAACATTCAAGGGACATAACTCGATTACGACGATAGGCGGCGCATTTGATTTCTTTACATAATCGGCTAAATCTGCCAAGGGTTGTAGAGGAGCAGAGTGGATCGTAAACCCTTGGCTAGCGAAGATGCAAAACGCTAAGAACATATTGGAATTAGAAAGAAGTAACGGTGTAAGTCTGAATAAACAATCTGGTTAAAAATGCAAGTCTTCAAACTTATGTAACCATTTTGAATTCAGTGAAAATTATTCACATATTATAAATTACAAGGATACTCTTAATATTATTCTGGTTTTTTTTACCAATACATGTACAGTGACATAGCGATAAATGAATTTATATGGAGTATATATTAAAATGTTGTTTTAAAAAATAACTCATCTCCTAATAAATGTTTCAATTAACAGTTTTTCGTTCATTATTTCAAAAATTACAATAACTGTTTTAACAGTAAGAGAGTTTAAAATTCTATAAACTGAAAATTATTAGTGACAAAGCGATAAATTAATTCCATGTGGAGTATTTATCATAATTTTGTTTCAAAAAATTAACTCATCTCTAAAAAAAAGTTTCAATTAATACTTTAACATTCATGATTTCAAAATTACAATAATTATTTTCAGATTATTAGATTTTATTCTAAGAGTGTTTAAAATTCTTTGAACTCATAATTATTAAATTGTAGAACTGGCATTATGATTCCTATTATTGCATGTACTTCTTGAAAGATAGTTTAATTTTTTGATACTTACGTGCAGTTTAGATATATCCTCATCTGTAAAGACAAATATTAAAAGTAGTCATCTTATTTTCCTCGTAGTTTGAACGTCAATTACGTTTAATTTCATTTTAAATCAAATATGATAAATTAAAATACCTTCATTCTTCTTTTTTCCTTCACATGTACCTGAACATAATATTAATATACAGACAGGAATAGTAATTGATAGGGGACCACTAACCATAGTCACCCTATATCATAGAAATGAGGCAGCTGTAGTGAAAGAACAAAACTTCAGTACAATATACAGATAACAATGCCTATTGGTATAGACTGAAAAAGACGTTTCCGCTGTGTAAGGCAAATACCAAAAACAAATGCATTTAAACTCCAGCAACCTCGGATAAAAATATTACGCTTGTATTGTTATTACTGATCGGGAGAGTTGGTTACAGGTATGAATATTTATAAGTATAATGTAAAGCTATGTTAATTCACTGTTCATTACTCTATGATTCAATTTATGTAACATGTGCAGGAAAAATCGATACAGCTACTGATATATTAAGCAAAAGCCTTATAGTTTGCTTTTAAACAATGATGCTCATACTTTTAATGTGATTAAGAAATTTCATTGCGTTTCTCTTCAGTATAAATTTAGCAAGTAAATAATTTGAATCAACAAAAGAACGAAATCGTTAAACATGCTTAAAACCAACTTTGATATTTGAGAGAGAGGACATTTCAAAGTGAACTTCCTGTTACATAACAAATTTTGATGTATTACAAGTTTTTTTAGCTTACACGTTTTAAATACTTGTTAAAGTAAAGAGTCTTAGTGATCTACAAATATTGATTTTTACACGATTTCTCCAAAACGTCAATTATAGCATTGAATGATTTATTTTTGACGTCTTCGTGTCAATAACTGCCGTCAGGTGAGCAGACAAATTGAATAACGCGTGAAAGCGCGTTATTATATTTTGTCTGCTCACCTGACGGCAGTTATTGACACGACGACGTCAAAAATAAATTATTTTATGCTTATATTAATATCCAATACTGATGAAATCAATATAAAAATCGATTTAAATTGCAGATCACAGAGGGAGTAAATTATTTACAGCAAGAACAGCTGTTTAATAAAATCTATTTAAACTGGTTATCACATAGAATGTTGAGTTGAGATCGACCAGAATGACAATATAATCCAAGAAAAATAACTCTTGAAATTTTGCTTTTAACTATAAAGTCATCTTTTTGTTGAATAATTGTAAAACATGATGTTTTGATATAATTCATGAAATATATTCTTTTAACCGATAACTTAGAAATCATTGTCTGAGAACTACTGATGCAAATAACATGTAAATTAATTCATACGCAGTGATTAGGTGTTGCATTTAGAAGCATTTAAAGATCACATATTTTAATGGGAAAACACAGGTAGAATGTAAATATAATATATTAGTATTTCATCTAAAAGGAGGAGTTTTTTAATAATAATGATGTTAAAAATGAATGAATTTAATTATAAAGATAAATGAATTTTCTCATTTTGCCAACAAACAGTCCAGAATGCGAGTTAATTTTTCATTGCGCTTACACAGAAATCCCCATGGAAGCGTATGATAATGTAAATATTGCAGTGGGATAACGATTTTTGGCAAGACGCCTCTTATTAAAACCTGATTACTTCAAAAACTAATATTTTTGTATATTTATAAAAAAAACATTGTTCATGTATATTTCTTACTACAGACATCAAATAACGTTCTTATTGTGTCAATCCCCCTAATATTACTTTAAGACAGCAATTGCAATCACGACGTGACACTCAAATCAATGTCCAAAGCATGATCTTGATTTGTTTTTAAAAATCTTTAAACGACTTGTAAACTGATGTATGATGACTTACCTGATATCCTGCATGAGACCTCCCGTATGATAACATTTTAAATGTATCATCTTATTTCCCTTTTCATAATGAAAAACAAAAAACATCTTTTTGAGTCACCGGTTATTTTAAATAACAAACACTTTGTTGAAAAAACTTAATATAGGGAAATGCATTATGACGGATTTCAAAATGACGTCATTTAATTTGATTAATCAAGTTAATTTACAGTAGTTTGTTTTAAAGAGGGCAGGACCAGGATAGTTACATATACTTTGGTAACCCTCTAGTCTTCTTTAAATATTTATTTTCTTTTGACTCTGGTTGGGTAATAGCTTTACTATTACATTGTTGTCTTAAAAGGGTTGATTTAAGGTCAAAGATAAATGTATTTGTATTTAATGTTAAGGCAATAATGTAAATAAAAGATAGTTAACTTGTTTACACCCTTTAACCAGTTTATATTTTACCTTTAGGGGTTATTTAATTTATCTAATGTTTGACATGGTACTTGCAAACTCCGAGATTCATATTGCATACATTTTTAAAAGACAACTTACAATGATGTACATGTAATTAAGCTTTTAAAATCTGAAAAAAATTGATTAATACTTTTTGGTTTTGTCATATACATTACTACCTATTGAGCACTGGCTTGCGTTTGGTCTATTTTGATACAAACCATACTTGACAAAGCATTCGATTCTTGAAATTTAATGATAATATCTTAATCTAGATTAACGATATGTGTTTCACAATGAACTCTATCAACATCTGATGTGCTTTAACTTTAATGTTGGTCACCATTTTTAGACTTTTAATTTTATATACATGAAGAGCTCAATAATTTTTCTTGATAAATGCCAATTTTGTAATGGAAAAATATATTTTCTCGTTTCGAAATAATATCTAATAGCTACACAAACGATATTTCAAAATTTTATGCAGATCTGATTATTAATTTTTTGGACCATCCAGACTCCTTTAATGAAATAAATGAAGGATGCATCGAGGTATATATATATATATATATATATATATATATATATATATATATATATATATATATATATATATATATATATATATATATATATATATTTCCAGTTAATTGCTGAATACCTGAGATTATTTTGGCTATTCATTCAACTCATTGTCTTTATGATCCAATTAAAATATAGCAAGCGACTTTTTTTTTACAGACTTATGGTATTTCTTTTCATCCTTCTTCAACATTGTTTGCATACAGTATATTTGGTGAACGACCCCAAATAACCCTGTTAACGCCTATAATAACATTTACTGACTTAATACGGATTATCTAGGTGAAACATATGGTATATAAGTACAAAATAGGATTGTACTACCTAACGAAGCGATTGTTTACAATCAGAGAATGAATGTTTCCAGGCGTTCTATTCTCTAGAGGGTTTTTATGGAAATAATAAATAAGGATATATTAGCTGAATGAGTTGGTCTCTGTTTACAACCAGTTTCCAGCTATGGAGACCAGGACTATACTTAGGCTAGTCACCATAGCAATATTTTTCTGTATCTGCATCTTAGTACTTTATCCAACAAGCGCAGAAGGTAAAACTGATTTTGCAAATTTGATCATTTCTTGCATCTTGATCATTTTAGGCAAATTTTACCAAATTTATGGATAGAATATTGATTAAAAAGGAATTTAATGGCTAAAAAATATTAAGGAGAAAAAAATTGTCTTTTTTTCTTGCATCGAGATCCAGATTTTGAAAATGATTATGCACTTTAATCCTTTAAAACTGAAAAACAAATGTGCAAAAACGTGTTCTTAGACGATGATAGAGAAGGAACTGTTTTAACAAAATATGTTACAAATATTCGTGTAATTGCAGGTGATGTTATGGCATACATATAGATATGCAAACTACGGAGTATTGAACCATGTTTTAGCAAAACGTATTCAAAATCTCAGCATAGAATTTGTTAAAAAAAATTCATGTCTCAGAATGCAATTGTTTGCTTCAGGTTTTTTCGTTTAATCTGGTTTCGTGTATCTATTATTTCTATTTAATTGCGATACTGAAACCCCTCCACAATTGTATCTTTTTTTATATAAAACCTGTGTTTTTCGAAGTACCCGTATTTAAATTTTTGAAAATATGTTCAAATGTACCAGTATTTGAATTTCATTTGTATTTATATACATGTTTATGATTTTTCGACAATATTAACGCTATCTTCAAATAGTCCAAAGAACGTCATGTTTTGGAGTGTTTTTTTTATTAAGGAACATACCTTGTCAGAAGAAGAGTATATGTACGCAAAGGATATAATAACCACAGAAATCGCCTTATCATCAAACGAAAATTCAGGCACCGGATAAAACGAAAATTTAGGATCCGGATGAAACGAAAATTTAGGATCCGGATAAAACGAAAATTTAGGTAAGGAAGACGTTGCAAGAGGTGAAAAATGACACATGTAAAGGACTGCGAAATATGTTTGTACATTATTTACCTTAAGTCACATCTAGCCACCTTTCCAAAATTTTGGTTATCATTTAGTTAATTAAATTGCACAGGCTTCTCTTGTATATATACCTAACGCACCCGTAATATATCATTATATATGTAACCTCTTGTGTTGCCCATTTTTTTTATTAAAAAAAATAATTATGCTATTATATTAACGTTTTAAACTATACATTTTACTCAAATTTATCGACATTTTGCTTTATAGAAAAAAATTCTCAGAAACAATTAAGTTACATGTACCGCGTTGTGTACGAAAAACGATATTGTTGAAATGTTTATACACTATGGTCAACCCATCTTAACCATAGCAATTGCATAGATGATTAAAAAGCCCAGTAAATGATTCTGAATAAAAATAGCATTGATAAGTAAACATAAAATAAACATGTTATATATTCTGCTACATACAAGCTTTTTAGCTGATCAAAATTATTGGGGGTTTTCAGGTCTAGTTCGTCTGGGAGCAATAGAGTGAGAAGGCATTACAAAGGCCGCGTTTGGAGAAAATACCAAAGGAGGTTAGAATTTAAAAGTTTAAATGTTTTATCTAACATTATGTTGTGTTCATACAAAAACAAATATTCGTACACGCTGGTCAAACGTTCTGTGCCGTAACAAAGTTTTAAACAGTTAATCCTAGTGAAAGGGAAAAAGAAACACTTTATAAAAATTGACATCAAGTTGTAAACAGGAATCGATTGATTAAATCGGGCATAAGTTAGGAGAACTAATTAAGGAAATATAAGGAGAAATAAAGATGTTTTCTTCATAAAGTTTGTTATATTTATTTGATAATATAGCACAATATTATAATATTGTACAATATTTGCTCACCTATTACAAGCGCCCTCGGTTATTATGAATACACTACAAACGACCCCGCTGGAAAAATATAATGAGATTAGAACCTATTAATGTTAATACATTACTGAATTATGTCCAAAATACATGTAATATCAAATGTACGTTTTACGCTAGTCAAAACTATACGCTACAGCTAATATTAATCAGTTGATTGTAAAATGATATTAAAGAACATTTCATTAATATGGTGATTAAGAAATAAAAAAAGAAACGTTTGAATAGCGAAAACGTTTGTTTAGAGAAGAAAATAAGGAAATGTTTGAATATTAAATCCGTTTTAGTTTTCTTCTGTTTGTTCGCGTGACTTCGCAACATATATTTGATTACATAATGTGTGTAATTTTGTAGGTCTAGGAACAAAAGAGTGAGATTTGGGAGAAGACGTTACAAACGTCCCGTCAGGAGGAAATACCAGGGAAGGTTAGTCATTTCATGAAAGCCACTTATCAATTGGAATGTTGATTTTGGTAATTTTAATCATTTTTTAGCTTGTCTGTTTTATTCAGTTTCAACAACATATTTGAATGGCCAAAGTTTTTCATATCGTAATGTTTCTTCTTTTTTTTTAAATCACAATTCAATGCTTTAGCTATGGCATATTACTAGTAGATTCTGAAGCGTAGCCTTAAATCATTTATAATTTCTAAAATTCATTTTTTCAAATCCTTCTTAAATGAACTTTAGCTATCATAATGGTATATCACTAAATAGATTCTGAAGCGTAGCCTTAAATCATTGACAGTTTCTGGAATTCATTTTTTTAAATGTTTACTTTTTTAGACCAAGACACATTATAGTGCACAATCGTCCTTCAACAACCATACACGTCCACTACTACATCCGGCCGTCGTATTTACCGCCTTACCTCCCACGTGGCTGCGGTGGTCGATGTGGCCGAAACGCTTTCTGTTGGAGAGGTCACACGTGCGTTTGTAGACACGGTTATAAAGGGAATCCATTGAAAAGATGTTACCCAGGTACTTTTCATTAACAGTTATACGTCACACATTAAATTTGTTAATCAGATTTGATTTGTAAGATGGTCTTTCAACACTTTAAGTACTCATCTTGCTTTGAACCGAATAAAGTGTATCATAAAGCACATTTTAAGTTTGGCAACAGTACGTTAATGAAGTTTTTTAAAAAATAATTCTTTTTTTTCAAAATGTGAAGTCATCAGTTGTCTTTGGTTAAAAAAAACTTCGCCACGAAAAGAATCCGTTGAAAAAAGTATTCCGGAAAAAGATATTTAGAGTTTATTAATATTTTATTTTTCCTTGCTACAAGGGGGAGGTCCATGTGGCAACAGATGTGGTAAAAATGCCGTCTGCAGTGCTGGGAAATGCACGTGTAAGAAAGGATACTGTGGAAATCCGTTGGTAGCTTGTTTCCGAGGTAAACTGTAACAGTTGTAAACTACTGGTTTTTCAGTTGTTATCCGTGTTCTGTTGAATTAACGAAAGTTTGCTATATACTCTATATATATATATTAAATACATATAGGATCTCTCATGATTTGCTATGGTATATGATTTTTATCCAACGAGTTGTGTGTTTTCTATCCCCGAGCCTTGGCGAGGGGATAGAAAACACACAACGAGTTGGATAAAAATCATATACCATCGCAAATCATGAGAGATTCTTTTTATCACATGTTTTACCAAGTATTTTGTTAATCCCAACTTTTTCTGTAAAAATTGTGATTGTGAGCCGCACAACACATTATTTACAACACGTCAACAACGTTACGCATGAAAAAAAAGTTCCTTGAAGTTTAACAAACAGACATTCATTTTCGAACATTTTTTTATGAATTCATGACAAATAACTGAAACAACATTAAATGTTTCAAATTTATATCTCAACACCCCTCAACTGAATTAATTATTTACTTTTTCATTCTACGTCAATCAACCGTCTTAACCTACGTAATGATTAACTATGACGTCACGTGGCGTAAGAACACACGGTGGAATATCAAAAATTTATCCCATGAGTGATATCCACCGTATATTGGGATAAACATGTGATACAATAACTTTATATTTCATTTTTACAGAATATAGATGCAAGAAAGGCTGCGGTGCCAATGCTGTATGCGATAAGCGCACAGGAAAATGTCAATGTAAACCCAAGTTTATTGGTAACCCACATGTACGCTGCATCTCGCGTAAGTATAATTAATCCAAAAGAGAGGCAATTACATGTCGTACAAACGTTTTAAAATTATTACGTGTAATAGAGTCACATGAACTTGTGTAGTTGTAGGCATGCGCAGTGACCTCTCGTCGTAATAATTCTCATGTGTTAGTTGATATATAACTGTTTAGAAATAAGAGAACTGTGTAAATGTATAATATTACGTAGTGGTCACGTGACATTCTGAAATTGATGTTAATATGTAAATCTGATTTGCTATATAATTAACAATATGAAGTTTTTTTCCACATATTTGTACAATGTTAACAATTTTGACATTGGTGGTTCACTAAATAGAACAGACGTTGGTTTACGTAACTGTATTGCTCTCTATGACGTTGATGGTTTATGTGTGTGCTTGTCTCTAATATTCATTTTTTTTATCAGTGTACGGGTGTACAGGAGGTTGCGGCCCTAATGCCGTGTGTAAGAATGGTAAATTCTGCGCCTGTAAGCCAGGCTATGGTCCTAACCCTGTCATTGGGTGCAAACCAGGTACTAACTGTTATGCGTATAATTTCTATTTTCAAGCAGATTCAGGAAAATGTCAGCAAAGTTTATAGAAATTGGATCTACATATTTTGGCGATTTTTGAAATCAACCAATCAATATTGCATTCTTGGACTGTTGAATTTTTTAAAAGTGCCCGGATGTGTCAGGAAATGTGGACTCCATGCATATTGTGACGCACCGAACCGGAAGTGCGTGTGCAGACCTGGATACGTGGGAAATGCCTATGTCCGATGTCGACACAGTGAGTAATGTTACATTCGAGCTGCCTTAATAACATTTTTCCACGCTTGCGACATTTTTAAATGGTTTTTAAAGAAGTAATTATGCAGAGGGTAATTTTTTTCAACTTTCAGTTTACTCAATTCCTTGCGGAGGGAAGTGTGGTGAAAACGCCTTCTGTAGAAAAGGCGTGTGTGTCTGTAAACCTAGTTGTCATGGCAACCCATACACAAATTGTGTGAAAGATGCGAAAATAAAAGGTTAATCACGAATCAGAAGAAATACTGTGGTCTGTAAAGATATTAGAGCAAAAATAGTTGTAGCAAAGTTTATTAAGACTGAAAATAGTTTCCTGTTTTTATAAACATATTTATTTATTGTTTTTCATTCGAATTGATAACCTATCTTGAGATGATGTATCTCTACATCATACTGTTGTCTTGAATACGTTAGTTTTAATAACAGTGTAAACCGAATGTTAAGCCAGTAATATAAATATTGCAATTGAAAAAGCATTCATTCTGTTTCAAAATGTATTTAAATAACAATGTCATGTAACATAGTTTTATTTCGCATTCATGGTTTTATTATAAACATAAAGACATCAATATACAAACTCCACTTCAATATACAAATTTCACTATACATTTTATATCAACAGCGACATAAACAAGTTTAAACATATAAACACAAACGTCAATTCCTCAAACATTGTTCTTGAGAACGTACAGCAATAAAAAGACTATTCTGGTGGCGTTTGAGATTAATGTTCCCATAATTAAGCTGATTAGGTGGGTTTTGCAAATAACAAAACAAAAATCTCAAAATTTAAATTCATGAAGAAAAAATAACAAATGCTATCTTTTAAAGATTATTTGTTTGTCCTCTCATATGTCTGAAAAATTAATTTCGTTCTCAGTTTGGGGAAAATATCTAAGGTTGTTCTCAGAATATCTATCAAAATACTTTTATCTTAGTCGTCTACTGTGGTTTCATTAACATTCAAGGGTATCAATTTTCGTGGATAAAGTGAAAATCACAGTTTCAAGGATACGTAAATTCGATGACAATGACCCTTTCAATACAAAATGTTAATAGAAATTGCGTTTCAATGTACATTTTATTTCATGGATCAACTTAACAACGAAATCCACGAAAACTGTTATTCAACGAATCTTGATGAAACCACAGTATTAGAGAACAAAACATTTATAGAGGAAGAGGAAGACATGTCGTATAGAATCATGGTACGTTGAACACAATGCATTATTTTTAAAAATGAGTTGACTACATATACATGTTAATATTTTATACATAGACATAAATAACAATGATGGAATTCTAGAAGAACATGAATATTACATGGTATGGTTGGAGACATGCGTCCAATGGATTTATTTACTTTTGTTTCCCTTTTAGAGGAAAATGTCTGCCCTTGAAAACTACAAAAGGAAAGTGTTTGTAGTTATTAATAAGCTTAATGTTGAAAACACATTCTTTTAAATATTAACCACTCCTGTCGAACTCGTCATCCATTGATTCTGACCCTGGAATCAATTGTATTTGGAATGTCAATAAACTGCGAATCTTTGATTTCGTAACAGACGTCCATTTCACCATTACAAAGATACACAATTGCAATTAAGACTGAATACCCGGTAATCACTAACCACAACACTGCACTTTTTTCCATAAATATTTCTGCGGAAGACAAACGTGATAATCCGCGCGTTCATGCAACCGCTTTGAATAGAACACTTGCATAGTATTGCAATGTTAATCTCACTTGGAAAGTCTTAAAACAACGTGGATACGTCGTATCACCTTTTCACAAGGTAAACAATGCAAAATGTCGATAAAACCAACAAATACGAAACTATCGCGCTGAACTGCGTGCTAGCTGCATTCACTCCTCGAGTGCTCATAGAGTCAGATGACGTAGTAGTCTCTTCTTCCACTTTGAATAAAATTCTATCAATAATGTGAATCATCCCGTTATTTGCCAGGATGTTGGATTGGATGATCCTTGATTGTACGCCGTTCCATTCAAGCACAATATCTATAAAAGTAAAAGAAACATATATTGGAATTCCGCGTTGACAAAATATTTAAAAGTAAATAAATACTGTAAAGGACTATTTTTCATAGCGTGCGTGATCAGGCTATGCCAACACCAACATTTTAAATTACTGCTCAAAGTTCTAACTTTAAGATCTTAGTGCATAAGTTTGAATAATTTATTGAATAAAAACAAAACACTTGAGGCTGTGTACAGAGTTGACAAAGGTTGATATTTTTTTACCTTCTGTGTCGTCATCCTCAAATATGACGTTGACACTTAGAACACATTCGGTAGAATTTTGATTGCCACAGATGGCTCGAATTTTCTCGATACTTAGAGATGTTCCATTGACGGTGTGCCGCTCCAACAGCTAGAGAAAAAAAGAACCTCATTAGATATTTTTCAAAGCATTCTCGTTTTTTTTAATGAAAAAAGACAAGGATCTTTGGATGACACAATATCATAAAATTGTTTTTTTTAATAGCTCTTTTTCAACTCCAACTTAGATAAAAATATATTAAGAATGTCCTTATCAAAGCCAATGTCTGTATATATTTTGCAATCCATAATTAAATGCATATGTTTTGATGATGGTTTTTCCTTCTAAATTGTATCCGAAAAAAATAACTTTTCTGGGTTTTTTTGCATCGTATCCCTAGAACATTACCAATGAAACATTAAACTTTCGAATAAACGCCTTATAATAAAATCAAAGAAGTTAAAAATACCTCATATTTCTCTGTTGAGTTGACAAGGTTGTGTAGATAGAGTATCTCTGGCTGAGACAGATAAAGGAAGGCCTCACTGGCCGGCATGAACACAGTGAACTCGTTGTTAATGTCCCGGAAGTCCTCCTCTACTCCCGGCGGGAAAATACCCATGATATTTTGTAAGGAGGCCCTGGAAACGCAAACTCATTTGTCAAACACTTACTCATTTAACAAGACTATATCATCGACTTTATCTAAATTTATTTATATCGATAAAATTGAAGTAACCTGCTTAAGCCTAAATATTTGTTTTTGGGTATGATTATCATTATAACATAACATTCGTTCCTTAGTAAGCATCCAGCTCATTCAGATTTTAAAATAATTAAAAACATAAAGCAATTCTTTTATATGAACAATGAATATTTCTTCTTTTTTTTAATTATTTTCATATACACATCTGTTGGGGTTTTTTTTTTTTTACATTGAACAGAACTACTTTGTATAATATACTGCATATTGTCAGTGGCAAAAAGGTAGTAACTTTTGATCTTGAATTCCTTCTTTTCAAAACTACTACATTAGTATTTTCTATATTTAATATAATGAACTTACTTTAACTTATCCTGGGCTTTCATTTCGTCTATGATATTTTTAAACGAGTAATCCAGGAACCCATCTATGACGTATACGACCCCGTTGCTGCAAGCGAACCCATCCCTGTTAATGTCAAGGTCGTATCTAAGGTTACTGTAGCCAGCATCGATGGATGTACCCGCAACTGTGGGAAAGGTTATCAAAATAATAATTAAGTTATTTATCAATCCAAAATTCATACGGTTCAAAAATATCATGAAGATATTAATTAAAGTTATAACACTTTTAGCACTTACCAGTACTTTGTTTCGCAAAGGTGAATGGAATTCCATACATTGAGCGGAAGGTGAATCTGTGTTGCATGTTGGTCCGGACAAATTTACTGTCCAGAATGCCGTTCGGAATAACGTGACCCTTGAAAATCTGTAAGAAAAAATATTGGGGGAGTTGAAATCCGAATAACATCGTGTTTATCAATGTCAATGCATTGAATTATTGTTTTGGACTGTTTTCAGCAAATCCGTGCATGCCATTTATCTCGAGAAGAGCCAGAAATTTCTGATCTACTAACGGTGTTAGCTACTGTTGTTTCGTAAATCTGACTACGATATTTATACTCACGGTTCTCAAGGCTTGGGGATTGGCTGATATCCTCTGGAGATCTCCGGGTGATAGGGAGGAAAGGAAATCGGAGGATGGCGCAAAGACCGTGATACTACTAAACTCGTCCTGGAGGAGATTGGAAAACTCTGAGAGATTCTTCATCAGGTCATAGAAAGCCCTGAAATCACAAGGAACTCTGACACTAAATATTGATTGATGGGTTGGTTGCTTCATTGAACTTTTAAACTTAACAATTCCATAATACAAATGATAACTTCGATAATTATTTAACACATTAGTCCCTATTTGTTCAACTGCATACAATTATTTCCAAAAACCATTGCAGATGGTGATATTTACTATTGGAAAAGATTTAGTCTGACAAATTAACTTTTACGAGTTATGCACCATAGCACACACACTGTCATGTAAAACTATTGATAGCATTTTATGGGAAACCCACTTCCTTTCTATAAACTCTTTCTTACTAAGATTTATTTTCAAGCACAAACAACGTTATACGAATTCAGCAAAATTCCATTCCACAGAGATATCCGTTTATGTATATCAACTAATATGTCAATAACTCTTTATCATTAAATTTTCTTTGTTAAAATTTAGTAAAATGAAAAGTATCTACTTCATCTTTTTTAATCTTTCATGTTTTGAATAGTATTCACACTGACCTTAGTTTCGGGTTGTTGTACATGACGTCAGCAGCTACGTAGAAGGGAAAATACATGATGGTGTCGACCACATGGATGATTCCATTGATAGCAGGGATGTCAGACCGAATAATCCGGGCCTTTACGTTGTTATTTGTTATAAACACTGAAATGAAAGTTAGGAGATGATTATTATCTTTTAAATGGCATAGTAGATAATAAACGTACATGTTTTTAATCTAAAATCATATGATTATATTTATATGAAGAAGCATTGAAGTGAAATAAAAAAAATAATAACTTAATATGATATAACATTGTTGTTAAATTTTATTTGATGTCATTCGGAAATATCTATAGAAAAAAATGATTTTCACGTAAACGTTTAGTGTATAAAAATGATCAGATTTAAAAATTTAAAATAAAAATACTTAATGGTAACACAAAACTGTTATCTATATATTTACCATCCGAGGAGTCACGAGAAATGTGAAGGAATTCTTCCTCTGCTTTCATACTGATGCCGTCATAGAGATCATTTGCATATTTACTTCCGGTTGATGTCACGTGAGCTTTCAAAACCTTTGGAAATGATAGGTTTTACTGAGTGAATATCAGAAGAATATAATTTAAAAGACTAGTTATTACTTTATTGGTACATTCGAATTTATGACGGAATATGGACTTGTTATCAATACTGAACATAATTAAGACTTTAAAACCGTAGTTATAAGGATGCGTAAAATCATGAACAAAATTTCTTTCAATACAATACCGGTATATTATTAGAAATTGTAATTTAAGAAATATTTCGTCTATCAACTCAACAACAAAATCCACCACAACTGGTATTACTCAAATATTGATGAAACCACGGTATACAGCATATCACGTACATTTTGGAAAAGGGTAGAGTTGGCGAACAGAGTGTCTGCACGTGCCCTCGGAATGCTGGAAAATGCGGAGTTGACCGGGATGAACAGGGTGAAATGATTGTTCTCGTTCGACAAAGATAAGGACAGCTCCTTCATTCCTTCCAATCTCAAAATGTTAGAAATCGAACTGCAAAGACAACCAGAGGTACATTTTATAAGAACTGGCATGTTGACTGCATGTGTCTTCGTGAATACATGTCAACTTCATATTTTAAATTTAAAGATACCGCAGTATAAAGTCACAATTTGAAAATATGACAAAACAAAACCCCAAAAATAAACGAAGTAACCTTTTATAAAACCACTATTACTTTTCTTCCCAATATTTAAAAAAATGTTAAATATTTGTTAATAATCAATAAAAACAATCGTGTTAAAGTTTTAAAAATGAATATTTTTAAGTCAAATAATAGTTCTTTGCCAACAAAACTGTATTTGGAATCTTGATACTGAGTAAATAATTGGCCCGTCGGATTTCTATAGATAACCCTGTATACTGGGTATTCACACGGTTTGATCCAACTGTTATTGCACTCTGATTACAGCTGGTTTATCAATAAATACAATATTATACAGAGTTCAAAGTTCAGGTCGTGTAACACTCAAAGAAAAGGGTGATAACCTAGCACATTGAGGTCAAATTTTGGATTTCAAAGAATATTCTATATATGATATGTGTGTGTTCTAATAGATTTATTTCTGGTACAAATATTCGTTCTGTCCTGTAAAACGAAAGAGAAAGATGCAATATTTAGATTTCTAGCCTTAGATGACTCTAATGTTATAAACATGCATAAAGTGTCTGCAAAAAAGTATCCTATAAATTTACAAACCAACGTTTTGGGCTCTTTTAACTTGTTTTTTGGCATTCAGGTTAAAAATAAAACCATGTTAAATAAAAACAACCATAAACATCTGATATTATAATTATCAATAATGCCAGACAATCTAAATTTTCTAAACAATCAAAGATATCAATTTTTCTCTCTCGGAATATTAGTCTTTTATCAATATTTGAAAATGTCAGATATTAATTTTATCAACATAAATTAATAACATGTTTTTGGACGTTCAGACAAATGGATGTATACGTCTATCTTTTTAACTTGGTCCGTGAGTTAAGTGGTGATATGAGAGGAAGGGTGTTTGATGACACAAAGTGTGATCAAAGGCTACACGAGATGTGAATCTAGCCTCTCTACAAGCCGTGTCTAAAAATAAATCTTCCAGGAAAAGCATTGTGGGATAGAAATTTTAGTTTCACTATTAATCTAAAAAAAATAAAGCCATATAACTTTAAGCAATTTTTATACGTCTAACTTTCCTTGAATTTTAATCGAAAATTTTACGAACAGCTATTATAATATTCCGAATTATTTTTTTTTAATATGTTAAACCTTTGATATCAGAATTGAAACACAAATATCATTAATCGGTTAAGAAAAAATGGTAATCAAAGTTATCAAACACAATGATAATCAATTAATTTACAAGCATCACTATTAGCTTATCAGATTTATATATATGATTGTATTAATTAAAATCACTCCAAGTTTTTGCCTTTTGTTTTCAATGAGTTCGTTAATTAGCCTTTCCCGGAAGATCATGATCAACCATTACATACTTACAACGAACGATGCACCAAAATTCGACACGAGAGTAAATATTCTCTGAATATGCTATAAAAACATACACGTAATTATTCAGTTTTTTACTCATCTTTTAGAAGGCTTTCAATGTAATATTTGTCAACATTTTTTAAAGCGTTTGTCATGCAACGATTTTAAGTAAGCTCAAATTGCGTAAATTTTAATAATGAGCGTGCAAATGCAATTGTTCTCCTTATATATACCAGCTTGTGTCGAATGCTCTAGGCGTAACTTTACAAATCTTTAATATCAGGCTTATCTATGTGAAATATTGTGGGTTTTTTAAATAAAAACAACTCAAAAGCAGAAATAAACTGAATGATACGACCATAATTTAACACGTGATATTAAGTGTAATTTACACAATTTACCTGATGTCCCCATGACGTGCCATTTCGTCCATGATATTCCTTGTAGGTATGTGTAAAATATTGTCTATGATATGTAGAACTCCATTCGAACACCAGACGTCGCTAGTGACGATATTAGCCTCGATATGACTTCCTTCAATGGTGAACCCTAAAATAAATACCTAACATGATTTTATTTTGACCTTTTTTTAAACAAAGCAATTATATAATGCACATTGCTCTGAAATAAATAATTAGCAGTCAATGTTGTCTGCAGACGAGAAAGATTTTAATATTGCTTACCACTGTCCAGATTCTGTATCGTCACTCGTTGTCCTCCGTAGGTATACTTTAGAACGACACTGTAGATTTCTGTGCTTGACAGAGATTCTCCTTCAATGATATGTCCTTTTAAAGCCTTTATAAAAGAAAGTATTATGATATTAATTTACGAAAAAGTTTGTCTTTAGTATTTCCTTATTTGATTTTTTTATTCAATATTGCTTACATACATCTAGCATTTAATATTTAGCTTGCCTCGAATTTAATTTTTACTTTAACTCATATTATTTTTATGCAAAATATCAGCTACCAAATCTAATATCTAATTAAGATTCGTTTTTTCATCAACTTCTAATTTTTTTTACATCGCTTTTAAATGTCATTTATTTTTATTATCTGATTGTGCGTGAGTTTTTATGAAGACTAGTTTGTGAAATGATATCTATCTAATTTAAGTTTCTTCATTTCGTTTAATCATCATTATAATCTGTGCAGTCTCACCCTCAGTGCTCTGTCTGAGTGCTCCACAAAAATGCTTTTTCGCGTCTCATTGCGCAGACTCATCATGGTAAGGTCAGAGGGCATGAAGACGGTGACCTTGCCCCCAAGGCTTGTGCGCCCCGAGAGAATCCCCTCTAGTTCCTGGAAGTGACTCAACATCTCGCTAATTCTCCTTTTGATCGAGAAAAATAAGTTTTCAAATAATTAGAAATTCACATTGTTGCGACATTTTTTATGAATATCCTTTGAATTGTTTTTTTTTAAATGTACATGTATAAAGAACCGTCATAAACATAACTATTATCAGTCCTTTTCTTTTGACATAAAAAATTTAGATATCATCGTTCATGTGTCATATATCATGAAAACAAAGCAAAAATATAACTGTAAAAAATTGATAACTTTACGTGCACAATAAAATGATAATTTGCAAATTGAATTGGCAGATATGTAAATAAATAACATCTTTATGCGAAATGCAAGCTTACAACAGCTGGTTGTTTCCTTTAATAGCGTCAAGAACTGTAAATTGGTCGAGCCGAAACACATTGGACACGATGTGAATGACACCGTTTGTACATCCGATGTCAGCCTGCTCAATTTTAGCCAAAACGTTTCCATTTTGAATGTAGATATCTGGAGCAAAAAGTGAATTTGTTACAAACCAAGAAAGGCAATCCTTAAGATATAAATAAAAAACCGTAAAAACTTCAAAAATATAAAGTTTCAAGGTAGTACGAGGGTGTGTACACTAATAAGGAAATTTAGTAACTGCCGAAATTTGCTTGGTTTCTCACCATTATTAAACTTTCGGACTGTAAGGGTAAAGTTGTTGATGGTCTTCAAGGTTTTCCCGTCGGTGAGGTCTGCAAAACTGACGTCGACTCCTTTAACGATGTGAGCTCCCAGAACCTACAAAAGAATCACAAGATTCAACAATATTACAATAATGTGAAATATTGTTCTATCTTTTTTTTTAGATTTCTAGGGGGTTTTTTTAAATAAAAATTCCGCAAAAAGCAATATTGGGCAAAGTAGCTTTTTTCACTTTATTATCCGTCATAAGTAAATTCTACATATAGTTTAATACATAGAAGTGGCAAACATTTTCCCCGTACTGATAATAAGGTTTACATTATACTGTAATGATGGTGTAATAATTAAATCATTTCATGAATGCGCAAAATGGGTGGGTCGCGCTGTTGTCTTTTTATTCAATATAGGTATATAATTCTACTGCTACTATCTCCCTGCATAAATTTTAGGTGGTTATATATGCATGGTTTTCATTTTTTGAATGGTCCATTCGAACACCGTGTAGAAACGATCTTCCCAGATGGCTCGCGATCTGATTGGATGGAATCCCGACCTACTCACCTCGCTTCGTAGTCGATCGTCCTGCGCCATTTGTTGCTGTAAGGTCCTGGGTACCTTAGCAAACGCGTCGTTGTTTGGCGCAAAAAAGGTGAAGGTCTCAACGGTACTTTGTATGTGGGACAATAGGTCCCCAGGAATCCCATGAAGGTGGCTGGCAAAGATACTACAAACAAAGAGAAAGCCAGTTTTGTTTATTAATTATAGAAAATGACATGGTTAATTGTAACTATGAAAATATTTGCGACGATCGAGGGGGGTGGGGGGGGGGTTCTACATATCTACTTATGTTTCGTCAAATCTACCAATCATGCCAATAATGTTATTTAAATGAGAGTCTGCTATTAAATGTGAAACTGCAGAACTGTTGTGATCAATAATGACCCCTCTTGAATTACGAAAAGAGAGATTTTAATCATCAGACAAAGGTTTAATCACTTTATGTTTGAATCTACATACTTCAACAATTCAAGCATCGTTTAAATATGTATCTGCTTCGGTAGTCTAATCCTCATCCGAAAAAACATGTATAGATAGAAACCTCTCGGACCTACCTTAGTGACTGAGTGGTGTTTGTTTCTACAAATACAGTCTTATAGATGAAGTACAGGATGTGGTCGATCACGTGAACAACGCCATTTGCAACCGGGATGTTAGGGAAGGTAATTTTGGCGCGAATCCTGTTGCTCTGAACAAACACTAGAAAAAAAGACAACACATTTGGCAAATAAGTTTGTGTTTTTAAAGATTAAAACTTATCTTGGTCATATTTTCATTCAAAATGGTCTTTATTTTCAGACTGATAAGAATACTGTTTGCATAAACGCCTCAAATAAAATAGTTTGAATATTAGTAGCTGCATACCATCCTCCCCCTCTCTGACTAAATGGATCGTTCCTTTCATGCTTTGAAGGTCCTTCAGCTCGCCTCTTGCGGGGATAAACAGGATACTGTCTCTCACAAGATGGGCGTGAATAGTCTGTAATGGCAGTATACATCGGGTGAATCATAAAGTATTTAATATTCATAAAATGTCGAAATAATGTATACATGGAACCCCCCCCCCCCCCCCCCCCCCGTATAGCTTTCGCCCCTTTTGTCTTCGTTGTCAGCGTTTGAATTTGAGACAAGACAAATTCCAATGTCTCAAATTATCTCTCTTTAAACAGAACTTTATCTGAGCGAATTCAGAACACAACCGATTGCAAGTGTAGAAGGGCGAAAATAATCCTGTATACCGTATCAACGCTTATAAAAAGGAGACTGAATGGTAAATAAATTAACCATCAGATCTGCTTTAAAAAATTCAAATACGACAGAATGGGCCATGAACTATTATTTGGTAAAGAAAATTTCCAAAACTTTTAGCACTTACAGAGTTCGTCCAGTAAAAGATGTGAATACGGAATAAAAATGGCCAGACCATCCTGTCGTTTTGATATAAACGATGTTTGAAATAATCTAAAATAATCTAAACTGGCGCTTATTTTATACATTCCAGGCCTATACGACGTACATGTACATGCAAAAGAATAGAGGACCTCACATATTACTTCGATAATTAGGCCTTTTTAAGCTTTTAAGATACACATTTTCAAATTTTAAGACTACAGCCAGGGAGTAGATAATTTTTCATATGAAATATACTTGTAGATTAATTTTCATGTTGGACAGATTTTTAGAGATCCATATGGTTGCAAAACCTAGATTATATTAAAATTGTCGTAATAAGTTATGGGCTTTTTTCTACATAGATAAACTTACATAGTTAAGTAACGTTGTATTGAAAAACAAAATATCCTGGGCTTTGCTTGGCATTGGAAACAAGATGGCGTCGGGCGGGACGAAGGCGGTAAATTGGTGATCTATGCTATTGGTTGCTGCCTTAGTCTCCGGGGCGATAATGGAGGCCCTGGCAATTGACCTGTGGAACGAAAATTATGTATATGTCATATCATATTTGACCATACTAAGAACAGACTTTTATCTTATATTGTATTCCTGAATCAATCTAATGATACGAAATTATGCAATAATTATGAAGTTGACACCTATTTTTATAAATCATACTGTTTTCCGAAAGCTCCGCGACAGTGTTTATTCTACATTACTACTTTGAAAAACTTACTGAAATTCATATCCCGGAATATCCGGATACAAGAGATAATCGTGCAGAGTTTTGCCACTAGAGACTGGGGCCAACATCCGGTCTATGATGTACAGGACGCCATTACTGCCGACTATATCCCTGACCAATAATTCGGCGCCATTTACAGTGATAATCTAAAAAAAATAATCTCATAATTACATACAGTAGCATATTAATGTTATCTTAATTATAGTTATTTTAGTAGCTGGAATTTGGGTTTTGTGTGTGTGTGGGGGGGGGGGGTAAAATAAAATAATGGAGTTTTGGAAATCTGAGATCAATGTTTGTACGCAATACTTTATTTTGCAGCGAAAGAGCGTTGAAATTTAGCAATTTCTATAAACTTGAATAGTGAGAATTCAATCATGAATTTTCAGCATATTAAGTTTTGATGTTTTGATAATTCTATTATGAGGAAATATCAACAAAAACCGTAAATATAATCCAATCCATGTAATGATGTATTTTTTACAATGTTTTACATTAGATTTCGGAATCCATAAAGTAAAATGACATCAGAATTTTTATGTTCCAGCATCCAATAGATATTTACTGTTCACTAATTACGAGGTTTTTTAATGTATCGCCATCCAGTGAATTTCAAATACTTTAAAGAATGACATTTAACACGTTTCCTCAATTTGCAGATTTCTTCACGCCATTGTCTTGCACTACAGACCATGACTTGTTGAACAGAAATAGACTTTCTTTCAATTCTGCAGTTGTCTTATTAACAAGCTGCCAGAAATCTGTCATATTGAAGGACTCGTGTAACATCTCTCCCCCAAAAATCGTCTAATCTGGGCATAGAATATGTATTCATGTGAATATGAAGGATAAGAGTGTTTTAATATTTGTAACATCTGAATTTTTAACGAAAATAAATTTGCATTCTTTAGAAAAAAGCGCAAAGTGTGACGTCAATTTATTCATTTATGCGGATTGTTGTATTTTTTAAAGGTTGTTCGCATATTATGTTTTACCTATTAACATAATTAAAATAGCAGTAAAATAGAAATTAAAATGTAATACATGACATTTTTATAAAACCAGGTTTCAAATTGTCGCAGTGACTCTGAAGTTTCCGTTACTTCACGATGCTAATTCTATTAACCCTTCTCGTATGCGGGGTTTTTTTTCATATTTCACAATTATCCCTATGTGTCTTTCCGCACTCAGGTCACGTAATACGATCATAGTAAAATTTGTGTTTCTATTACATTCAGTTGCAACTAATAATTACGAAATGCAATTATGATAATTTCATTCCTTGAATATTGATCGATATGAAATCATATACAAAGCATCTATGTTGCATTTTCTTTCAGAGATACTAGTACATGTAGTTATGTAGTTGATACAACGAAAGTCAGCGAAATCCTTTTGATATGTTTTGACTCAGTTTTTTCAATACAATAATGATATACGATAATGAATATTAAGAGGCATTCAAGTAAAATTTATATTCAGATGGTCGTAGTTTCACGATCTCTCTGAATTGAAGTATTGGTACTGTAGCTATCCCCCCCCCCCGGGCCCATTCTGCCTGACCCGGACACCCCGAATGTGTGTTTGTAAGTGTTACCTTCTCACTTCCATCGTAGAACAGGTTGAGTCTAAGGTTGTAGTTTGAGGGGTGTTTGGATATTACGGTCTGACCGTCGACGATTTCATCCGCAAAGATTTTTCCCCTACCTAAAAAAAATAATAACACAGATACTAGTAATCAATTGATAAAACTTTTTTTCTTTCAATGTTATCTTAACGGAACATCATGGATAAAATAAGGAGTTTTTAGTGCATTATTTATTAATGTCCTTTGCACACAAAAAAAACCAGAAATTAATGCCAGGTACAGATTATCAGATCGGTGTGGTAAAGGACATACATGTAGAGCAATGTAAACGTGATGAATGGTCTTCTTTGTCATTGCATGCATTGTAAGCCAATTAACTTACATGTACTTATTCTTAGTGAACGATAAATAAATAATTTAAAAGATAAAATTCCAAAAGGTCGGTCAGATTTTTTGTTATATTTCGAAACAACAAAAAAAAAAATTAAATGACAGAATTTACGTCGATTATAAAAAAAAATCATAATTTTATAGTTTTAGCATTGATATTTTCTTGTGCTGATTTCCTCTTTTAAAACTCAGGCGTTCCATTTATCAGAATATAAGACATATATTTCCTTTTTTAAGACAATTGATTTGAACATCATTAGTCCAGCTTTTCTATGTTTAATAAAGAGGGCCATTTGTAGACGGTATTGATCTCCTTTAGATGGAGAGCTCTATTTAAAAGGAATATGTACGGATTTTGATTTTTTTTTTTCTTTACTAAATAATAGATTATCGCTTAACAAATCATATCTTCCAATTTTCGGCAAATCTGATGGTTAATTCGATGACCATCTCTCCTCCTTACTTTCAGCAAAAACAATCATGTGTGAATGAACTTGACACGTGTCTTTCCTCTAAATTCATAGTACCTGTTTTTTGTATTCTTGTACTACTTAACCTTAGATTTTAACACAGCAATTAATTATCGCTAATAATTATGTCCATACATTAAAAAGAAAAATAATAATTAATCATGTAGGGCAAAAAAAATTATGTCACTATAGTCAATGAGAATAACACGAATCTGATGTGGGTCATTTTTATAACATCATTATCAAGATAAAAAAAAATCATTATTGATTCAGCGATCATTTTTTAAAGGCAAAATGGTCATAAAATGTATAAAATAAAACACAAGAAGAGTATAAAAAAATCAAATATATGTAAATGTACATATGCATCATAGAGAAATTCAAGTCAAATATTTTTATAAAAAGAAAACATTTCTTATCCCATGGCTTTGAAAGCGCTGTAATATTTTTTTAGATGATGCGTTTGACTTAATGTGATAAATTTGGTCATAAAAAAGCAAGAAAACTCAATTTTATGTAAATGTACATATGTATATACATTTTAGAAAGTCAAAAAGGTGTTATAAAAAAAACTGTCTTTATCCAACGCAATTATAAATTTAACAGGTGATACATTTTTAATTAAAGTCATAAATTATAACATATATATAATAATGTGACCGTTGACATTTTACACGCTGTGCTTTATCTACATTTTTTTTCTTATATACACCTCACAACGCCAATTTATCACAAAATTCCAAATCATTTCACCTTTAAAAAATAAATTAGCATTACAAGACATTTTGGTAAAAGAATTATAAATATTTGGTATTATTTTTTTAAATATCATTCATACAGAATAAACACGCAATTGTAATTTTTTTATCCCTATCTGTAAATGTGATATGTGGAAGATGCACATCACTAGTTTGTTTTTTGTGGGTTTTTTTTTTTTTTTTGTTTTTTTTTTTGTTTTTTTTTTTTTTTTTGGGGGGGGGGGTTGTTTGGGGTTTTTTTTTTAGGGGGGGGGGGAGGAGGTGAGCTGTTTAAAAAAGTTGTAAGCAAGATTTCTTTTTTAAAAGATAATGTCACATATTTTTGAGCCTCTTAGCTAATATATAACGAAAGAGCAATGTTTTTGGTACATCTTTGTCAGTGAATAACTATAATTCAAAACTTTCAAACTTTCGTTTATAAATATGAATAAAGAGAGAGAGAGAGAGAGAGAGAGAGAGAGAGAGAGAGAGAGAGAGAGAGAGAGAGAGAGAGAGAGAGAGAGAGAGAGAGAGAGAGAGAGAGAGAGAGAGAGAGAGAGAGAGAGAGAGAGAAGACGGGTGTTGAGGCTGTTAAACTTTCGAGATTAAATGATGTCAACGAATTATTCTACAGTATATAAGCTAATGTGGATAGTGCACCAGTTTAAACCTTACAGACGTCAGTCATGTCACACAAAAAATTAACGACTCTTGTTTTTTTGCAAGAGATTTAGGATCGAGTATTTTTTTTAGCTGGGGGAGGGGGTGGCTGGGTGGGTGAGTGGGATGTCTTACCTATATGGTATAACATTAGCGTCGTCACGCTCTCTCGGTCGTCGAGATTGTAACCATATTTTGATTGGACGTCTTTGAATTTCCAGAACACTTCAGAGGAAGGTATGAAAGCCGTAATGTCCGGCTGTTCAAATTGACTCCCCAGGTTATTCTTCAGAATCAGATCGTCTGCCTATATGGAGAAAGATTTGATAATTTTTAACCATACTTAAGAGTGGCAAAGACAAAAAAATATGTGAAAATAAATTTACGGAAGCATTTAAGTGTCGGTATATGTTTTTCGTTATCATATTCCACAAGAGTTTGAATTGAAAGGAAGCAATACAAGCACATATGTATCAAACAGAAATATAAGGGCATATTCCTGGTTTGATAGACCAGTCGTGAAAAGCTGTCTTTTTGGGGAAAAAAATTTCAATGATAAAACTCTAGAAACGGTATTATTCATTATTCAATGTAATTTGAGCGAACTCTATACTTAAATACATGAACAGATAGGTTAAACAGTACATGTACGCAATGACCGCGCACAAGTACATGTTTACACATATTGTGCATGTCCAAAATTAATATCTAAGTAAGTGAAAAGTCGGTATAAATGTATTTTGGTAGTATTTATATACAGTGTGTACGCTTTTGTCACTATATACGTCTACAACAGTTACTGAATATTTCTGATAATTCTTTATATTCAGAAAGCTTTTAGCGGACAAAGAACATGGCAGCAATAAAGGATAAAACATAAATCGTATCTGGTATGTTTTTTATGTCCAGTTTAATAGCCCGTGCCTCGTTAAAACCCTTGTAATTAATTAGTGGACAAGTCACTTTTGACAAGTTATGGACGGGCAATCATCACCGACGCCGAACCACGTGACCTTTTGACTGGTGGCCTCGCCCCTCACTGGTGCCCATTCAGCTAGTGACCGGTTCGCGCCGTACGATGATTGGGCATTGGCCAGAGACTGGCATGTTTACATGTGGTTCTTATTACACTTTTTTACGCTTTAACAATTTAGTTCGTACCAGCACCTTATTAATTCCAACGGAATATGATATTCTCAAGGTGTTGCAATTGAGTGCATAGATAATGAGAAAGATCCCGACTTACTTAAACGGCGTACATGTATATACTCTACATGTATGAAAAATTTAATGAAGCCATGATATTTTTGAGGCTCGATGTCAAAAAATTGATTTTAAAATGCAATTCAATAGAGTAATTTCTTTGATTGTGATTGTTGAAGGGTTTAATAATTTTGCATCACCCAACCTTGAAAGACAGGAGCATTAATTATCTCCTGCTTTTTGGTAAACCGTTTAAACGGAAATCATTGGAAACGCTTTATTAAAATAATTATAAATTTAATGATGAATTACGATATTTTGTTTTTCAAATTCAGTTTGATCCTGAGTTCAATTTATGAATGCGTGATACTCCATACTCAAGTTTTTAAGTGAAATGAATACTTAAAACTACGTAAGAACAATTAAAAAAGGTATTTTTAAAATACAATTGGACGGTTGAAACTGAATGCAGATCTCTGCATAATTATACAAACTTGTACTGCGAGGGGTATTCTGTAGGATTTCATTGTTATATAAAGAAGTAGTTGATAAGTTTATCGGTTTGTGTGGGGTTTTTTCTTCTTTTTTTTTTTTAGATTTGAAGTCATTAAAAAAGAGCACTCAATTAAACCATTAAACAACCAACGCAATCATTATAATACATTTCGTAACAAAAAAGACCTATACAATAAGATACAACAATCGAGAGAACGACGCTAATTGGCCAACAGTGACAAGGTAATTCGCGCCACCTGCGAAAACAAGAGAACCTGGCCATCCCACAGTGTGTCCAAACAGACGCGCGGCACCAGCTAAAATCACTCAGGCCCGGGCGCCCAGTACATCTGTGTGACCTTACAGTAACGACCCTCCGTCGTAAAGCTATTGGTGGTGGGTGATAAAAACACAGGTGGTTCCTATCCTGTCTTCTTTGACTTTGGCCTAATTCTTGGTGGTGTGGTGGTGGTGGGGGGGGGGGGGGGGTTATTAAGTGAATAGAGGATAGTTCAAATGTTATGCATCTGGTAAGGTTTTTGATTAAAGCAACAAGTGCTGGATGAAGAAATTTGCGATAGAGCAAGCTTTCAACACTGGGTTGACAATGCTGAAAAATGCATAACATCTCTGCTCTCTACTATACTTCTGTTGTATGCCTGAATGCAGATTGTCATTAGTTGTATTTATGATGGTCGATCTATATTTTTACAAATTCCTGAATAAAAATACTCCGGGTATACTATCCAAGTATGTTCCTAGAACTTTGTCCGCGATGAAGAAGTATGAATTTGGATTTGAATTTGAATTCACGAGAGAGAGAGAGAGAGAGAGAGAGAGAGAGAGAGAGAGAGAGAGAGAGAAGGTTATTTAATGTATGTATTACAAACGAATTATGGTCGGGAGAAAGGAGGGGGTGTCTGGAAAGTGAAGCGTAGGTGATGACAATTTGTGTTAATTACTAATTCTACATTTTTGGGTTTTTACACTAAATATACATTTGTTTTCTCTAGTTGCTCTTGCTGGAAGTGGGCATATACATGTGTATGCGTTCCTTCGTGCACTACAACTTTGTTTTTCAATTACGTTAATTTATTTTTAATTGTCAGGAATTTTTGACAGAGATATATAGCACTACATTCCATTCGCTAAGGATTTGAACGTGCTCATTAATGCGAGCAATTGAAGTTGGGCTTTTTTCCCCTGTGTGTCCAAAATAAGTTGCTGTCATAAATTATAATGAAAATTGATTCTTAAGACATTAAAGTGCTATATAACTGTCCCTTGTTAAGATATTTATTGTGAAGAGATTGTCATTCATTTACAAATGTCATCTGTCAATCATGCAGTTTTTTTTTAACCGATGCAAAATAATTAGCTTTGAAATATGTGATCTCTGTCAGAAATCAGCATCTTGCACATGCCTTAGATATTTTGAAGGGATTTTTTTTGGTAGGATGTATTTTTGTTGTATCTTTTTTTTTATGATACCGTATCTTTATAATTACTAATTCTCTCTCTCTCTCTCTCTCTCTCTCTCTCTCTCTCTCTCTCTCTCTCTCTCTCTCTCTCTCTCTCTCTCTCTCTCTCTCTCTCTCTCAGCTTATATCCCTATTGTACAATATATCAGACACACGATCTCCAAATTATTGTAGCCCCACACTTTCTTTCATCCCTCCACTCGATTAAGTAACACCAACAAGACAATATTTATCCACCAGGGACCGATAAATCGGAGACACGAGACCCCGGGGAAAGATAACATGTCAGAGTATCACACAGCATTAAATTGATTGGAGGAACCTAACGCATTTATAAACTGTTGTTAAGAGTTCCTCAAGAAGGTTTATTTTTTCTCTCTCTCTCTCTCATCCTTTCTCCCTCTCATTTGAAAGGGCGGATCATGGTACTGAATAATCAAATTGAATATTCTTTCAGCTAACGTGTTGGGTGTTTCATTCACCTCTTTACCACACGAGTATATTGGTGTCTTTTGATTTTCTATTGTATGCGTATGCGATTTTTTTTTTTTTTTTTGGGGGGGGGGGGGGGTTCCCGTTCGATCAACAGTGTATATAATCATAACTTTTATAAATAGCTGCATGTATAAGGATTATTCAAATAAAAAAAACTCACCCCTCTCAATCGATTGATTTCGCTGATCAGCTGACGTATGGTCTTCGATCTGGTCACATCTGATGATGACGTCACGATCCCAAATAAAAACACCAACAGACAGACGGACGTTGTCAAAAACTCCAAATACCGCATGTTTTTAGAACCCATTTTTGCAATTATCTCACAACACTCTCAAAACTGGCTCTCAAAATTCACAAAGGAGTTTCATCTTCAGCCATGAACGTTAAGCAGAGAAAAAGCCCGGATGTGATTTTTTTTCTACAGCGGATTTTTGATTTCTTCTACTGCTTTTATCCCATTATGAAGTTACACTGTGTAAAGTGACTTGAGAATCTACCGCCACGCGCTGTGTCAATAACACTACAGTGCCTTCTAGGAACGATCCTCCTAAACAATGGACGCCAATTAATGACCGCATGTAATTGTCTAAAGATATAAAGTATTCTCTGGTGTCACAGTGGGGCCTCTGACCTTGTATGTAGGTCAAACGGCAATAATTCTCTGCGAGGGCACACAACAGCTGGGGTATTCTTGTGTTCTTCTTCTTCTTTTTCCAGGAATTTTGTTGATGAAGAGAAGCGGAAAAATGGTATATAATGTATCCTTAAGTGTTCTTCAGTCTCGAGGGTTGTAATTGCCTTTAGTTGTCTACACGCCGCTATTGAATGGAATTGGACTGGAGTGTACTTTCTGCAATGACAGAATAAAACTTATTTATAGCCAGACTAACAATTATGAATTCCCTTTCAAACACACCTACATGTAAATCACCCAAACAAGCAAAGCTGACCTTAATATTAATATGAATAACAAAATAAAAAATAATTTTTAAAAAATATTTCGTGCGAGCATTTGGGCAATTGATAAGTAGCTCGAAATTCTTCATCATTTGATTTATGTGTATAGGTAAATAGGGACATTTTATCAACCTTGGAATAGAATAGTGCATCAAATATAGATTAGATCTTTATGTCTGTCGCCATCGATCTAATTGGGATGCAAGAAAAATAATTTTTTGAGTGATAAACGGTCTGAAGTTGACGCATTTAACCGAGTTCTTTCTTTCATGAGAGGCCTTCAGAACTCTTCAACCGCACTCTCGGCTGTCTTCGTGCAATTCCGACCACATTTTACGGAAACACCCGACAACTCTGTTACACAAAACTTGCTCTCCGGCATACCTCGGCCGATTCATATCTCATAATGTAGGTTACGGAATCGGCAAAGATTTGCCGAATGCATAACTTGTTGCGTCCGTTATAATTCCGCTACTACCGCCATTAAATATGATATACTAAAACCGCTTCCGGAAAACCACGAGTGTTATCCGACAGCTTACACGTTCCTGCATGACGCTCTCTAAAATACCCGTGCAATTCAAAGGACTCGGGTATATATAACATATCTTTCTTTTCAAGATTGCACTCGTAAAAATGTAGGTACCCGTCTAAGTGTCTACCTTCTTTATCTATCTTTTAAAGAGACCATGAAATGGACCTTATGCTATAAAATTGCTATAACAATCTAGTGCAGGCTTTTAATGTGCAATTAAATAAAGATCTCACGCATTTTGATGCTCCCTTCAAATATTGCTGGTTTTATTTAAAGTTATAAAATAACCATCTGAAAATAATAATTAAAGAACTATGCATCCGAAAGTTTTGTCCTTTCCTTATCATAGTCATAATTTCATGTAAATTAAAAGTATTGAATATGATTTATCTTTATAAAATTTGTGCATATGCAGTAATCATTTTATCTTGATGTTGATCAGAGAAAATAAAACTTTCAAATGCGTTCCACAAAATTATGCGCATATCATTGCGCGCTCCGGATTCTGAAAATATTCGGAAATTCCCGCATGCGCCAATCTGACCGCTGATTCGTGAAAATGAAGGATACATTTTTTTGTCCAAAATGTATATTTCATATCCTCGTTTAACAGGGGTACAATGTCGAATATTTAAATGCATACCATTGAAATGCTGTAATTGTAATCTTTGTCCCTGAGGTTTTGGGTTGTAAGGTAGTAAAAGGGGTATCATTTTAATGCTTGTTCCTTATAGTTTGTCATGAGTTATGAGCGTTGAGTCCGTATTATTTTTGAAATATCACACCCGGCTAAGACGTGTGGCGGGCATGTCGTAATGACGACAGGGTGACACTAATTGAAGGAAACTTTAGACATTACATAATACCTGAAGAGACGCAGTTTATACTCAACCTGTAGTATCACATGCATTTATAATACCTCCATCGAAGTCTCTCTCTCTCTCTCTCTCTCTCTCTCTCTCTCTCTCTCTCTCTCTCTCTCTCTCACATATATGAAATAATTATTTTTTGTAAAATCGCTTGTCCATCTCACTCTCATTCCTCAACATTTGGATTACTTTTAACGCCCCCTTTCAACTTTCAAAATATTTTAACGACATCCCCATTTTTTATTCCTCTCTCTCTCTCTCTCTCTCCTCTCTCTCTCTCTCTCTCTCTCTCTCTCTCTCTCTCTTTTCGTGTACATCGAAGTACATCCTGCAAATGTTTTGCTAACCCTGTTGATGCTCCTATTGTTTCAGAAATTCACAACGTTAGAAACAAAACAAAACAGGAATTCCTTCGCTGAATGTCTAGCATTTCTGTTCATTGTTATTGTGGCAGGAATATGCGGCGTTACACATAGTACAATTGTTTGCATCAACAGATCTTGTTAGCGTGTTGATGATAAACACACACACATGCCAACAGATGCCGAAAACAATGCACCGGCTTCCCTATACATCAAAAGACAGCAAATTTTATCAGCTTGTGTGTGTGTGTGTGTGTGTGTGTGTGTGTGTGTGTGTGTGTGTGTGCAAACGTTTATAAATATTTGACTTATTTTTACTTGTTTCATTCATTTGAGATCCATTTCCAGTATGTTGGTTTCCTTTTTAGTAATGATGTAAGCAGTGGTGGTAGGCGGGGCAGGTTATGTGGCAAGTTGGGGGAGGGGGGGGGGGGGGTAGGGGTCAGATTGGAAATCACTTCCAAACTTTATGAATTAAAGAAGCTTATAAAAATTTCAAAAAAAATTCATTACCGCAGAATATAGAAATGTTCAGTAATATACTGAATGCAAGCAATATAGAGAAATCATTCGAGCATTAAAATTCTTGTTAGATATTATATACATGAAATACATCAGATCAAATAAAAAAAAGACAGGTATGCGATAAAAGGTAATTGAATATTTCGACATTTGTAGTGAGTTAATATTGATTTTTTCTTTCTTTTCTATACAGGTGATAATTTGGCAGTTGATAAAATCCGGGCCATGGGGCTATTTATCTTATATTATGGAGTCCCCGAAGTTTAAATGACAAATCGTGCTAAACTTATATATGAAGTTATCTACTGGAGTTCAATTGTAAGACGTTTGAAACGAGTTCTATATTAAATTCTTTTTCTTGCATCAGGGCAATTATATTTGTACAAATGTATATTGCCCTATCTCTTAATAATCTCTCTATTGAAAACTGTGAACGGACGACCAGAAATAACGGTGGACTTTATCTAGGCTATGAGGCATATTCAATTCAATTTGAATGTATGGCCTCGAAAACAATTCATTAAAACTGCATGATAGCATGCAAACGACCGCGCATCGAAAGCCAAACGTTTCATATATCTACGTTTAAAACTTCGAATTTACTACTCAATGTATGCTACAGTATTCATATGACTAAAATATGTGTTCAAATGGAACTTTTACTAGTTATTTTATTACGGGTTTTACATAACAAAGATTTTGCTACGGGCACTGCATATATACAAATGTATTATTTAGTCCCCATAGATCAAATATACGGACAATTGTTGACAATTGATAGAAATTGTAAAAATGTTTTACATGTTTTTATGAAAAGAGATATATTCAATATGCAATATATAATTTTGTATATTAGCCACTTAATCTATAGTTTCGCTAACAGAACTGATAAATGCCTTACCTCAAAGGATGAATTCAGAATATTCACTCCAACTTATTTCTGGCAAGAAGCACATTCAAGTGAAATTCCCTCACAAACATACGAAATCACTCCGTACCCAACAAAATTAACAAAACATGGACAAGAACTGCCTCATAAAAATAAACCGTAAAACGTCCCTTCTTCTTTTCAGGTGGAAAAAAAAACGTATACATATATCTACCCCCACATACCAGCACCAGAAAAGAGCTACATAGAGATCTCCATACGGCTTTAGAAAATCAGGGGGAGAGCCAACAATGGGCCTATCTGTTTACAAACAGGGGGTATGTACACGCGAGAGTATTTTTCAACAGCACGTAGCGGGTTCTGTTTATGTTGGGGATTTAACAGACCCAGGTAATATTACAGGTGATTCCGCCGAACAGCTGCCGGTGTTTTAAGCCTTCCGTGTTTTTCTTCGTCATTTCACGGATTTCATTTCAAAAGCTTTTGGACGAACTGACGTGAATGTATATTATATATATATTGAGTCAGGCACCCGTGGATTTTCTTTAAGGGGATTTTAGCTTCGTCGTAATGATTTATCTAGCATGGATGGATGAATCCATATTTTGATTTCTTTCTTCTCTCTTCTTTTTTTACCTTGAAATTGGTTTAACAAACAAAATATTCATTTTCAACTTATTTTCTTCAATTACTATTTAAGAAATTGAAATAAATGGGAAAGTATTTGATTGTGTGAGCATTCATTCGCACGAAAAAACGAAGACAGTGTAAAGGGAAAATATTTAAATCACAGGTGCTTTAAGATATAAACGTTTCTTGCAAATTCTATCATTTTGTTTTCATTTATTCAGAGCATATGGCCTATGACATCCTATTCATCTTTACAATTTTTTTTTATTTCAAAGTTTGTTCATTTTTTCTTTAAAGGGACTTGGAGCCGATTTTAGATCAAAATTTTAATTTTTAATTTTTATGTATGAAATGGTTTACCTGCGCATTTTAAACGATTAACCAAAATTTAAACGTTAGAAGTCAAGTTTTAAGAGAGATACTGAGGTAAGAATTCATTGTTATGTAAACAAAGCTCGAGTCTTATATTTGTTTACAAATAATGTAAAGTGTGGAATTACCATTTCTTTGACAAAATGACTCATGGCAAACAAAGTAAACTATTTCAATGTGTTCATAAATAATATTATCAACAGAAGAAAGCAACATTTCATTGAAACTCATACCAATAAACCATACATGTAAACAATAACAAGGCTCGAGCTTTGTTTACAAAACAAAGAATGTCAAACTCTGTATCTTGCTTATAACTTAATATTTGACTTTCAAGTTTTGACAAAAGATTTAGAATGGAAAAACAAAATTTAAAATTTTGAGCTCAAATCGTGTCCAAGTCCCTTTAACTGTGGATATCGGTGTTTTTGAAAATCGTAACTTCTCGGATCTTTCCGGCAAATCTGCCGAGAACCAAAGGTTGCGAAGTGTGTAAGTGACTGGCCTTCTATTCTCTACTGCCTACATAGTAAGTACAGTAATCAATAGATTATGTATATGCACTGGTAAATTACACAGAGCACTGCGACTCTAAGAGGGCAATTCGATCTATAAAAGCTATCCCAATCCGTTTGAGATTTCCTGACTTCTTGTCAATAACAGAAAGACTCCATTGGCAATAAGTGAGCACAGATAACATCACGTGATCTCCCTCTGTAGGTGATATTGGCAGTCTGTCTTGTATATTACATAATTACATTACTACACTTCGTTGAGAGAGAGAGCGAGAGGGAGACATAGAGAGAGACAGACAGACATTGCAATTAATTGTATTTTGCCTTGCAATTCGGTCAATTAATAGTATTAACACGTATTATCAAAAGCCATTTGATAATTTCGTCTTGCAAAAAGAAGTGAAAAATGAGGGGTGTTCGAGATAACTTTTTTGCGACATAGCAACCCCCAACTCAACGCACTGAGTGACCTCCTCTCGATGAATCATTCCCTAATCATTCTACTTTTTCCAAACATTCAGGATGGAGACAATTTTATTTAAATCGGAATTGATCCATCTCATAAACGGCTTTAAAACTGAATTTCGTAGACAAATATTTTTAAATGACTCAGAAATGTATTAAAACCCATGCGAAAGCGCTTTGTTGTGAAATTGGGGTGGGGCCGAATTAACCTATACAAAGTATGTTTAATTTTCCATTAAGATTTATGGCTTCATTTTATTCTTTATTGCTTATGATCTCTCTCTCTCTCTCTCTCTCTCTCTCTCTCTCTCTCTCTCTCTCTCTCTCTCTCATTTGGATTCCTTTGAATGCCCCGTTTCAACTTTTAAAATAATTCAACGACAGACTCCCAATTGCATTGCTCTCTCTCTCTCTCTCTCTCTCTCTCTCTCTCTCTCTCTCTCTCTCTCTCTCTCTCTCTCTCTCTTCTCTCTCTCTCTCTCTCTCTCTCTCTCTCTCTCTCTCTCTCTCTGGAAGTGATTACTTTGTATACTTTACATTTAAGCTTGAAATTTCACACCTAATCATTAATCTTCCTGATTTTACGTTTCAAAATGAACAACAAGGAATTCAAACACACTAAAAACACGCGCGATTTGCAAAGAAACTATTTGCAATTTCTTTCCCCTTTTATAAAAAAAGAAACTTCAATTAAAATACTCTGCGTTAAAATAACACAGTCTTTTTATAGTACACCTGGCCACCTTTCTTTGATGGCATTGGTTGAGAGAGCTGTAATCAAATGAAGAAAAAAAAACTCCTCGCTTGCCATATGTCGAGGGCCAAGAGTAATTTATTCGCACGCATAGCCTTTTTTTTTTGTAAAGAGATGATCATGCATTTTCTTCTTATTTTGTTTCCACATTGGCAACACTTAATACATGATTTCAAAGCCGCGCTAACCCCAAATATACCCAACCAAGCCCAACGGAAACTATTGATGACTAGTAATGCATTGTATGATGTATTTTTTGGCAGATTGAAAGAGATCGGTATATAATTAACCATTGCATTGCATTTCTGGAGTGTTTTATAGGGTTTTATTTGTCTAAAAAAAATTAAATAAAGATAAATAAAAAAAAACAAAAACTATAGTAAATTAAATATTTAAACTAAAAACATAACATACCATCTTTCCCAAATTAATCCCACCTCTGAATATAAACGTATATGTGAAACCGTATCAATTGTATTCCCTTTATATACAAACCATGTATAATTATTTTATATATAAGACGAACTTTCATTAATTTAGTCTTTAAAATATGTATTTATTTGTTTGAATTTTGGCCTTCCTTTCAGTCATCTCGTGCTCATTCATTTATTTTCTCTGATTATTCAGAATCTGTTTCATCTCTCTTTCTTTTTGTTTGATCTTTTTCGCATTTATTTACTTATTTGTTTAATTATTCAATTGTGTATCAGCAGAAAACTGATCTATATGTACCTATATTACCTATTTACATAAATTTAAACTGCACTCAAACAATTATGGCGAACAGCGTATAAAAAAATGTGTTAAAAATTCTTTAAAATAAAACAGATCACTTTACTCACGAAAACCTTATTTTGGCCATTTTTACACCAGGACAGCGTTGCTTATGGACGAGTTCTTAAATTCTTTTAAATCGGTGAACAATAAAATTTCGAACAAGATCTACTACAACTTTTTGCGTGTTTCGGAAATGCTACTGATGACTCGTCATCTAACCTAATTATGTCCCTGACCCCCCCCCCCCCCCCAACCAATTCTTCACCTGGCTACCTGAAGAAATACACACCTGTCAATCTGAGAAGTTTTAACACAGAGGCGAAAATGTCTTGAAAAGCCATAAAGGGCTCTCAAGAGAGAATGTTTGGACATTTTACACAGCCATAAACCAAGTTTAATTACACCGTAGTTCCACGTTGTTGATTTAAATGGAGTTGATATTTGAGTCATTTCAGGTTAAATGTACCCATTTAATGGGCGAATTATTGGTGTTTAATTTCTTGAGTCAGAGTATCAGAATTTTGATTTTCAACATATATTTTGGGGAGTTTTCAAACAGTTTTTTCTAATAACATTGAGTGTGACATGTTTTATTTCGCCGTGGACATAGGTTAATTTTATAAAAACAGCTGTAGCCGCGTGCATATTGTTCATTCATAAAAACTGATGTTCTTTTATTTTCGTCACGAAACAATGCAAGGTTTTTTATTTCAATGCTCTCTCTCTCTCTCTCTCTCTCTCTCTCTCTCTCTCTCTCTCTCTCTCTCTCTCTCTCTCTCTCTCTCTCTCATGCTTTTAAATAAGAACTGGGGCTAGATACTAGTAAGTTTTTTGTACGAATTCGAATGACAAAAAAACTTATTCAAAATCCTTGATCCGTCATGCATTACATTACCAAAATTTATTCCTTAACATTCTGTTATCCGCGAAATGTCACAAGAACGACAAAAAAGTTCTGTGTCGAACAAGAATCGGTGAATAATAAATCAGCAATAAGAATTGTCAGGAAAAATGACATGCTGTATAGATCAAGGTTTGTGAAGTCGAATTCGTGTGCGAATTTCTTTTTTAAGTTTTGGTTACAAGAATTCTAAACATCAGCGGGCACCTGTCGTAACTTTTAAAATTTTTATACGCGTGTCGGATGGTCTGATTGATATGATAATTGACACCATGCATGTTCTCTCTCTCTCTCTCTCTCTCTCTCTCTCTCTCTCTCTCTCTCTCTCTCTCTCTCTCTCTCTCTCTCTCTCTCTCTCTCTCTCTCTCTAATCTCGAATCAATCATGTAAAGATGAAAGTCAGTTTACGGGAAATAATGTATACGGATGAATATCAAATCTCGTCCACATTTAAATTTTTAGTACCAAAATGACAGTAAAAACGCTAGAAATGACAGAATATCTTGCCCTGTTTATTTACATATTCCAATTAACAGTTGGCAATTAACAAATCATCGAATTCATTTGGATAATTTACTGTTCTATACTTTACTTTACAATGAACATGGAAAATTTTAACTAAGTCAAAGACCCTAACTTCTCGGAAATTATAATCGATTAATATACATATGACCACCTGTTTCGTGACAAATATTAAAATTTAACACACATGTATAATGTGTCTTTTCCGAATAGAGACCAATCGATAATTTCAAACTGATGCAGGTAAAATAAAATCGAACTTTTTAGCCTTATTAAATTTAAATATGCATTATGCCACTGCAGAGAGAGAGAGAGAGAGAGAGAGAGAGAGAGAGAGAGAGAGAGAGAGAGAGAGAGAGAGAGAGAGACATTGCAACAGTAATAATTTATAGTTAAACAGTTAAATACATTGTATTAACTCATATCCAGTATCAATTATTTATACAGAGGATACACGTTATAAATAATAACAATACATTTTTAAAACGGCAATGCATTATTGTCATCGATATCAAAACATACAGGTGCACGTGCACGAGCATTCGCGTGCAGGCAGAAATAGCTTACCTTTATAGACGTTCGTCCTCTTGCTGTATTAAACTCCACAAAATGAAAGCATGAATCTGAATGTTCACTGTCCTATGATGGTATATACAACACCTGTACTAAAAGGTCACTGCCATTACTAGGTAACTAAACCACCAATAAAGCGAGAGAGAGCTAAGCTGCTCATTCACCATAATAAATATTCATAAGTAAAAAATTAAAAAAGTATAAAAATACCAATCCCGTGAAGGTGTGAAATTACATGCGAACGTTCATTAATAAATTTTGTAGAGCAAGTCCGGAGATTTAACAGGCCCGGAATACAATTGTCCGATCTCGATGTAGCAATCAGTCATCCCCTTTCCCGTTCCGGTCCACCGAGTCCGTGCATCGAATGGATACAAAAGAATAACATTTGTAATCGGTAATCATAGATGCTATCTGACAGAATTTAAAAGAAATATTTGAACAAAAAAATTGAAAGTTCTTCGGTTATGTGAAGACTTTAATTTGTAGCTCCAGGGGGTACTTCAAGTTTTGCCATTTAGCGATCTAATCCTTCGGAATACGCCCGGGTTTTATTGAAGGTGTCAGTGTTTTTGTTAAACTTCCGTTCCGCTACCTTGGGTTTGGAGTGAGGGTTCTCTTTGTCTGAGTAGGGTCGACACACTCTCCACTATTCCGTAAAAACAACTTTTGTTGACATCCCGAGAAATTATTCGGGAAATTGGACGTTCGCTGACGCACAAAACGACCACCTTTGAACGTACCCAGGATAGAAAAATCAAATCAAATTGCACAAAAAGGGCCGGAAAATGGAATTTCAATAGATGTCGTTCAGGGGAAGCAAATATTACCAATACATGCGCAAGAAATATACTTAATATCTAATCATTTTTCTTGTTGCACAACAGTTTACAAGCTTGAAGGAAATGTACTGTTACAGGGCGATGAAATGATTAATTTATCGTCGTTTTGCAGCAAGTTTTCAGAATGTTTACACCAAACCAAACACCGTCTTAATTACATCCTTAATTAACAGATGTACTCTCTAATAGGGAAAAATTAAGCGCGGGACACAGTTGACTAATTAGGTGTCTGCAGGGAAAAGAATGCAATTTTCGCGACGCTTTAAGTTCTCGCCTCTCTTCCTTTTCTTTTGGTCTTGTGTTCTTTAAACAAACCGTGCTCCTAGAATGTAGACATTCTATTCCAAGCTACAATCGAAGTACTGAAATTCGGGTCCTTTTATTTCTGATTGTACATACGGTACAATGTACACATTTGTTTTAGTTTTAAATTGCTGGTAAAATAAATGAAAATATATTTAGGTTACTTCATTTGCGTATGAGGGCATTGACATATAAAGCACCGTTTAGCCAATCAAAAAAGTTGAAGGGAAATTCCACTACATGTATGTTGCACCCTTTTTGTTAAGTTCGTTTGTTTTTATGGATTTTAGATATATTTGCCTCGACATAGATATCTAAAACTGAACATATTAGTATATATATCGACACATTTTGCGATACTGTCAGAATATGCCGAGAAATTTTCAAGATAAAATCCTAGATTATGTTCATGTACACGCATGGACTGATGATGCCTTTAATAAAAAGTTTAAATGCTATTTTAACGGCTTTTTTTCCTAAGAAGTGTTAAGATCCGTCTAACGCAATTTCATTGGACATTATTATATTTTACCCCGCCCACATGTTAATTTTCCCGCAGCATCCGCAGTCGTAAACACGTTGCATGATTTCAAAGTGGGGGTTCGATTTGCGTTGTGCCTTAGGCCGAGAAAAGGATACACGTACTTTCTTATTTGATCCAATTGCAGTTTTGTTTTCGTTGCATGCCATTAATTCTAATTGCAAAAGTTTCATTATGTCTACAG
This sequence comes from Magallana angulata, assembly GCF_025612915.1. Taxonomy (NCBI): domain Eukaryota; kingdom Metazoa; phylum Mollusca; class Bivalvia; order Ostreida; family Ostreidae; genus Magallana; species Magallana angulata. The sequence goes on from NC_069112.1 coordinate 19,247,291, forward strand.
TGTAATTTTAGAATGAGCTTAAAACAGATTTCAATTACCCTCCTGCTTTATCCATATATTTTAAAGTCAAAACTTAAAAAAAACCTAACTTAAACAGTCCAACAACCTAAAAGTAGCTACATTTTTTTAAATTGAAAAACAGCTTATCTGCTAACTTATTCTTACTAAAGGATTTTTGACCAAAAGAAATCGATGTATAGATACTGGTCATGAATCTGAAGTATCCAAAATACGCCCCACACATAGATTTTCTTTTTTAGTCATATTATGACATATGTGTTCCTTTCAAAATGTGAATTATTCTTAATAACAGTCATGATTTTTATACTACTTGATGTGTAAATTTATTTCTTGTACTCACAACTACATTTAAGCTTCTATGCGCTTTTGTTCACAAATGCCAGGATGCTAATGTCTCATTTTTCAAGAGGGTTGCTTGCATGGGTCGATTTAAAATACTGCCAACCTTTATTGTATGTGAATGTATTGTTACTAAGTTTTGCAAATGCGCGGTTGATCGAGTTATGTGCATATGTTTTAACAGAATCAAAGAAATAAATTTAAAAAATAAGATGCTATCTTTAGTGATTCATGCGGATTGTGTAGATTTCTTCTGCAATGATTGTTATACCCTCGTAATCGAAAGCATTTTATTATTAATATCGACATCTTTCTTTTAACAAATTAATCAACTGTTTGGAAAGAGTAAGTAAAATAAACTATTGTTAATATACATCAGTATGTAAGATAAAAGAAATAGCCAAGATCGATGTCTTACATGGGAATTTGACTCTAGCTGACTTTCATCCTTTTGATTATTTCGTGCAGACCATGATTTTTCTTAGGTAGCTATGTATTTCGACCGATCGCTAAACGGGTTGTATAGATGTCACTCTGGCTGTTTTTATTAAATAGCGCTGTGAATTATAATCGGTTTTCTCAGAAATAGAGGAGAAAACACTCACAATACATGTAGTTGAAAATTTATTATGGTAAAATAAAAATAGCTCAAAATTTAGTTTCCGTATACATACTTACTTGTTTCTCAGTTTCATTTCTGTAATCTAGAGTTTTATTTTCTACAATATTGATAGTACCTGACATGGTATTTTGAAGAGAGTTTCAATAAGACATTATTTTAGTAAATCAAAGATAAATTCTCATATTAAATGGTTTTTCTTTACTCTCACATATGTTCCATGCAGTTGTCTTATAAAGCGGGATAACTCTTGGTAGAAAAATAGCCTCTGATACAATGGAAGTACCAAGAAAAAAAAACGTATTGAAATACAATAGCAGCTTGATCGTAGTAATAGTTTTGCACAACATCACATTCTCGAACGAAGGGAAAAATGTGGTATTCTAAAAGGCTTATCGGTATCATATCATTTAATCGGTTTAGAGACCATGTTTACTAGTAACGATATTGATACTGTATGAAAAGTGTGTGCAAAAGGTGGGGGTGCAGTGCGCAATGATATTTATTCTTATATAAATATATATTTGAATATATATAAGAAAAAGGTCCTAATAAATATGAATTAGTCCACCTTCAATATACAAAGAAACAAAATGTTAAACGACAAAAAATCAAGGGGTCATTTAACTGGTGCGTTCGGTTTTCTAGATAGAAAAAATATTTAATATATAAAATACATATTTTTTTTTCTCAAAGTTGAGGGGCAGCCCCTCTCCCTATTGTAATTTGCCAATAGAGCTTATGTGTGTACATATGATCGAGGTATTGCTTGATATGTAATGATCATTGTAATCTCTGGAATAACGATGTAATTTGACTTAACATTCATTAAAATACATATTTGGTGTTTGAATACTACATATTGTGAGTGTGTTTTGAGAGGATGTTTATCCTTGAGAGGACCTATGATTGTAAGACATAGTCCTAGGCACCTGATCCTACCTCAAATGTAATGGAGGTCCGTGTTGGCTCAAGGTTTGTATTTTGACCATCACAGACAGACCAAATCATTGGCATTTCGTTTTCTACCTATTATGACATTTCCCAATTTTGACATTTACCTCGATTATGACATGCCCAAATGTGAAAAGGAGCACACGGCGGGTCGGGGTGCGACCGGTCAGCGGAGGATGCTCACTCCTCCTAGGCACCTGATCCTTCCTCTATCTATTTGGAGGTCCGTGTTGCTCTTCTTTGAATTTGTATTTCGTTTTATGGACTTTTTTAATATGGTTGACAGTTTGTTATTGTCATTTTTTTCATTGGTACAATAATTGTATTTCGAAAATGACAAGTACCTTTCAGATGGATTTTTTTTACACTATAATATTATCATAAATGTAACATACACATCAGCGTATTTGTTAAATGACTTTGTAGAAGGAAAATAGAAAATGGTACAATATTAACCCCTGTCTCACTCCAATAACAAAACTATCGTGCATTTTGCAACTCGGAATTACAGTGATTTTAGATTTACAGAGATACCTATAATCAGTTTATATTCAGTTAAAAGGATAAGTGTTTTTACTAATATACAAGTTTATTTTCGTCCCATGTTATTTTCGCCCTTCATCATGTGCAAACAACTCCTTCTCGTTTTGAATTCACCCAAACAAAGTTGTGTTGAAAAAGAGATAATCTGCAATGAGTGACATATTCAATCTCAAATTTGATGTTTGATTCATATATTATTTTTACTCAGCAAAAACCTAGCTGCAGTGAGTTTGTGCAGCATGAGAAAACATAAAAGATAATAGGAAGATAAGGAGATATACCCAGACGTCAACATATGTATATCCTGGTATAGATAGAGGATGGGAACTCATGAAAATATAACAATAGGATATACATATAAGGGAATAGTCAACAATGAAAAGACAAGGATGAAGAAACAAACACGCAGGAATGGGACTTGTGTGAACAGAGAATATAATTATGATGACAACACATAATTATAAGGAGTTGGACATACACACACTGTACTATACTGTTTAAGACACAAACAACACGCAGTTCCTTCAAAAGTACACAAAGGAATATACGTATATATATGTGTGTTAATACGACATTACATGTCTTTCCGTCTAACCTTTGAAAGTAGAGGTTTTGAGAATACAGATGGATTCGTGTGAATATATAAAGATAATCAGCATATAGCAAACACGTTTTCAAAGAGAATACATCCATTCGAGGCTGTTCGAATACCATAGTTGTTGGATCCAAAGAATAATATGAAGTTCAAAACATGCATGACTATTGCATGAACAATTTTGTAGAGTGTCTTATCAGTAGGTGTACATGTACCTATCAAGTGCCTCTCATTGAAAGGACAAGCAGTCACTTAAAGAAGGGAGATAAAAATTGATAAGCGTCCAAACAAGTCGATACGCACGCGACCGAGAGATACCGAAAGTCTTCTGTTGCATCGTCAGAGAAGTTCCAAACGACACTGGTCGCTATATTACCATAGCATCAAAATATTGTGGCGGTGCGTGTTTATAAGGAACAGTTCGGCATTGTTTAAGAATTGGCGATTACCGCACGATTAACAAAAACGATAAGGGCGCGGTGTCATATTGTCCACTATACTTCAAGAGGAATATCTCCTCCATATTTCTGGTGCCTGGGTAGAACTGATCGACCGAAATGGATAAACTTGTCAAAAAAGAGAAAACCAACGTAATCCTTGCACAAACATGTTAATCTCGGGACATTTTTGCAAATATGTACGATTTCACCGACCAATTTTTCTCCCACTCGAACATATTACTCATCAAAGAATTAGATTGTCCACTGACGGACGTGAGGGTGGAGTTTTTTGACGGCTGTTGAGTTTCCGAGGAGACAACTTGGGTCGAAGCACGTGAAGGCACGTCTAACCCCTCTGTGATAACCGGAAACCCCTCTCTGTCTTGCTGATAAGAATTACTCCACAGTTCAATGATAGATAAATAGGCTCAAGCAAGTACACGCTTCTATTGTGATATATTCTTGAAGATATTCTACCATTACTTATTTTTTCTACTTAAAAGCTGGGAATAAGCATATTATTTTCGGAATTTAAAAGGAACCAATGTGATTCCGTGAAATATTCTTCCATAAATTAAAAAAAAACTTTCCGAGTTTTCCAACCAAAAACTTTTTTGCGAGGACGTTTTTTTTCATTGAAATATGGACCACGTGGTGTTGGGTTTGCTGGTCCTCTGTACTTTGCTGGTGTCCGTTAGCGGACACGGTCGTCTCTTGGACCCACCCTCCAGGTCCAGTATGTGGAGATTCGGACTCAGCTCCGCCGTCAACTATAACGACAACCAACTGTCCTGCGGAGGGTTCGCGGTAAGTCGTCACGATTTCCTGCAATCGTAAATCCTGGAACCTTTTCGGGTCTTTCTAGCACAGCTCGACAAAACACATCGACAGTTTTTACTTCGATTATAATGAAATCTTTAAAACACAAAATAAAGTTTCCTTTTATTAAATTTGAAAGCATTGACTTTTTATGCATAACTCTTAATAAAAATAACCTATTTTACTTAATACATGATGCTATGAACAGACTGTTTAGACCCGGCTTGGAGTAAGACTCTTGCATACGCACTTTTTCGACGTTTTAAAACTTCGTAACTTAATGATGATAACAATGAAATTTTACAAACCTCGTTACTTACTATTCACTTTTACAAAAATTTGATTATTGTACATCAGGAAGAACAATAGCCAAATAAATATTGAAAACGAGACATTAAAACAAAAACAATGAATTTATAATCAACGTTAGCTCGTTATATATCTGATAGGTAAACTGTAGACCACCCAACCGGCTTGACTAAACATATACTGTATACAGAGAAATATTCGCCCCTGTTTTATTTTCGCCCCTTTCGCCCTCGTTGTCAGCGGGCGAATTTAAGACAACGCAAATTCCAATGTATCAAACTATCTTTCTTTAAACACGACTGTGTCTGAGCGAATTTAAGACGGAATGAAACTGTTTGCAAGTTTAAAGGGGCGAAAATTACACGGTGGGCAAATAACTATTTTTTTATTGTTTATATTGGGAAGAATCGACTTTGAAACGGAATGATAAGTAGGTATGATAGGCGTGAAGAATAAAAGGTGCCAACACCAGAATTTCATGTTTTATTTTGTAACAAGACGCAAATTGGCTCACATTTCTAAATAAAATTGGAGAACATTTCCATTTAACTTATGGCGAAAATTTTTTACGCTGAATGGTCAGTGAATAAACTGTTGGATCCGAAAACTGTGCTCGGGGGTTTTGAATCTCAACATCATCAATAGGTTATTTTTATATTTTTTATATATATATAAAAAAAACCAAATAATTTTACTCCTAACATGGTGGATTTTAGCACTTACAACAGAGGAGTAAAATGACCAATATCAATTCAATAGAATTTATATTTTACGTTACATTACATTATTTTAATGCTCACAAGTAGCACGTTTCTGCTGTTTTGAGATGTTGTCAGTTATTTGTCAATTTTACGATTATGAATAAGAGATTCTGAACAGATTGAATGCCTTCACGTAAAGGTCACCATGCATGGGAATCCTGATAAGAAAAATTCTCTTATTTCTATAATTAATCGATATTATAACCTTCTAAATAAAGATAATAATTAAAACTTTTTTTTTATCTCTAACAAGCTTTATCATCTAGAAGTTTTTTTTTTTATTTATTCTTTGAAACATCCCATCATATTCAGAACAAAATAATTAAGGGAACTGGGTACTCATCAAATTACCCATTAGGTATACCAATGCTAGAAAACATTTTTAAATACGATTTTTTGCCATAAAATTTATCATCTAGTAAAAATAAGTCAAATACAAATGTATTTTCGGTTTATTATTTGTTTTGTTTTTTGTCTATATCTTTGTACAACTCCCTTCTCAAGAGTATCATTACATCCTAACAATTGTGACCCCCCCCCCCCCCCCCCCCCCCCCCAGATAATTTCACTTACTAGTATATTGATGATTATTTTACAAAAATCACTTTTACCCATTAAAACCATTGGGTTTATCTTATCTTAGAGTGTTGTTGTTTAAGGGTTAGGTATTCCACACCTGATGGTCTAGGTCCGGGATTAACAGAAATGTAACCGTCATATGGTAAGGCGTGTGAACAACACGGATTTGTGGTGATTTAAAGGTTTGAATATACGCAATCTGGGGATTTTTTCTTTCTAAACAGTGGGATACAATGATTGCACTATGATAACGCCCATATGGTATGGGTGATATGTTTGTGACGAATGTTTAAGAGATTTGGATAATAGTGGCTATTTTTTTAACTGTATTATGTGTAATATCATTATAATAATTTCCACTTTTGGAAAATTTTGGAATTTATTCAAATTTTTAAAGTTATAAAATATCAGGATTTTTTTTTTTACTGAATAACAGTTATGGCTAAAAAAAATCATTTCTAAAATTCAAATTGACGTTATGTTTGAATTTTGTACAATTTTACGTCATAATAAAAAGGTCAAATGACCGTTTTTATCTACAATGAAGAGTAAAAAAATCAAATTATAAGCTTTGAGTTCAATATTTATTAGTTTTATACGATTGAAACTGGTTTGAAACAGTTAACGCTTTTTTTATAAACCGCTGCGCGGTTTATACAGCGTAAACTGTCCCAAACCATTTTATATCGTATAAAACAAATAAAAATTGATTTCATTCCTTAAATAGGTTAGTTATCATTACTGGATTTTAAAAGACATGAAGTCATAAAACTTTTAGTTTATAACAATTTCTATTCTCAAACAGAAGTGAATTAATTACAATACGTAGCCAAAACAGTTTGTTAAACGCTTTCTCATTGGATGCTATTTTCTCACTGACAGAACCAATGGATGTACCATCAAGGAAAATGCGGCGTGTGTGGCGACCCCTATCAGGGACCACGTGACAACGAGGCTGGAGGGAGGTTCGCCAAGGGGATAATCGGGCGCCGTTACGTGGAGGGACAGACGATCGACCTAGTGATAGAGGTTACGGCCCTTCACTTCGGGTTCTTCGAGTTCCGTATTTGTCCGAACAACAATGTTTCCAGTCCGGTGTCCCAGGCTTGTCTGGATCAACATCTGCTGGTCCTTAGCGACGGCAAAACACAGTGAGTCGATTGAAGTAACTGATTTGTGAAGCGTGTTGCTCTTCTGAGTCGATTCAAGTAACCAAATAGCGAAGCATATTGTTTTATTGAGTCGATTCCAGTAACCAATCAGCAAAGCATATTATTCGAGAGAGTCGAGAAAGAAACCAATCAGCGAAGCGTATTGTGTTAATTTATAGCTTCCAGTCTTTACATATGTAAGAAGTCTAATTAATGTCCAATCAATTTTATTAGCAAACATCCTCGCTAGCCAAGGATTTTTGATCCGCACCGCTCCAGTTTTTTGAGGGACGATGAGGATTAGAAACCGGCCTTGACTAGCGAAGATGAGTTGGAAGTTGTACATGTACTTAAACTACTTGTATGCCATGCTGAGAATTCCTGCATACATTATGACGTTATTTTGTCTTGCTCAGCATTTTTTATCATCGCTCAGAGATCGCGTTCATTATTTTATTTTTATTAATCTTTTCTTTTTCACAGTAGTTGGGGTTCAAAAATCTTGCAAGCACCAATTTAGCTGCAGGTCTGTAGCTCCCGGTCTAAAATAAACAAACTCGGATGGACGACCATGTCGTCCATCCGAATTTTTTAAGACCGGGAGCTACAGACCTGCAGCTAGCACCAATTCTGTGTGGAATCCTTTGACCCTTTTGTAGTATTTAAGACTTAAGTATACGAACTTCGCCAAATCTAGACTTTAAATGGTCTTCTTGACAGGTACGCAGAAGTGACAGCTACTGGCAGGTACTTGCTTGAAGCGCAACTTCCGCAAGGTCTGACATGCTCACAGTGCGTGATACAATGGAAATGGCACACAGGTAAACATTGGGTCAACTCAGGTTATGCAGTGGTGATTAGATGTATTATATTACAGGCAAATAGCATGAGAAACCAGAACAAGTTTGACTCATTGGTAAAAATCACTGTTTATAAATGGTTAAAAGTTAAGCAGGTTGGCCAATCTTTTTTTATGATTTCAGGCAACAATTTCGGTTTTGGACCTGACGGACGCAGTTGCAAAGGCTGTGGCCCACAGGAAGAATTCTACGGATGTGCTGACGTCACAATCATCTCCAAGACGACCTCTCTCCCTCAGGTACAGACGTCGCTCCCCCCAAACACACCGAGACCAGTAGTAATCACAAGACCAACAGAAACTCAGCCACCACCGGTCACCGCGAAACCAACCACAACCACAACCACCACAACCACTCCCGTTCCTACGACAACAGAAACAGTTATGACGTCATCAGTGAAGCCAACTTCTGGTTCCGGTTGTCGCGCCATTAATTTGTGGGCGGGGAATCCCACTTTGGATAAGTGGTGCATCTCCAACTGTGCTAAAGGAAATTGTCCATCGTCCGCTTGTGCTTGTTCATAAACAATTTTTGTCGTTTTGTATCTTCAAAGTTTTATGCTAAAAAATTGATGTCTAGTTTCATTTATTTATAGAGGACTTTAAAATCAAGACTTTTTGGAGAGGCCAATTTTTCTAATAAATTTTGTACAATGTACACATTCATTTATTATACAAAGCTGTGTGATTTGATTCATTTTGTTCAATTGTACTAAACTTAACATATTAAAATTAAATCAAAAATAGTCTCGATTCTCTGTTGTTAAAATCTAAAGATGCAGTAGATGTAAATGAACAAGATAAATCATTTTCAAAACCTTCGTTTTTCACTTTTATTCCCTGCGTTCCAAATAAAAACGCGACAATTCATATTTGAGCGCAATATAACATCTCTTTCTCTCTCTCTCTATCTCTCTCAACTTGAATCCAAAAAGTATATTAATTCACATTACTTATTTTATTTTGACTTCTACATGAATAAATACCTAATTATATACATGTTCATGTTAACAAATGACAATGACCTTAAACGGCTACTTGTAACACACTGCAACAGTTGTCTAATCTGTCAGTAAAGATCAGCCAACTTACCATGCTCCTACATTGAAATTGGTTAAAAGGGTACATAATTTAAGGAAACATCCCACAACAAAAAAAAAGCCATAATAATTTGACCAAACAATGTCAGTGGTGTCCAAATTTAGCTTAATAAGCAAGAGGACTTAGATATTTTTTATTAATACTGCATAGAAGATTCTGGATCTTTCATTCCACATTAATTGATTTTTACCTCATCTGAATTGAGATTTTTTTATATTGACAATAAATATACATGTACATAAGCTTATCGTAAATAAGGATAAACAGAAAAAAAATATATATATTTAACCGGAGATGAATTCTTGAACCGTATGATTTTTCCCACGAACAAATAATTTCAACCTCAATAAAATTTTGCATTAGTGCCATAAATTTTTAATAGAAATCGATATCTAAATTACAATAGGAATGCACACAACCTTAACGTACATTTAACTTGTAAGACCAAATCTTGACAGAAATCCATTCATAATTTTATTTCAATTTTAGAAGACATGTACATTTGACTGAAATAATCTCTTGATTTGAAAAATTCAGTAAAGAGTTCTCTTTCCTATCAAAGGGTTGTACCACCTGAATTTACATACAAAGGCATTCACACTTGTGTAGTGAATGTTCCTGCAGTGCAGTGTCTGTGTGACACACATGTGACACATGTTCTATTGTAGAAAGAGCAAGCTTCAGCAGAAAATCAAAAGGTGGCAGACCCAAGCTCCAAGGAAACAGAAAATATTGCACTGAAAAAAAAAACAATAAATGGATTTTAAATTTCATTGGCAATATATATATCTTTATTATTGGAAGTAAAAATATTAGGTCTTGTATTGATGAAACTGTAAATAATATTTTTGCTCAAAATTCAAAATTTTTGAAATTTTATTAAAAGTTTAGGAAAATTATTTGTTCTTACCTGATGTATTGAATTGGAAAAAATCCCCTATTTTCTCTGTGGAGTTCCCGCCTTGATCTTTTTCAGGTAATGGTAATTCGGTAAGATCTTGGCGAGGAAGTCAATCTGTAGAGACTGCGCCTGTGAATAGAGAAATACTCATTGATTAAATACATTAACCAGCTGAAGGAGAAAACAGTGGTTATATATTGTATAGGCTTTCAAATGTACATGTAGCACAGAGTTAAAGCCGTTTTAACGAGCTTGGACATTTGGTGGGATGTTACATGTACTAACTAGTTTTCTCATTAATCCAAATTTTCAAATATTGACCTTCTTTCTTTTAATTTGCTAAGAGAAGCATATTAATATTCATAGACTGTCAAAATTGAAAGATTTCCTCCCCCTGGATCTGAAATTGGCATTGTTCAACTGAAATACACAAGTGTCATTGTATTCAATGCATTCATATCAATGACCATGATGACAGGACAATTACACGAGTAGACCCCGCCTTCATCAAATCAGAGTTTTTTTTACATACTGTCCAAAGTCCAAGCTCTTAAGCTTGCTAAAATAGCTCTAAAAGTATAACTACTAAATACATGTACATCAAAGAATTATGGAATATAAAATAAAATTTAGGCAGTTTTTATTTATTTCTTTTGTCAATTAACTGCTGGCTGTAGTATACAATATCCTTTCTCTGAAAATTTGTTTACACGAATTTATATTTTGAGAGGATTTCACATGAAATGATTTCACTGCTTATCAAAAGAATACAGTGGGAAATAGTGTAAGTTGCGAAATGTGGCATAAAATTTCTCTACAAAATTGTTCATGCTTACCGGCGGTTTATCTGCAGCGACCCTGCGGTGACACTCTGAGCCGTAAATGATCGTGTTTTCAGGCAGGACTTCACAACTGGAAACCTCACACTTTGACCCAATAATACAGCCCGAGGTCAGCTCTACTTGCCGACCTACCCTCGCTAGAAGAAAATGCAACATAGTGAAATCTTTCCTTCATATCATATTGTAGAAGTAGAAATTTGCTTTGTTTTAAATTTCATTGACTTCTGACCAACACAATGACATGTGTGGATCAAGGGGAAGGGGAGGTTGGTTGTTGACCTACTTTTAAAAATTTAAATACATGTAGTAAGATAGCTGACGATAGGCCTTCAACCCCCCTGTCCCCTTTTTGAGTTATCAATGTTTTAAAAAAAACCCACACTAAATCTATTACCTGATGAATTGAATCTTCTTGTAATTACATAACATGCACTAAACATTCTTACAGACTGAGTACATTTAATATAATGTATATATTTCTAAACAAAACAGAATATTATAATTATCTGCATTTGATGTCTATTTCATTCATGAACATGTATTAAATGATATGCATCTATTATATCTACGAAGTAGATTGTTCTATAAATTTTCATGTATATGCTGGCCCTATGAGGACACTTTATATTAAAATTCAATGAGCAAACAAAGATAAAATAAAAAGAAAGATGAAAGAGTTGAATAGGAACAAACCTTTTGCCTCTACAACATTGTGGTCTCCAATTTTTGTGGCTTCTACATCTGATGACAAAGTTAAGGGAAAATTTCAATAAAACATAACCAGTAAAACATTCAGCTTCAGTAAACCTGAAATGCAGACCCTTAACAACATTTATCTCATTATTTATTTAATCAACCTGAAAGAACATTAACTTGAATACATGTAAACAAAACACTTAGTTCAAGAAATCCAGACGCTAATAATCCAGATGCTTCACCTTATGGATGAATCCTGATTCAAGAGAATGAACTGATTATTAGAATGATGTGAAATCTTATACAAGGAGCAATTTAAAATTAGCTGGATGCTTTAGTTGAGAATGGAGGTGTCTCTGTCTGTCCCAAGATATCCTTGATTCACATTTTGCTTAATTACTCGATATCTTATAAATACCTCAGGGTTCAAACGAAGTCCATTAAAATGTATGAAAAATTTCCAAGATTCCTCAGTTGTAACACCCTCGTTAGTTTATCAAAGTTTCAATACATGGCTAAAAAATGTGATGTCTATGGGGATTTTGTATTGCAGCTAGCCCGGATGATAACGTTGAAAAATTGTGCAAGGTATTCCGAGTGCCTTCCAAAGGGACTAAAGATATAAACATTCCCCATAATAAATCTCCGTAAGAAATCTTGTTTTGTTTTTGGATTTTTTTTTTAGTAAAAAATAATAACGTGTCAATGAAGATATCTAGACTTGGAAATTTTCCCTTTCATCGATTTCAATTGCACCTCTTTCACAGGCATGTATATTTTTATTTACAAATCATCCTAATGTGCTGCATAAATATGTTGGCACAGACTATGATTTAATATGGATCTGCTGTACCTGGATTTGGAAAGATTGTTTTACCTACAGATGTATTCAAAGGTTGACCTACATTGATATCAACTAAAAAGAAAATAGAGCGTTTCAGGGACTGTATTAGAATGATGTGAAATATTTTACAAGGAGCAATTCATTTATCTGGATGCTTTGGTTGAGAATAAAGGTGTCTGGATTAATATGGATCCACTGTGCCTGGATCTGGAATGATTGTTTGACCTACATGTATTTAAGGATCCTTGACATCCCATGACTACTACTTTTTTGTCACAACATGGCAATTCTAACGCTTTGTGAAACAGTCTATATTGCCAAAAATTGGTATCTATTTCTGTGGTGCAATGGGTGTAGCTTCGGTCTACCACCCCACAGGTTCCAAGTTCGAATATGACAGGGTTTTTTATTTTCATGCACAGCTGTAAAATTTAATCAAAGTACTGAGGTACTGACGGGAGTTGATTTTATCGATTATTATTTATAGTAAAATCAACGATATATTATTTTGCTTGGCAAGTAGTTTATAATCTCTATTTGAATTACGCACATTTTTATAATATGGATTCTCGGACTTTTCTGACAAGAATTTCGAGAAAACCTCATATGAATCATGTTGTGTAATATTTGTGTAAAATAGAATTGATTTCATCAAACTATGTATCGGTATTTGAAATATAGATCCAACCAATAATGAACTCTAGTCTCTTCAACCAGATGCTCGGCTGTCTCCGTTAATCCCCGACAAGTAAGAGATACCAGGTCACGTGAAAGCTTGATGATGCGACCTCTAAATATAGACTGACTCTGAGCTTGTCAGAGATGTACGGAGACAGCCGATGGTTGAACGAGACTATATTGAACTCTGGCATAGGAATACACACGACTAAAAAAACTTCAAATTGTTCGTACTATTTAAAATCTGACTATTTCCTAGGTATTTATAAATAAGTTTCTTTTAAAAAAATGCTTCAGCGTACATAAAATAGAATTTATCGATTATTTTCAAGAACTAACTCTTGTGCTGATGATTTGTGCTTAGGTCCAAACACTGTTTCAGTTTCGGTTTGCCAGAGTAACTGCATAGGAGAGTTGATTAAAATCAACTCCCAAAAAATGATTTCCCCACCCCCCAAATTGAAACAATTTTTAGCCATTTTCAAGTCTAACACATGATAAAAACCTTTATCTTTAAGTAATTTAGAACAATGGGTTTAAATGCAGAATTTTTCCCCGGTGTGTGGAGGACCCTTAAAGGTTGGCCTACATTGATACAATTAAAGGATACAGGAATCCACTTCAAACACATTGTTGTTACCAATTATCATCACTTGCTGTGTTGTGTTAGTTTTTCCATCCGGATTCCTGTAAAACAAGAACATTAATTGTACAAGCCATAATTTCAAATCAGAGAATGAAATTCAGAATTAACGTAAATGTACCATACAGGAATGTGATTGGCAAACAAAATAAAAACAGAAAATCAAATCAGTTAGGAATCTTTTACTGCAATGGGGTGCGTCTTTTAACCCCAAGGAACCCCAAGGAAACCCCAAGGAAACCCCAAGGAACCTCAAGGATACCCCAAGGAACCCCAATGACAAAAATTAATAAATTTTAATACCCAAGGGGTCTTATTGGACTTCAAGGGTCACCTCTTGTACCCCAAGGGTACCCCAAGGAACCCCAAGGAAACCCGTAAGAACCCCATGGAACCCAAATGATAAAGTTATTAACCAGTGATACCCCAGGGGTCTCATTCGAATCAAAGGCTCACCCCAAGGTACCCCAGTGATAGAAATTAATAACTATTTATACCCAAGGGGTCTCATTTGAATCCAAGGGTCACCTCGTAGTACCCCAAGGATACCCCAAGGAACCCCAAGTATACTCATTAGAACCCCAAGTAACCCAAATAATAGAAATTAGTAACTAGTGCTACCCAAGGAGTCTCATTATACCCCTATACCCCCACAAATGAAGTTTAAGGGGGTATATTGGTTTCACCCTGTCCGTCCGTCTGTCCGTCTCTCTGTAGATGCAACTTTGTCCCCCCTATAGAATTTTTTACTACTGCATGGAACAGTCGGAAAATTTGTACATATGTTGATCACCATCTGAAGATGTGCACCTGTAATTTTTTTAGGATCAGACAAGATTTAATGATTTTATGGCAGTTTTCATTTTCCTCATTCTATATATTGTTCACTGATGTTGAAAAGTAAGGGAGGTAATCCTTACAGATTTTATTAATTAATTTATAGCATTAAAATACCCTAAAATATATTTTTATATAAATACATTCAAATGGAAGTTTTTTGTCTTTATGTGTTAACTAAATTTATCTTTTATAAGTATTCTATCAACTGCAGACAATGCAGAATTTTTGTTTGTCAATGATAAATTCTTAGGAGCTGGCTGAATTCATTTGTCCCAAGGAGGCCATTATCTGAGCCATGGTTAAGATGGAGCATGTGTGTATGGAAAATTGATAATCTGTAAAATGGGCAGTGGCTTTTGGGCTAATTTAAAAGGAAATAAATAATAACATTATTAAAATAAAGAAGTGAACTATTTTTAGAAGTTGTTTAAATTTATTAGTCATGCAAGTAAATTGATGAAGTGACCCTATAGGGAATTTAATTTAAATTATAGATTTAAAATTACTGATATGATAATTGTAGTGTTTCCGCAATTTTAAAATTGCTTGTAATATTAAATTTTCTTTCTTACATATTTTTACATAGTATGGTAATTATGGTAATGTTTTGGGAGTTTATTAAATTTAACAAGCTCATCAAATAAAATCATATATAAAGTCCTATGGGATCAATTTTCTGATATGGAGTTCCATTGTACCATAGCAGAAAGTGAGGAAAATTTGAAACAACTAACTGCATCTGTTAAGACTCTTATTAGAAAGATATTCAAATTTTTATCAACAGAAGAGCATTGCTTGGCTACCGGTATTTCCATTTACTGCAAAGGGTGGGATTATTGTCATTTTGTTGGTTTTTCATTAAAACAATTAAATAAAAAAAAATATCATCAGATACATTAATTTGTAAATATATTACTGTTATACATATGTATTTAAAGTGATAAGTACCCCAAAGAACCCAAATGAATCCCAAGTATACCAATGAGAACCCAAAGGATACCCTTGAGAACCCCATAGATACGTCAATGGTGGAAAGTAAATTTGATGACCAAGGCCGGTCTCATTAAAAATCAAAGGGTCACTCCTGATACCCCAAGGATACCCCAATTATAAAAATTGATAACTATTGATACCCCAGGATACTCATTGGAGTCCAAAGGTCAACTATTGGTACCCCAAGGATACCTGTAGGAACCCCAATTGCAAGGTACCCAATTGATACAATTTAATAATTAATAACCACTCCAATGGTTGTACTGTAAAACATATTACTAATTAATACCCAATTACTCAATGGAATATCATAAAAACATCTGGGCAACCCAAGGAACACTTGTGATACCCCAATACATACTGGTATGATAAAAATAATGTTTCTCCTGACTTAAAATATCTGTTCACTTTGGATGAATTTAACAATTAGTGTTGTCAAATCAGTTGAAAATCATAATCGAGTACCGTTAATCAGCAGAATTTGTTGTCTCTTACCAACTGATGATCAGCCAATATTGAATCAGTAACAAATTATATCAAATTCATGAAAATAGGGCACTAAATTTTATGTCACCACAAGGAAGTCTGCAATTCTTCCGGTGAACCATTCATATGAACACTTAATATGACAATGTTTCTTCGGTGAAATTTTCAAATAAAGTGGAGAAAGATATTGTTCAGTTACAAAGACCCAAACTTGTTTTACTATTGACATAGGGGGTGTTACCCTTATTGGAGTACTTTTGAGAAAAGACAAGAAGTGATCATGGAAGTGTAGAGTGGGGTTATCTCCCCTTCGTGGGTACAACACAATGGATTGACCCATTACGCGTGCAGAATGTTCACCTGAGAGGCACCAAAATACCTGTTAATTGCAGGTAGACACCCCGTTGTATATTGGTGGTAGCTCTTGGACAGGGATTAAAGGGCCAACATAACCCTTTACATGTATACACAATGGTTTCACCATCACTGTTGCAATGTATTTACCTACACCTACATCTCCTTGTTTATTGGTAGACAACCCTTGTGAATTTTGGGTGTCTTCCCACTTTGCTATAATTCTGAAATTTTTATGAGACTGCATGATTTTAGCTAAGAGGGAATGGTGCTCAGGTAAGGGTTTCAAAGAACAAAGGAAATTAATTACAGGTAAATTATAGTCTGTTCAATTATTGACCTTCAGCAAATTTTTAATAAAAAAAAAATAACAGGCTGTTTTTTGAGATTATGTTTAAAATAAAAAAATTAATTAGATACTTGTAATAGAAGTAAATTTTGATAATTAAAAAGGGTTTGTTCTATCATGATTGATCGTACAAGCTAATTTTTATTTCATGTAAAATTACTTAATATTCATTCTTTTGAGGAGAAGGAAAACTATGACAATTCTACCCCTTCGATGTCCCTTATCAAGAACCTTGAAAAAATAAACATTATATGGTTCAAGTTTTGGGCTGTTGATTTTAATAATGAAAAAAACTATAAATGTTAATTTTATCAGAAATGCAGAGGAATTATCACACGCATCATACAAATTTGGCTATAGTGGTTATGATATAAAAGAATTAAATGCTCAACAACATGCATGTACATTTAGGACTACATTTTCAGACTGATGGAACTATTTCAATATTTTACCCCTGAAATTCAGAAAAATTCTTGTAAAAGGACTATATATATGATATGGGCCTAAAATGGCCCCCTAAAATGAACATCATCATTTTTCTTTGTACAGATATATATGTGATGTTTTTACATAATGTTTATTTTGATTCAACTGCCTAGAATTTAGAAATATGACATCGTAAAGACAACCTTTTCCTGCCATTTTTGCATTTTTAGCATAAAACAGCCTGTTTTCAAGCAGTTTTTCTTTCAGAAAAAATAGAGAGCATGCTTGAACAAACAAAATATTTTAATCAGAGATGTATCTAGCCAAGGCTAATAAGTGACAAAAAATTTTTCCCTGTTCAAGCATGCCCTCTATATTTCCCATTCATAAAAAGATAAGAAAAATGTAAATTTTTGACTGATTTTGATTGAAATATAGAAACAGCGTCACTTATGACGTCATTTTCTGCCAGTGAGTGCAAAAAAATCAAAAAAATAGGTGAAAAATAAATTTACATCAACTCTTCTAAAATATAACATAACATATTATTGTACCTGAAACACTTTAAAAAATTGCGAATAATGGGGGCCAAATTTAACTCATATCATATATATAGTTCTTTTGTACTTCAAATCACCATCTACCAGTTGAAGTGGGAAGATGGGCAGGTATTCCATTAAATGAGAGATCTTGTCCTCTCTGTTACAAAAAACGTCTAGCCGATGAATTTCATTATATTTTAGAATGTGATGCAATATCACAAGTCAGAAACAAATTTATAGACAAAAATTTTTCGGCTAGACCAAATGTGTTTTAAAGTATTACATTTTAGGGTATCCTTGGGGTTGTATGGTGTATCAAGAGTTATAAATCTGTATGATTAGGGTATCTTTTGGAGTTCCTTGGGATTTCTGTGGGGTTCCCTAGGGTTTATAGAGGTTTTTAGAGGCGTGTCTGGGATACCAATGAGTCCCCAGTGGTATCAAGAATTTTTAATTTGAATTATTAGGCTATATCCTTGGGGTTCCATTGGGTTCTATGGGGTATCAAGTTTTATGAATCTGTATTATAAGGGTATCCTTTAAGTTCCTTGGGGTATCCATGGAGTTCCGTGGGATACCTAATGGTGTCTGGGATATCAAAAAGCCCCGAGGGTGTATCCAGAGATATAAAATTGTGTTATTAGGGTATCCTTGGGGTTCATTTGGGTATCAAAAGTTATATTACTGGGTATCCTTGGAGTTCCTTGAGGTATCCATAGGGTGTGTCAGGGATAACAATGGGGTATCTGTATTATTACTATTAGAGTACTATTAGGGTATCCTTTAGGTTTCTTGGGGTACCCATGGGGTTCCCTGGGATACCTTGTGATTTGTCTAGGATATCAAAGAGACCCAAAAAGTATCAAGAGATATAGTGTATCCTTGGAGTTCCATAGGATATCAACAGTTATAAAATTTATATAACCAATACATATATAAGAGTATCCCTAGAGTTCCTTGGGGTATCCGTGGGTTTTGTCTGAGATACCAATGAGTCCCTACGGGTATCAAGAATTTAAATTTGTATTATTAAGTTATCCTTTAAGTTCCTTGAGGTATCCTTGGGGTTCTGTGGTGTATCAAGAGTTATGAATCTGTATTTGTAGGGTATTCTTGGAGTTCCTTGGGATATCCCTGGGGTTCCCTGGGATTCTTAGAGGTGTATCTGGAATACCAATGAGTCCCCAGGTTTATCAAGAGTTTTAAATTTGTATTACAACGTATTACGGTATCCTTGGGGTTCTATGGAGTATCAAGATTTATGATTCTGTATTATTAGGGTATTCTTGGAGTTCCTTGGGATATCCCTGGGGTTCCCTGGGATTCTTAGAGGTGTATCTGGAATATCAATGAGTCCCCAGGGTTATCAAGAGTTTTAAATTTGTATTACAACGTATTACGGTATCCTTGGGGTTCTATGGAGTATCAAGATTTATGATTCTGTATTATTAGGGTATTTTTGGAGTTCCTTGGGATATCCCTGGGGTTCCCTGGGATTCTTAGAGGTGTATCTGAAATACCAATGAGTCCCCAGGGTTATCAAGAGTTTTACATTTGTATTACAATGTATTAGGGTATCCTTGGGGTTCTATGGAGTATTAAGAGTTATGATTCTGTATTATTAGGGTATTCTTGGAGTTCCTTGGGATATCCCTGGGGTTCCCTGTGGTTCTTAGAGGTGTGTCCAATGAGTCCTCAGGGGTACCAAGAGTTTAAAATTTGTGTTATTAGGGTATCCTTGAGGTTCCTTGGGGTTCTATGGTGTATCAGCAGTTATAAATCTGTATTATTAGGTTATCTTTGGGGTTCCTTGGGGTATAATTGGGGTACCAAGGGTAAGGGGTGACCCTTGCACTCTAATGAGACCCCCTTGGGTATCAATAGTTATTCATTTCTGTCATTGAGGTATCCTTGGGGTTTCCTTGGGGTTCCTTGGGGTTCCTTGGGGTTAAAAGACGTGCCGCTGCAATGACCATTTTGAGCTTGAAATGCATGGAAATCACTTTTTGACAGACAAAATTACATCCCTGACTATACAGAGGGATTTAAAATCTGGATCTGAATGAACTGGTTTAGGACCTTACCTATTGATGATCTGGACAAGTTCCTCAATGATGTTGTTCTCTCCGATTATAATTGGGCCATCCTCGGCTATAATTCGGGCTTTTGGGTGTATCACTGTTCGACTTCCTGTGGGCATTTATAAGATAATATTGAATAGTTATGTCGACTTACTAGCAGATAATTCCATATTGTTACTCTAGCATTACTCTGAGCAAAGTAAGGCTTCATTACTTACAAACACAAATGTTCATGTGTCATATTTCTTAATTAACTGTCAAAGCAAAATTATTTTGGAAAGAATATTCATTGAATTGCAATCCAAAACAGCCTTTTAAGGCTAAGGCTTATGGTAATTTATCTTTTATTAATTATCATAATAATAATTTGGGTCCAAACCTATTGTGATGTCTCCAACCAGTTCACTTTCCTCACATATTACAGCTCCAGGTTGAATCTTTATGCTTCAAAAACAAAATTTCATATTCCTACATATACAATGAATCAGAAACAAAAAATGACTCGTAGAATATATATCCTCAGAGGTCCATGAGTCGTTACCCTATCAATACGTGCCACATTAGTCGCTTGGTTACACAGAACAATAACAACATACATGTAAAGGATTTCTTTGTATGACTTCACATTATAATTTATATTAATTTTTTTCCATCAACATCGGACTAAATCTCGCAAGACATGCGAGGAAAACAAAAAAAGGACATGACTGATATGGGTCACTCTATGACCCTAACAAATTTAGGGCCGCCAATGATATGATAGTGTCAGTACCTTACTCTACAAAACCATACTGGCGTGCGACCAGTTCTCGCCGAGTACCATTTCTCGCCAGTACATTGTGACGTCATTTTATCAACACATAAAATTATAGACGAAAAATGACGTCACAATGTACTGGCGAGAAATGGTACTCGGCGAGAACTGGTCGCACCCCAGTACAACAGTTATGGTTATTTTCCAACAAATGCGTTTCTAAATCTGTTAATAGACAAAGAAAATATATACATCTGCCGTAAGCACAATTGCCATTTCTAATTTTTTCTTTGATATTCTATTTCACTTAATCAAATTAATGATTATATCGAGGATAGAGATACAAATATATAGCTGGGTTGATTGGCAGAGAAAATTCGAGTCAATAATGTAAACATCTTTTCTTCGCTCTCACGACCTACGCTGTTTACTAATATAATTTTTACAACTATGAATGTTCAAGGTTATACACTGATACAATGACTAAGTGATATACAGCATTAATTTTGCGTTACCTACCTCGATCGAGACATTTTTTGCAATTTGGTACATAAAAAAAAAATATAAGAAATTTCGAGCCCGATCATAAATTGGACTTGACATAAATCAAAGTACTGAAAATACAAACGGGAGTGAATAAATAAAATGTTAAGAGTTTTTTTCTGGTATTTTTCATCAATAGTCATGACGTATAGAAAAATCAATGAAGATGTCAGGTTCAAAATTTTTGGTTCAAGAAATGAATATTATATTTCAAAATTGTACATTTATAATATGTATATAAACGGTGTGACCGTTGGACCGAGCGCAGATTTAACACCGTGCAGTTTAATTTTTGTTGAACAAAATTTATTTGAAACGCACTCAGTAGGATCCGCCTGTTTGCCTACTCAAATAATTAGCCAAAGTTTAACTAAACGTCGCGTGTTCAGTCTACATTATGACGTCATGTTTCAGACGTAAAACGTACACGCTTTGTCTTCGGAAATAGCCAAAGAGAGTTACTTTTTTCCGAACTTTTTTTTTTATTTCTTCTTTCATTGTTTATCAATTTAATTCATATAAATGCCGCGCTAATAAAATTGAATACCTTATTTAGTATCTAAAATATCAGTTCCTTGATGTTAATGTTTTTATTTTCCATCTGATAAATTGATAAGACATACATAGAACTAATCGTGTTTCTTGATTGAAGCACTATTGAAACTTATCTTGAGTCATCTTTTATTTCCTTCAATTAAAATTACCTTCTTTTGAAACACTGGAACATTTTAATCCAGTTTAGGGGCAATAAACATCGATAAGTACCAGTCAATCAATGACCGAACTAACTTTTTAAAAACAAATGGCTGCCAATATGGCAGCGACCAGGGCTGTCAGATTTTTTTTTGGCATTAGTACCCCTGATTCAACTTTCGTTTTTCACTGAATTTTTCATATATACGTGTTACCATTAATCCTCGCTTCGCGAGCGGGCTTCGCCCGCCTCTCGCTGCGCTCGATATTACTCATGGCTAAGGTTTCAATGCCCCCAATGTATCATGGAACAAATCTGTGTATCCTTAATAGTATAGAATGTATACGTACTATTTTAAAGAGTTGAATATGTATCTCCAGGTGAACTCCATAAATTTGGCAACCGCTTACAAAGACTTACATGAACAGTAGGAGGACAAAGGTGTTGAGGGAAAAAATGGCGTCGCTATAACATATCGCACAATCTTGCAAAATAAATTTTGTTTACACCGCTTTGGAAATCCCCGTGAAGTATTAATAGGCTAGTACATGTATGTGTCACGTGCCTGTGACGTATATTTTTCGTCTGCTCAAAGTAATTTTGTCTTTCTATCGATATAAACAAAATGTAGGCGAGACGTCGGGAAATTCCACGACACATGAAACATGAGTCATCGTAGAGCTTTATTCAAACGGAGAAAAGGTGTCAGACATTGCACGTGTTAGCAGATCTTTAGCTTCTGTTTACCGAGTTATTAGTAAATTTCAAAGAACCGGGTCGCTTGAAAACCTACTGAGATCGGGCCGACCCCGATCTATTGGCGATCAGGAATATCGGAGGCTATAGAGGATCGTTAACAGGGATCGCCTGGCTCCACTAGGAGAAATAACAGCACGAGACCAACGTCCGTATCTAAAAAGGCTATCAAACGACGATTGAAAGAAAACGGATTCTACAGAGGTGTTTACAGGAAAAAAGTTGTGATCAAAACTGTCAACAGAAAGAAACGCTTGTCGTGGTGTAGAGAAAAGAGGCGGTGGACTGTAAGTAATCAGTGGTCAAAAATGATATTTAGCGAGGAATCTCAAATATGTGTCGGTGAAAATAACCGTGTCTATGTGTGGAAAAAAGCCGGAGAGGGTTGGAGACCTGATCAAGTTGAAGTGAATATAAATTAAGAGAAGTACATTGATATCTTGGACACAAACCTTTGGCCTGTTATAGCTCGCCATTTTCCAGATGGGAGTTACCTTTTGCAAAGTTGGCAGGATATTGATTTAAATTATGTTTGAAATCTTTATGAATCCCTTCCCCGAAGAATCCAACAGGTCAATCGTTTGAAGGGACACTTAACTAAATACTGAGGTGAGTTGTTTTATTCATAGTAGGCAAATCAGCTGTAAAAGCGTTTTTTTTGTACGAGTTGTCCTTCTTGCGTTGGAAACGTGAGGCCATTTTTTTCTCAAGACTTTTGTCACCCTACTGAACATGTCAAAAAGGCATCTTTTCATCAGAGATGTGGATTATTTTTATGAGTATTGAAATATTGCTTTCAAAAGATTTCTCTCACAGAATCATACAGCATCGAATGCTAAAACAATGATTTAGGAAACCTTTTGTTACACATGTAACAAAAAGTAAGTCAGAACTGCATACGAGGTAATGTTGATAAAGATATATGTAACTTAGGGGTTACAATGTGTGACAGAGCGCCGGTGTACCCCTTGCGAGTTGTGCAAAGATGTGTGAGCATGGCGGCGTGTTGTGTAACGGGACTCGTTTTGAACGCGCTAATGCGCTTTTGCATTGACCCTATCCGGAGACATCACTATAGTATGTGTACTGTTCTGTGTAACTGACCCAGTCCACACAAGGTTAACACCTGCACACTACCCTGGCCAGAACAAAATGTGCACCTGTGGTAGTGTTGATTTTGCGTGTGTTTGTTTATTAAATCAAAAGATCAATATGTGTGTTTAAATAAAATAAAATATGTGTTCATGTTCATGTTGTTTTCATCAAATCATCATTTCATTCTATATTCATCTTCTTCTATTGCGTGTTACTATTAATAACTAAACGACCTGATCGACAAGACAGTTGTATGTATATATATCAACGTATTTGATTGGCCTAGCCACTTTGGCGGGTCGTGCATTTTATAAAAACCAGTTAACAGGTTCTGAGAGAGACCAGACCAGTTACGACTCAGGGCGTAGGCAGAGCATATTCTAGCCATTACGTACATATAAATAGTTACATACAGAACGCACAGTAAGTAGTTTTTATCTCCTACTAATATTTCCTCTTTTGAATGAGTGAATGAATGAATATTTTTATAGTCTGCCAGACGTATATATTAATTTAGTATTCTGATAATTTTACTTTATAAATAATGAAAACGTAATGTTGAAGTTTACTTGTAACGCTGTATTCTATCCTCTAATATTTCATGTACTTTTTAATTGAAATACGGCACTGTTCCAGGTATATGTGACAGCTACATTGCCCAGATATAGTTAGATTCAGCTCGATTCCATAAATCGGTACGATATCCTTAGATATGCACATTATTACATTTATATTATATGTAATTCTAGAGTACTATTTTATAGCCAATTATAGCAAGTAACTGAGTATATAGTTGCTGATATCATTTTAAATTATCAAGTTCAATAACATAAACGTAATTATTTTAATATGTAAACGGTGTGACCGTTGGACCGAGCGCAGATTTAACACAGTGCAGTTTGATTTTTGTATGATAAAATCTATTTCAAACGCACACAGTAAGATCCGCCTGCATGGTTGCCTACTCAAATCATTCGTAAATATTAAACTAAACGTCGCGTGCTCAGTCTACATTATGACGTCATATTTCAGACGTAAAACGTTCAAGTTTTGTCTTCGGAAAAAGCCGAAGACAGTTACGTGATTCCGAATTTTTTTTATTTCTTGTTTTATTGTTCATTAATTTAATTAATATGAATGCCGCTGTAATAAAATTGCATACTTTGTTCAGTATCTAAAAGATCAGTTCCTTGACGTTAATGTTTTTATTTTCCATCTGATAATTTGATAAGACATACATAGAACAAGTCGTGTTTCTTGATTGAAGCACTATTAAAACTTATCTGGTTTCCTTTTTAATTTCTTTTAATTCAGATTCACTTCTATTGAAACACTGGAACTTATTAAAGCGAGTTTTGGGGCAATAAACATCGAAAAGTACCAGTCAATCAATGATCGAACTAACTTTTTAAAAACAAAATGGCTGCCAATATGGCGGCGCCCAGGGCTGGAAGAAATTTTTTTTGGCCTTAGTACCCCTGATTCAACATTCATTTTTCACTGATTTTCTTATATATACGTGTTACCATTAATCCTCGCTTCGCGAGGCGGGCTCCACCCGCCTCTCGCTGCGCTCGGTATTACCAATGTTAGAGGTTGTGGGACTGTGTGTTTTACTTATATAACAAATACATGTTAGCGTGCGAATGAAATTATTGTTTGTCATATTGTATATTAATATTTATGTTGATTATTGTAGGGCTGATCCCATATATAATATAGTCCTGGGGTCAGGCAATAAAGTGAGATAACCCACAACCGGACTTGTTTTCCTTAATAAAACACCGGCTACACACCCATTACCTTTAATAACCTGTAAACTAAGTGCATGGGTATGGTTTTTAACCTTTTACCATTCGCAAAGTATCATAATTTGTATTTGATATTAATTCTGAACAAGTCTTATGCAACTGAAATGCATTTCATAGCTTAATGCAGTACCTTACATAAACATAATAGTATCATGGACACAATATCTACAGCTGATTCGACCTCCGCTATGTCTATAATCAGATCGTCGGATACAGATCCAGACCATCATTGTGTTCAAAGTTCTGACTGGTCACTCCAACCTGAAGTCAAAACATTATACATGACACCATTTCTCTTTTTTTTTTATAAGTTGTTTATTCTTTACATACAAATACATAAACATAAGTTAATAGATCTCGAAATACACCAATTTTAACAAGAGAACCAGGGGCCACTACGCTGACCTACACAGCAATAGCCATGACTCAAATCAAATTAAAAAAAAAGTTTTCTGTTTTTTCAAAAGTATAAACCCTACTTATCCCCAGACATCATGATTTGAACAGACTTGAATTTATTTCACATTTTGTCTAAGAAATGGTAATTCTCTACATTGCATTTTTGTGAACAATTATAAGACTCGAGCTTTGTTTACATAACAATCAAATTTTACCTCTGTATCTCGCTTGTAACTTGACTTTAACATTTCATATTTTGGTGAATCATTTAAAATGCACCAGTAAACCATTTAGACATAAAAATAAAAACATTTTTTTAAAACTCAAATCGTGTCCAAATTCCTTTAAACCTCTCAACAGTGAGTGACCTAGAATCTGAACCAGCGCAAACCCAAGCACAAGCTTGAACCTGGCATTTAAATCAATAAATCAATCACATGATTTTGCACAAGTAGCAACCGACCAGGAAGTATTTTAATACATGGAACCCGCCATATTGTATCGTAAAGCTTTGTAGTTTAACAATGAGATATTAGCAATAAGGTAAGTTATATTACACACTTTTTCTTTGTGTGTTATTTCTTAATTATTAAATATCGTTAATTTTTTATGGTTAAATTTATACCTTATTTTGAAATCAGCCAAGAAAACGTAAATAAAAAAAATATATTTTACAGCTGTATGACCACAAACGAACAGTCAATGGATGAAATGGAATGTCAACATCCTTGAAATAGAAATATTAATCAAACCATGATAAAACATGAGTACACCATAAAATACATATTGAATTTAACTTTTCAGGTTAAGTTCTCCATGTAGTTTCTAGATTTCCTTAACTATGGACAACCCTTATAGCACAAAGGATGTTGCACCTTGCTCCCTGTGTCAAATACCTGAGGCCTCCATGTACTGTGAGGTTTGTCATATACATCTGTGTAAAGCCTGTAAAGGGGAGCACTTATCTGATTCCTCCAAAGAACATCGCGTGGTGCCAGTTAAGCAATGCCGGACTACACTGAATTATCCTTTGTGTAGGAAACACCCAATCTACAAGTGTAGACATCATTGTGAACAATGTGACACTGCTATTTGTAAAAAATGTATTCGCAAACATTCAGGACATAAACTTGTTGAAATATTGCAAAACTCTGAAGACAAAGAAGAAGGCTTACAAACAGAGCTGCAAGAATCAGAGAAGTCCATTCATCCAAAATACGAAGAGATTGCATCTAACATCTCAGTGCAGATAGATGATCTTATTAAAAACTCCAAGATACTGAAAACAGCCATCAAGCAACAAGGAAAAGTCTGGCAAAAAGAAATAGAGGCCATTATCACAAACCTGAAAACTGACGTGGGGGGAAATGAATCCAGGCACATAGTAATCCTAAATAAACAAGAAGATGAAATAATACGCACTATATCTGAAATCACACAGATCATTGCTGATCTGATGAAATTACTGGACTTCAAAGACGACAGCAAATCCAGGAATGCAGAACTCAGAAAACGGCCTCCTGATCCTAAACTGTCTTTATCAAACTTAAAACCTCAGGAAATCGACAAAGATCAGCTGATTGACCAGTCCAGCTCTCAGTCAGAACAAGACAACAACGTGCCGACTCAGGGAGCCGAGTCCTCTCCCACAGACCGGTCACTGCTGGATGTACCCCGTATCATCACAGCTATAGACACAGGGTACGAATATCAATACGGTGTGGCTTGTCTAAATGATACAGAAATATTGACGCATGGTAATAACAATATAATAAAACTATACAACCTCCATGGGGAACTTGTGAGGTCCATCCAAACCGAGTCAAGGAACCATCCAAGTGACATAGCAGTGACAAGGAACGGGGATATCGTTTATACTGATTATAAAAACGGAACTGTAAACATTGTAAAGGATACACGGATAGAGACAGTGATTAGACTAGAAAGGTGGAAACCTCTCAATGTCTGTAGTACCTACTCTGGTGACCTCCTGGTTGTCATGAACAGTGATGATGATAAACATACAAAAGTTGTGCGTTACT
Organism: Magallana angulata; assembly: GCF_025612915.1. Classification (NCBI taxonomy): domain Eukaryota; kingdom Metazoa; phylum Mollusca; class Bivalvia; order Ostreida; family Ostreidae; genus Magallana; species Magallana angulata. Next base: position 19,275,150 of record NC_069112.1, read on the forward strand.
CTGGTTCCACAGAAAAACAAACAATTCAGTACGACAGACGCAAAAGTCGACCTCTCTATTCATCTGGTGGATTATTTAGCACTAAATACATATGTGAGAACAGGAACCTTGATATCTGTGTGTCAGACCGTGAAGCCAATGCAGTAGTGGTGGTCAATCAGGCCGGGAAACTCCGGTTTACCTACACTGGTCCTCCCTCTACTCCCAAAGAATCGTTTAGTCCACTTGGCATCACTACAGACAGCCAGAGTCGGATCATGATAGCAGACTGGGACAACGACTGTATCCACATCCTGGATCAGGACGGACAGTTCATCCGCTACATTGACAACTGTCATGTACTCGGTCCATCGGGTTTATGTGTAGACAGCAGAGACAACCTCTTTGTGGCTGATGACGCATCTAAAGTAAAGAAAATCCAATATTACATGTAAAATAATTAACTTTATATATCAAACGTAAAAAGTGTAAGGAAGAACTTTTCTTGATATCTTAAAGATATGTGTTGTTAAAGTTGTCCTTTACAATGATCTTTATTATTTATTTTGTGTGAATCTGTGTGTGAATGGTCTTTAACAAAATCATGGACGGTAGCTCTTAAATACGAAAGAGTAGGTTGAGGTTCACACTTTCTTTGTATACTAAGTATATATTGGTACTATAATTTATTTTCAGTCGGATATCATACAAAATAGGTTTACAATGATGTGTATAATTTGATTTATAATCACGTACTGTATACAGGGTTATTTTCGCCCCGTGTAATTTTCGCCCTTTTACACTTGCAAACGGTTTCGTCCCGTCTTGAACTCGTCCAGACAAAGTTGTGTTCAATAAGGGATAATTTAAGACATTGGAATTAGCACACTACAACGAGGGCGAAAGGGGCGAAAACAAAAGGGGGTGAATATTTTCCTGTATGCATTCATTCAGTATTTCACTCATTAAAAAGTGTTCATGTTAAATATTAATTGCTGCTATGTATTCCTTACATTACATTGAAATCAATATTAAATGCGAAATTAATACTTTTGGAATTACTTTTTTTAATAATGGTGAAAGAGGGGTGAAGAGTGTTTGCTATTGCCTATATAGACACATATAAATCTACTAAACAATCTATGTAAAAATTTATACAGAAACCAGGAAAGTTGCCAATGTCCTTAAAGCTCAGTTAAGCTGAACAATGAGATATGATTGCAGCAATAAAAAGGAGGTACATTCTAGTAAGAAGAAAACACCAGAAATCAAAATTTTATTACCAATAAAGTACAATCAAACTAACTTCAATTAGAACCAAGATGTAGAAAGTACCCCACGTCTTGAGGAAATGGATGTGAATTGCTTGTATTTATTAATTTTATCTACAATGGAGGAATTCAATAGAGATATACATGGGAGTGTTTTTCAAGGCATTGAACTTATTTTCCGATATAATGTTGCCGTATATTGCCCGCAAAAAGATGAAAGAGTGCATTATTAATTAGAGCCGGTGTTATATAGTGCTTTTTCCCCCTAGCCATCTTTCCCCCCGGAAAAATGGCTATATAGCAGTTCTTCCCCCCGGAAAAATGGCTATATAGCAGTTTTTCCCCCAGGGAAAGCTGACTATATAGCTGGCTTTCCCCCTTTTTATAGCCAGATTACCCCCACGGAAAACCTACTATATAGTGGATTTTCCCCCTTTTTTTACATTCCGGCCATGTATATGGTGGACCATTCGTGGCAATAATTATAATTTGCAATAATTGATATGATATTAATTTCTCATAAAAAAGGATAATTATGGCATTTATTAATACATATAATAAAATAGTATTTCATGGTTTTTTAACCCCAAATATGAACTAAGGCACGCACCTCAATAACATTCATGTGTCATCATCGTTTATAGAACAATGTCAGTATCTTTGCTGGTTACTTTGGAAAATGTGTAATGGAGCCTAAACTAACCTTATGTATATATTTACACTCAGTATTTGTTAATTTTCCACTTTTAAGTTTGCAACGTGATTTATAAATAAACAATTTTGAAAACGATGCCATATAAATCAAGATATACGATTCACTTACCTAAAAATCGTATATTACTATCTGTTTCATATTTTTGCAATAAAGATTTACTTGTGTACCATATTATTTCTTCGAACAATGAAACAAGGGTAATTAAAAAAAAAACCAAACCCCCCCAAAAAACCAACACATCTATTGTGATGAGCTGACTTACTTTTTTTTAAACATAAGCTTGCATGGTCCTCTAATCAACAAACAAGTTAAAAAAGTCGTATACATGTATGCGCTTAGGTTGGTTATTTATTGTTGATTTTCGGTTGCTCCTTTTATGAATAAAAGTTTATTGATTTATTTATCTAGTTATTTATTATATTATTTGTCATCTTATGAATTGATTAAATGTTTTGAAGAATAATGAATTTACCTGCGTACCTTTTTAAAAAAATTGTTCGTAAACGTTGGACTATATATGATCTGGGCGCCTTAGATGGCCCCCTAAAATGAGCATCGTCGTTTTACTTCAATTCTTTTTTTTCTTTGTACAGATATATATGTGATGTTTATACATAATGTTCAATTTGATTCAATTGCTCACATGTAAGAAATATGACATCGTAAAGACAACCTTTTCCCGCCATTTTTGCAATTTTAGCATAAAACAGCTTGTTTTCAAGCAGTTTTTCTTTCAGAAAACATAGAGTGCATGCTTGAACAAACAAAATATTTTAATCAGAGAAATATATAGCCAAGACTAATAAGTAACAAAAAAATATCTTTGTTCAAGCATGCACTCTATATTTCCCATTCGTAAACGGATAAGAAAAATGTCAATTTTTGACCGATTTTGATTGAATTGTAGAAATTGCGTTACTTCTGACGTCATATACTGCAAGCGAGTGCAAATAAATCAAATGAATAGGTAAAAAATATATTTTAAATCAACTCTTCTAAAAAATAACATAACATTTTACTGTACCCGAAACACTTTAAAAAATTGCAAATTATGGGGGCCAAATTTAAATCATATTATATATAGTTCTTAAAAAAGAAAAGCAGAATCGTAATTTTCAATCATTTTGATAAGGAAATATATGAGCGATTGTGTATTTTTAAATGATGTTTTTACTTTTAAATGACCGTAAAAATATGTTCATGTGGTCATCTTTAGTTTTTGAGATATGGGGCCCTAAAAAATACATTTTCTTTATAATTGGATTTCAAACATCGGGCTCGAAAACAACAAAGGCCCCAACCCTGCAGGGGGGCAAAAATTTTCAGTGTCATCTACTAGTGGTATAACACTATCACTGTGAAAATATGGTTAAGTGGTCATCTCTAGAATATGAGATTCGGATCCCCACTTATAGAACACTATTCAATCATTATAATGGGGTTTTAAACATCGGGCCCTAAAACATCAATGGCCCCTACCCTGAGGGCTGAAATTTTTAGAGTCATCTACAAGTGGTAAACCACTGCCACTATGAAAATATGGTGATATGGTCATCTCTAGTTTATGAGACATTGGACCCTTAAGAATATGCACTATAATCATTATAATAGGATTTTAAAAATCGGGCTCTGAAATTGGAAACAAAATCTCTTTAAAACAGAGGTTTAGCCTGGATGAAATTTTCAAAAACAGACAGCCAGTCTGATAGATTTATCAAAAGATTCTTAAAACATTCTCGCATAGTACAATTTCAGAACACAGAATTATGCATATAAGTGTATAACTTGTAAAACCAAGTATTTTTTTTTCCAATTAATTAACTAATTTAAGTGTAGAAGTGTAGAAACATTAATTTTAATCCTGACTGGAATTCCATCAATATTTGTTATAAAATCTGAACCAAAAACGTGAGGGAGAAACCCTACTATGGGGGAAAAGCTACTATATAGTAGCTTTTCCCCTCAGGGGGAAAGGCTACTATATAGTAGCTTTTCCCCTCAGGGGGAAAGGCTACTATATAATAGGTTTTCCGGGGGGAGAAGCTACTATGGGGGAAAAACTGCTATACAACACCGGCTCACAAAAGACAAGCCGAGTAAGCACATATATGAAATAAAATAAAGTATGCATGAACTATCTAATCTTTTTCATATTCTTAAAAGAATATATATATCGTCAAGTTCTTGAAAGTTTTGCAACAATATTACACTAAGTAAATGCTTGTGTACAGCATGTGAGGGCGTTAGAAATACAGGGCCGTTCTTGAGAATAATGGGTAGTATAAGTATACATCTGCTTGTCTTAATTTTACAAAACATTATTCTCATGCGACAAGCGAATATGGAGACTATTTCCTTCAGATTTTTGTCATTTTCATGTAAGAAAGTCAATGACATCATCGTGGAGAATAATGACGTCATTTACTCGCTTACGTCACGGAATGTATCTCAATATTCTACAGTTTGTCTGGAAAGCCTTCGATGTGTCTCTTTTGTGTTTAACCGGGGCTATTTGAATTGTACGCTCATATCTACCTCAACTTCTTCAAAAACAGTTCCTACCGGAACCTCTGTACAGCTATACGGGAAATGTTTTGTTCGAAGGTACCTTGAACCTGATTTGAAATCAAAAGCTTTAACGACAGCAGGTAAACGTGTTAAAGTGCTAATATTTACATCCTTCTGTGCTTTTCCTTTAAATTCTGTGATATTCAAACGCCTCTAAATGCAACAACAAATCACTGGTACTCAAATGTTGAAATGACGACCTAATCATGACGTCACAAAAGTTGAACGCTGAAAACTGCAACGTGACAAGCAAAATCAAAGTACATGCTTGTGGCTGTTACTGTGGCTCTTCCATTAATATTAACTTACCTTTTGGATAAGATAAAGAAATTTAAAGGTATACATGTAAATCACTTTTGCAGACAAGGCAAGAAGTTAAAGAATGTAAATATAAGCATTAAATTATGATTTTTTGAAGTATACACTCTCATAACTGCGGCGATGTGTGCATACAAATTTTCATAACGCACTTACGCGCGTTACACAATTTGTATGCACACACGCTGCTGTTATGAGCTTATATACTTAAAAAAAATCATGATTCAATGTTATATTATACTTGATGTAAAAAAGGCCACATCATGCATTTACAACATATTTTTAAAAACTAGCTTAAAAACGTCACCAACATATGTTTAACTTTTAATTGAAAGAGACAGTACGGCTGGAAACATATGTGTGAATAATTTCAGATTTACCTATTGTATCGTTAGGAAATAAGAAATAACGTTGATTGTAATAGTTGAAATACATTAAAACCCCTTTCACAAACTTAATTAACGTAATAATGAGAATCCGGAAATTTAAGGGGTCCGTACAAAGGTCCACTAAAACTTATTTAGATCGAGATACTCAACAAATGCTACTATTTGATTAAGTGTTGTCTTTTAAATGGGTCATTTTAAATTTTAAAGAATGGCTGCATTGTGAGACAGTTCATTGGGGCTCAGCGCATAAAAATCAGGGGGTACCAAAAGTCCTTCAGGGAATTTTGGTCTAAAAATGTGCATTCAGAACCCAATCTTTTGGCGCTTAGTCAGAGCGAACAGCTAATTTTTTTTTAAAAAGCACCTAAACAAATACTTCTGTCATTCATGTTACATGTGATTGGACCTATTTTATTTTTGTTTACACATAAATCCACATACACACATATTTCAGACATATTTCATACATTTCAAGATTCTACATATTGTAATATTTTATTAATCTAAAGGAAATAGATTATCCGTGTAGTGTGAAAACGTGTTTTCTTGCCAAAAAAAAAAAAAAAAATATATATATATATATATATATATATATATATATATATATATATATATATATATATATATATATATATATATATATATATATATATATAGCAATAAATGAAAAGAGAAAAAGGGAGATATAGAAGATAAAAAAAATACAATAGAAAAGGGGGTACATGTATCAAAATATTTGTTCACAAGTCACTATAATTAAAGAAAAAGAGAATAGTTTAAGCAATCACATATGTCATACCACTTGTTATAATTTCTCACAAATAGTTTGCCAGTGGTTTTCATATCTGAGTATCTACATTTTTTCAATAACATATATTTTTCAAGCAGAATCCTGTTTTTATTATTTGTAGTTCCAGCTTTTTGACATGATCCAAACTAGTCTCAGTGGACCTTAGTCCTATATGATCAATCTCTGAAACAGAGAAACAGCCCTATGTTAAACTTCCCTATTTTTAGAACCACCGCATAGTGAAGTACCATCATATATTGAAGTATCAGCATGTAATGTTGAACTATCAGCACGTAATGTTAAAGTACCATCATGTAATGTTAAAGTATCAGCATGTAATGTTAAAGTACCATCATGTAATGTTGAAATATCAGCACGTAATGTTAAGGTACCATCATGTAATGTTGAAATATCAGTATGTAATGTTGAAGTACCATCATGTAATGTTGAAGTATCATCATATTATGAAGATTATCTACATGAGGCAGTTGAGGCGTTCCATAGACTACGGTCATAATGGTATTATAGGTAAAAGGGACTCTCTAAACGGAACATCCTCACATACTCGATGATTTTTAAATGGTTTACCAATTGTGGTTTATTTTAAAATGAACCATAAATATGTCAAATAACCCCTCAAGGGGCCTCATTTGCAAAAATTGTAGCAAATCCTATGATAAACACGTAACTTACATGCTTACACAATAATAGTTGTGGTTATTTTAAAAAAAACTTTGAACAAGTATTACCTGGGAGACGTAGAAAAGACATATTTTTATCAACGAACATGTCCAGGAGGATCTTCGCGAGCCCTGCATGTGTTTTGTTTACAGTAAATACGCATTTGTAATAGTATAGAGGGCTGAACCCCATAACACGTTGCGATGTAAATATGTGATAGGCTATACGTGATTATTGATTTTATTGAAATAATTAGATTTATTTCATGGAGAACTTTGTAATTTCTGAAAGTTTATACATTCTTGAGTATGATCGAACCCGATCGTAATTTTTTTGTTAAGTCGGTTTTTTTTATAAGATGCGCCGTACTGTCTCTTTAAGAATAAATTAGTGAAGACGCTGTCGTTCAATGTGTATTTGCATACATAATAAAAAATTTTACTATTCGCGAGAACTTTAACGTTGCAAAAATTTAGCAAATAATTCGCCATGTGATGTTTTTCGCTAAAGGTAAGTATGAAAATAGTTCGGACTTGAAAAAAAATTTGATCATCTTAATTGGAAATAAAATTACCCGAATTACCGGCCTTTTCAGGATCACAGTGGGCGTATTTCTTGTGAAAATCATTAAAATATATGTTTTGAAAAAAAGTCCTTAAAAATAAAATGGGGCATACGTTTATTATTTCATCACTCTAAAAAATATATTTAGCGCATTGTCAAATAAAAAAACAAGATTTAAACAAATCGTTGAATAATTTGTATTATCCAAATCGCATAAGATGGTTTCTTTGGATATCGGTAAGTATTATGATATCGAGGAATTGGAATCTACAAGCATTTTTTTTTATGTCGATATTTTAATAATTAATAAAATTAGTATATATGATAAAGATCCGCTTAAAGTTTGACTCTATCAAGGCAATAACAGTTCCAATCTTTATTGCATTTCATTTCTTGCGACACTTTTATTGACTATAGCAAAGACAACAGTGTTCAAATTTTGTCTCAGTCTAAGACTGCTTCGTGGTCTTGAACAATGGCTTGAACGGGTTAATTTATTTTGTATGCAACTGTGTTTATATATAACTTTGTATTTCAGATCGACAGTACACCTTCTTTTCCTCTCCATTTGTACCAAGAAATATTGCTAATGTAACATGTCTTTGATTAGAAAAGCAGTACATTTCTCAAAAGAAGTTTAAATAATTTAATGTTTGAATCAATGAATTTCTATCACAAGAAATGTGTATAATTATCAAATTTTGATATCAATTTGGATGTTAAAATAAAATATTACTTTCTTTGTTGTTTTTTTCTTTTATCAAAATAGATGTTTATAATTAACATGATTATTTTGAGGTTTCATTAAATAATCCTTATTGGTTTACATTCAGGATATCTGTGGATTAAGCGGATCTTATCTTCTAGAAATCGATTCACAGGCTGAGTGGGATTCGCTTCTAGTGCACGGTATGAGCAATCAATGCCAATGATTTCTTAGAGATAAAAATATCATTTTTCCAGTTTCCTTAGGTTATCAACTTCACACAGTCATCATAGATATATTTCATAAAGGGCGTTAGGATCGTTAAATTCATAATCTTATTAAAGCGAAAAAAAATCATATTTTTATATACATGTAAAAGTAGATCAGCCCAAATTTTAAACAAGCAAAAAAATTAATAAAAGTAACAATCAATATTTTTTTGCATTATAATCAATTGCTCTAACAATGAAATGAAACAATCCTAGACTAAAGTCAAAATTTGTACACTGTCTTAATGCCCCAATTAATATAACTGACACAATTGAAATTCTATGAAATGTGTCTAGATATATGTTGAACAAATTTTGACATAAGTCTGCTTTATGATTCTTTGACCTGCAAAACTTTTGTTAAGAATGATAAAAGGGAGGAATTTTTAAAAGTCCTAACCATATTCTTAAATCCAAATTTTCGTCTGATTTAATAAATTGCTAAGAAGAAACTGCGAATGTTGATGAAATCAACGAACATGCGCAGATCTAGAGGGGAGGGGGGGGGGGAGGTTAGGGGGGTCCGGACCCTTCCTGTAAAATTTAAATTTCTTTAAATAATATTATAATATTACCAAAAATATGCCAAATACCCCCCCCCCCCCCGGAAACATTTTCTGGATCTGCGCATGACGAAAACCGCTCACAAATCTTAAATTAAAAGCTAGGATATATAATTTGATCATTCACCTAATAAATCAATAATTCATCTTTTGTAGCTCTAACCGGGTTCTTCTTCACTGGGACCACAGATGAAGAAGAAAGAGGGGTGTTTAAATTGGAGACATCAGGTCAAACAATGACGTTGTTGTATACAAATTTGAACACAAGCAACCAAACAATCAACTGTATCGTTTTGGGCAAATACAACAGTTTGATGTCACTGCTCACGTTTGAGTGTACAATACATATACCGTTTGCCTGCGAAAAGGACATATAGTCAACAAACATTAAGCAAAGAAAAAAAAAGTCAGCAGATTTTTTAAATATATTTTTTATACAATTAAAATTTGATGTTCGATATTCATGTTTAAATTGAAAAAAATTACAAACATGCAATTAAACGTTTACAATCAGAAATTGAAACATTGTTTTTGTGGCAAAATATTTATGTATGTTCAGGACATTAAAGATAAAAGTTAATGTAGATTTCGATACAACACTGGACAATACAAAACAGTAATTCTAAGTATAGGTGCAACTATTTGTGCAAAACAGTTTAGAAATCATTACTAAAATCATGTTAAACTGAATCGAATAAATCCAGAAAAATATATTATCATGTGACAAAAATGTTTATTCTGTTCTTGTGTATGCTAAATGTGTACATTTTCAGTCACGGATCTTTTCGTTAGGCCTCTCTTACCTTACATACGTTTATAAAAAAAATATCTGCTATTGTAGATTAAATATTGAAATAATCATTGCTGAAATGCTTTAAACAAAACATGATCGATTTTAAAAATTATTACAGATAAGTCCTCTGGAAAAGGTAAATATAAAATATGTATGGCGGACATAGATAGGTATTTATCTTTCCATGATTTAAACTCTAACGTTCCAGCGAATGTAATAGCCATCTAAGAGCGTCGATCGACCGCCGACCCTTATTTTAAAAAAAACAATGCAAAGAAGTTGAATTAAATTCCTTTATTTACAATCTTAATTCTACATAATCAGATGAAGGCTATTTGGATCAGTCCTCCAAGCTACTTGTGTTCTCGAGGCTCTCCGCGGATCTTCTGTACCTTTTCTTCTCTCTACTTCCGCTAGATCTACTTCCGCTAGATCCGCTTTTTTTGTTGCTACTGTTGCTGTTTGATCCGCTCCCACGTTTGTGATGGTGGATCACCTCAACACGTGTCCGGATGTGTTTCAAAATAGCCGACCTGGGAGCTCCCTAAAAGCGAAGATTTAAAGGGGCATGGTCACGATTTTGGTCAAATTTTATTTTTCTGTTTTTATAATTTGCAATGCTTTAGGAATGCATTTCTAATGATCAAATGAAATTTGGATGCCAGTCGTTGAGTTTTAAGCAAGATACAGGGCTCACAATTTTTCGTTCTGTAAATAAGGCTCGTGCCATGTATTTGTTTACATAGGTTCAATGTACCAGTAAAAAATCTTTTTATAAAGGTGGTTTGTCTATCTTATTATTCATTTAAAGCATAAATAAACAGTTCCAAATGATTAACACATTCATTTTAGGTATAAAACTTGAGTTTTCCCTTCAACATTCGAAATGTAAACAAACGCTTTGTTTACATAGCGAAGAATTGTAAGCTCTGTAACTCGCTTATAACTCATCAAATGAAACTCAAATTTTAGTTGCCTATTAAAAATGCCTTACTAAAGCATTGAAAACATTAAAATCGAAAAAATACTTTTTGGACCAAAATCGTGACCATGCCCCTTTAAGGCATGTGGAGTTATTGTGTGTTACAGGTATAACAGTGAAGTTTTTTTTTATAAAACACACTAAAGCCAATTTGAAGCATTTAGTTAAAAAATTAATCCATAATGTACTACTACCCCGTCACATTATATGGAAATGTCTTTTTCTTTGTTATATCTACATTATTTTTTAAAACTCGTTCAATCATACCATCTCTTGCATATTCTAAATACATGTACTTGTATGATTGCTTTCTCATCCAAGATGTATGGATTTTTTTCCCGTTATTATTAAATTAAAATGCATAATATAAGGTATGAATTTAAGAGTTTGTGGTTTTTTGGTTAATTTATTGATGGGAAAAATTGCCAAAATTAGAGAATCATCCCGGAATAAATGATAAAAATTTCTTATTTAAAATAAATTCAGACTTACCTGTCCATATCCTGTAAAATGAAAATAAAATGTCAAACATAGAAGTACATTATAAGCATACAACAAAAAAGAAATCATTCAAATTGACATGAAACTGAATAATTCATTGCATTGGCGCTTAAATATCAAAGAAAATATATAGTGCAGTGATAAAATTTTCGCGTTTTCCGGTCTTTCATATTTGTAAAAAGTAAGAGTGTTCGACATCCGTTGCTATTTTTAGATTGTATTGACCCCTTTTAAAAGACGAGCTCAATAAAAAATGTAGATAAGATCCAAATTTTAAAGGTGAAATTTATAGATTTATTTCTTGACCAAATAATGGTTTATATATAGAAAAATCAAATCTAAAATTTTCGGTAGATTTGATCGCTAATATCTTTATCATCGAGCCTGTTTGAAGTAATTTCTTATAAATCAACTGATATATCAATCATATCAATCACAACAATGCCGCTTTAGTAATTTCTTATAAACAAACTGATTTGGTAAAATTTATGGTTTAACAATCTTAACACTCTATAATAATAATAGTAGAACATTACAAAATGCAGCGACAATAAAAATCACTTCATGTTTCTTTTGATTTGTAAACATACCTCCTGCTTGTACGAGTACCAGTGAAAGGCACAAAATGGCGACGATAATTTTTAGATGCATTGTTTCGTATTTCCTAAATCCCAGCTTCGTCTATACCACAGTCTCCTGGTCTCCGCATTTTATATAAATACTAAAATTAATCCCCCATGTGAAGACTGGGCTAACATACTAATCGCTCTTTTGATATCGTGTTATGCCTGCATAAGCAATCGACATGGCGACAAATGGACATAAATTCTAACACCTATTGATCACCCATGCGTGTGTAATGGGTAACTTGTTAAGCCATTCAATCCATACTCAGAAAAAATTCATGGCAGAGTGTTGCCATATATTTATGTTGAACATTTGTTATTGTTAAAAACGTGCTTTGGAACTAAAACATAATTCAAAACAAAATTCAGGACAGAGTGTTGCGATATATTTATGCTTCACTTATGTATTGATCAATACAGTGCTGTTGAGCTAAAACAGAATTTTTAAATAAGATGACTATATTTTTAGTAATACATGAAATGCGACAAAAACGAAAACTGTAATGAAATATGTAAACGGAATGACCATTTGGTATAGCGTAGACTTCCTTACTTAAAGTTACCTCACTAAATTTCAAATTATACAACATAAGATGGCGATTTAAATGTTTTTGTTTTATTGTTTGAATCAACAGATTTGGCCGGACATTGTCTAAGCTAAGTGGTTAAAGAATCGTGCTTGTGAACCTTAGGTCATGAGCTCGAATCCGCGTCTGCTTTTTGTTCATATTCCCTGAACTAATATTTTGGAAAGATATTTCATTAAAAATCTAAAAACATCTTATACACCGTGCCTTTAATCATAACCAAATATTTTTTCTGAATAGAAAAACTCTTTCAAGGTGTATTAAGCCACTTCAAAAAGATATTCCAGTTAAAAAAAATAGATTAAAATTTATTTGTAAGCACACAATAGGACCAACTGCATATTTTGTGTTATGTGTACAGTGCTGCTACTATGAATATCATGAAAGTTAACAATACGATCTTATTTTATCCTATGATGTGAATATATGTTATTGTGTAATTACACAAGAAGATTGGAAACACGTTTTTACAACTTACGTGTTCCTCTCCTAATGATAATACATACAATACATGTATACACAATTATTATTTTTATATTACATGTTACTTATAGTTAATAACTTTATGATAGTAAGATTCATAAATATACATTTACAAAGTATTTGCAAATATATAATAAATAGTGTTGATATACAGTATAAAATAGCATAAACAAGAAAAATTAGTTATTAAATCTTCCAGACTCTTTAATAAAGTTATAAACTGCTGAAAAAATAAAGCAGTGTGTATTATAAGACAAACAAATGTGAATTAATTAAGATAGTTTCTTCAATCCTATTAAAGTAGTTTAAATAGATTGTTTTAGCATTTACATAATTCTTGCATACAAACAAAAAAATGATAAACATCCTCCTTTTGACCACAAATACAATTGGGTGATTCAATAATGTTTGTTCTGTACAGATCATAATTCAAAATGCAACTCTGTCTCAATTTGGTATGCAAAATATTAATAAAGCGATTACCGAATGAAAAGTATTTCGGAGGTTGAGGAATACTTTCAATAATATTTTTCTTGAATATGTTAAGAGACTATGCTTCCCTAACTTCCAAATTGAGAGAATTTCATTTCTGAATAACGTCAGGTACAAAAGATTTTTTTTATAAAATTCTAATCTCCTGGTTCGAAAGGATGACAACTCCGTTAGTCTTATGTAATGGAATTACCTGTGTCAGCAGTATATTTACAATGCATGTACACAGTCTTTTATCTTGTTCTCGTGAGAGTGTGAAATGTGAAACCATATTAACAGGGAACTGTTGGTCCGATAGAAACATTGCATTACTTGTCCGAGTAACTGACGCCAAAAAATCCGTTGAATCAATGTGCATCTAGTCCGAATTCTCCATTCACACACGCCTTGTCGGTAGAGCTCGCTTTGCTCGCCGGTGTAATGAAGAATAATGACCCCCGTAGAATAATGACCGGGGGTCATTTTTCGACGTAGAATAATGACCCCCGGTCATTATTCTACGTAGAAAAATGACCCTTTTGCCTGAAGAATAAGTGCCATTTTCATAAAAATGAGCACACTCCACATGAAGAAAAGTGACCCCTGTAGAATAATGACCCCCTTGTAGATTAAAATTTTTCAGTATATTTTGTTTTATTATTTGTGAAATAGTCTTTACAATATTGTTATTTTTACTGCTGCAGTTTACAGAAAGTAACAGAAATTATAATTCAAATTCAAAAAAAAACTTAAAGTGAAAGAAGGGGTATATCTTAGAAATTAAAAAACCTTCCGTTATAACAAAACACTGGCGTGTTACATCGGGGTATGGTTGTCATCTTAAAGGGGCATGGTCACGACTTTAGTCAAAAATTATTTTTCCGATCTTAATGTTTACAATGCTTCAGTAAGGCATTTTTAATAGGCAACCAAAATTTGAGTGTCATTCGTTGAATTATAAAAGCAAGTTACAAAGCTTGCAGTTCTTTGCTATGTAAACAAAGCCTTTGTTTATATTTTGAATGTTGAAGTGAAAATTCCAATTTTAGACCTAATGAATGTGTTAAACATAATGAACTGTTTACCTAGGCTTAAAATGAATAAGAACGTTTTTGAGGCATCACCTTTATGAGACTACCTTTATCATATTATATGAAAACCATCCTTTATGATTTTGGATATTCATGGATTCTGTTTTGACACAATATCGTATATCATCTGTTAGAAAATTTTATGATAATTATATGATCATATGTTAATCAATACAATAATATAAAATTAAAAATTGCATCCTATCATAATTACAATATATATCTATTAATAATAACATAAAATACCGTACAAAAATTGTGTGATATGATATTGGAACGTATGATATGACATTGTATTGTTTTATACATTATTGTTTTTTTTTTCAAATAATACAATATCATAAAACATAATACAATATAGTATTAAATGAAACAATATCATATTGCAATAATACATCATAACATGGAAACATATGTTATAATATTGTATAATATAGTATGATATTGCATAGTATGATACTGTATCATATTTGATAAATAATATGATATGATAATAGATTGATTAATGCATCAATAGTTTGTATGAGCATTGGTAACTTTGGATACAATAAAGATCGTGTGATCAAAATCAAGGGGGATATAAACCCCTAACATGTGCCCTAACCCTTTATAAACGCTTTTAGAAACAATCTTTTCTTATTATAATCGATTAGAGTTTATTATCTATTAAGATTTACTATTGTCGGGTACTCTTCACACATTTGCTCTAAAAGAATAAAGTCTATTCATAATTCAAATACAACATTACAACAAATGTTTAGAATATTGATGTTCATGTATTACGTAGAAGAAAACAAAACTAACGCAAACTGATTTTTTAAAAATCACTTTCCTCAACAAATGTAAATGAGGAGAATTAATATTCCTACGTTACCTGCCCCCTTAGTCTTTTTATTAAGATATATACCTTCATCATTCTAAGATTCAAAATTTATTCACCATTAAATATTGCTTATATTATTACAACAATTATTCTTTCATGATTATTGTTCGTTAATTATCACACAATATCCTTATTTTGTATGAATCTTTCTTTATTTGCGTCATTTCCCGCCGTATGTAGTCGAGAGAAGTGACGTAACTGTTAACGATCAATTTGTGGCAATGTAAGAGTGTTTTGTGTGTGCTTGCTACGGATGTGACAAACTATATACAGCGATTTATTTACAAATTCGGTGTTTATAACTTCAAAACCAGTTGAACAGAGTAAAAACATAAGTAATTTCAAAGTCATATCTTTGATATGGGGTAATCAATTTCTATTCATATTTACGGGGGGGGGTGTCATTTTTCGATGGGGGTCATTTTTCTTCATTTTTAACATGAAGAAAAATAACCCCTGGGTCTTATTTCTTCAGAAAAATCTAATTATTCTTCAGCTAGGGGGGTCATTATTCTATGTCGAAAACTGACCCCCGGTCATTATTCTACGGGGGTCATTATTCTTCATTACACCGGCTAAACAATCTATGTAGAAATTTATACAGAAACAAGGAACGTTGCCAATGCCCTTATAGCTCATGTGAGCTGAACGATGAGATATAGTTGCATAAAATTTTTGTTAGAAGAGAACACCATAAATCAAAATTTTAATACCAATACAATACAATCAATCTAAATTCAATTAGAAGCAAGATATTGAAAGTATCCCACGTCTTAAGGAAATGAATATGAATTGCTTTTTTTTTAAATCAATTTTTATCTACAATGGAGGAAATCAATAGAGATTTACATAAGAGTGTTTTTTCAAGGCATTGAACTTGTTTTTCGATAATGTTGCCGTATATTGCCCGCAAAAAGATGCAACGGTGCCTTATCAATTATCGCCAGCTCAAAAGGACTCACAGCATCCATGAAATTAAATAAAGTATGCATGAACTTTTAATCCTTTTCATATTCTTCAAAATATATATATCTTCAAGTTCTTCAATGTTCTGCAACAACATCACGTTATATGCTCGTGTACAGCACGTTAGGGCTTTAGAAATACTGGTGCTCGAAAAATAGTCCTTTCTTGAGAATAATGGACAGTATGATTATAAATATACTTGTCTTAATTTTACAAAACTTTATTCTCATGCGACAAGCGAATATGGAGACTCATCCATACAGATCTCTGTCATTTTCTAGTAAGATTGCCAATGACGTCATCGTGAATAATAATGACGTCATTTACTCGCTTACGTCACGGAGTGTATCGCAATGTTCTACAATTTGTCTGGAAAGCCTTCGATGTGTCTCTTTTGTGTTTAACCGTGGCTATTTGAATTGCACGCTCCTTTCTAGCTCAACTTCTTCAAAAACAGTTCCTACCGGAACCCCTGTTCAGTTGTACGGAAAATGTTTTGCTCGAAGGTACCATGAAGATGACTTGAAATCAACAGCCTTAACGACAGCAGGTAAACTGTGTTAAAATGCTTATATTTACATTCTACTGCGCTTTTCCATTTCATTCTGTGATCCTTAAATGCCTCTTAATTTAACAACTAATCACTGGATACTCAAAGGTTAAAATGATGACTTTTATTATGACGTCACAAACGTTGAAGGCTCTTAACTGCAACGTCACAAGCAAAATTCAAAGTTAACGCTTGTGGCTGTTACTGTGGCCCTTCCATTTATATTAACTTACCCTTAGGATAAGGTAGGAATTTTAAGGTATAAATCACATTTTCAGACACGACTAGAAGTTAAACAATGTAAATATAAGCATTAAATCATGATTTTTTAAAGTAAACAGTCTAATAACTGCAGCGATGTGTGCATACAAATTTCCAAAACGCGCGAACGCGCGTTACTCAATTTGTATGCACATACCACTGCAGCTATGAGACTGTATACTTAAAAAAATCATGGTCCAATGCTATATTATACAATATATATATATATAATAAGTAGAACAAGACTACAGAATGCATTTATAACCTATACCGGTATTTAAAACTAGTTTAAAAACGTCACCAACATATGCTTAACTTTTAATGTAAGAATAAATTTGTAAAGATGTCGTCGTTCAACGTTTATTTGCATAATTACATCTATTAAAAAATGCTTATTATTCGCGAGAACTTTAACATTGCAAAAATGTCGCAAATAATTCGCCATCTGATGTTTTTTCGCTAAAGGTAAGTATGAAAATAGTTCGGACTTGAAAAAAGATCTGATCGTTTTAATTGGTAATAAAATTACCCGAATTACCGGTCTTTTCAGGATCACAATGGGCGTATTTTTGGTAAAAATCATTAAAAAATATATTTTGAAAAAGGTTATTAAAAATAAAATGGTGCATATGTTTATTATTTTACAACTCTAAAAATATGTTTATGTTATAAAAAGAAGATTTAAACAAATTAATCTGTATTATTTAAATCGCATTAGATGGTTTCTTTGGATATCGGTAAGTATTATTGATTGAGATCGATATTGAAAAATTAGAATCTACAAACATTTTTGCTTTATGTCGAAATTTTAATTATTAATAAAATGAGTATTAATGATAAATTTCTGCTTAAAATTTGTAACTATCAATTCAATAAAAATTCATATCTTAAGGCATTTTATTTATTTTTTTTTGCGACTCTTTTAATGACAAGCAAAGACAAAAGTGTTCAAATTTTGACTCAGTCTAAGACTGTTTCGTGATCCTGGGGCAATGGGTTAATTTACTTTGCAAATGTGTTCATATGTTTTTCAGATCGACAGTACACCTTTTTTACCTCTCCATTTGTACCAAGAAATATTGCAAAGGTAACATGTATTTGATTAGCAAAGAAGTACATTTCTCAAAAGAAGTTTAATGTTTAAATCAATGGATTTCTATCACAAGACGTGTATAATTATCAAATTTTGATATCAATTTGGATGTTAAAATAAAATATTATTTTCTTTTTACTTATATCAAAATAGATGGTTATAATTAGCATGATTATTTTGACGTTTCATTCAATAATCCTTATTGGTTTACATTCAGGATATCTGTGGATTAAGCGGATCTTATCTTCTAGAAATTAATTCACAGGCTGAGTGGGATTTACTTCTGATACATGGTATGAGCAATGATTGCCAATAATTTCTTGATTTTAAAATATCGTTTTTTGCAGGTTCATTAGGTCATCAAGTTCACAAAGACACCATAGGCATATTTCTTGAAAGGGCGTTAACATTGTTAAATTCATTATCTCATTAACACGCAAAAATATATTTTTATGTATGTTTAAGTAGATCAGCCCAATTTTTAAACCAAAAAATACATCTATAAATGTAACCATCAATATTTTTATTTGCATTATAACCAATCGGCCAAGATCTAACAATGAGATGAAACAATCTTAGACTAAAGTCAAAATGTGTACACTGTCCTAATGCCTCAAATGAAATCAATGACAAAATTGAAATTCTATTAAAGGTGTCTA
Source organism: Magallana angulata (assembly GCF_025612915.1). Classification (NCBI taxonomy): domain Eukaryota; kingdom Metazoa; phylum Mollusca; class Bivalvia; order Ostreida; family Ostreidae; genus Magallana; species Magallana angulata. The sequence goes on from NC_069112.1 coordinate 19,293,909, forward strand.
TTATTACTTATTAGGTTAGTTACTGACACACTACGGAAATATATTGGGTTGATCAATCTCATAGATGGCGAGGCGAAGCCGAGCCGTCTATGAGATTGATCAACCCAATATATTTCCGTAGTGAGTCAGTAACTAACCTAATAAGTGGTTTGTTTTCCCGAGGACTATCAAGCGACATATCTATTCACAAATAGCGATGATCTACGTAAAGCCATGTATACTGGTATACAAGATGCCTAACATCTCGTCCAATTTAACTCATTTAAACTCTTCAAAATTTTCAATCTCACCTTTCAAATATTCTTTAAAAATCCTTGCTTCATCCATGTTTACTTACAATGTTTTGTTGCTATTCAATTTTATATGTTTTCTCCCTTTCCTCTGCAGAGATTTGAGCAAAATTTCGACGCTGCCATTTTGTTCTGCTCCAGACAAAACAATATGACGTCAATATTCTAAGGGCAGCTACTCTAATTTTTTAAGAATTCCAAAGGGCAACTACTCCAAATACTTTAAGAACTTACGGCATGCGGTTTATGTATTAAATACTATGAAATGTCGAAATGAGTAAGCGAAGCGTCGACCAATGACGGCCATATTGCCTAATATTATTTCTCACAGAACAAATATAGAGATATATGAGGCAATCACGTGCTACGTTTAAACCAATGAAAATGTGACATTTCAGTCCCAGGGAAAACAAATATATGTATTGAACAAATTTTGACGTCTTACTGTTCCATGATCATGGAGCCATCAAAACCTTTGTTAAAATGATAAAAGGGAGGACATTTTTAAGCTCCTAACAGTATTCTTTGATCCAAATATTCGTCTGTTTAAAATAAATTGCTAAAATGAAAATACGAATATAGATGAAATCTACGAAAATCTCTATCTATTATGAAATAAAAAAGAAGTATGCATTTTGATCATGCCCCTAATAAATCAATAATTCATCAATTGTAGCTCCAACGGGGTTATTTTACACTGGGGCCACAGATGAAGAAGACAGAGGGGTGTTTAAATGGGAGACGGCAGGTCAAAGAATGACGTTCTTATATACAAGCTTGTACACAAATAACCGAACCATCGACTGTATTGTGTTGGGCAAATACAACAGTTTGATGTCCCTGCTCACATTTGAGTGTACCATACAAATACCGTTTGCCTGTGAAAAGGAAATATAGTCAACAACAGTAAACAAAGAAAAAAGAGAGTTATCAGGTTTTTTAATACGATTGCAATTTGATGATGTTCAATATTCATGTTAACATCCAAATAAACACAGAAGCGTTCAAACATACAATTGGACGCTTACAATCATAAATTTAAGTATTGTTTTTGTGGCAATATATTTATGTATGTTCAGGACATCAACGTACAAATTTTATGTATACTAGCGGAAAAAAGAAACTGTGCATTATAAAATTTAGTATAATTTTTCTATATGTATTGTTTGTATTAATGAAATTTAAACAATCGATAATGGTAATGTTTTCGACAATATCGGATGGTAACCGTCCGGGTGCACGGACTTTTTCATGGTTAGTGAGCACCTGTTGTTTATCGAAGAATTTGTACGCACGAGTTTTAAGGGCCAATACTGTTTGGAATAAGAACTGTAAAGAATTTGTTTTAACTTTTTTTGTTAAATAAATCACTTTAGTTTCAACAAAATTTACCCCTATGTCATGCCACGACTAAACGAAAACCAACGTAATCGTGCTGTTGGGATGCTGAAAGCTGGAATGGCACAGAATACTGTAGCAAGACACTTTGGAGTTCATCAGGACACTATCTAGTCATTATGGTGACGTTTTCAACAATCTAGCAATACTCAGGATCGACCGCGCTCTGGGCGACCTCGTGTGACGTCACGTCAACAGGACAACCACATTAGACTTGTGCATCTGAGAACTCCTTTCCAGACCGCAAGTTTGACTGCCCAAAACATTCCAGGGCTTCGACCAATTAGTCCAAGAACTGTGCGTAATCGTCTGCGCGAGCAAAACATCAGACCAAGACGTCCAGCGGTGCGCCCAGTTCTGCTTCAACGCCATTGTACCGCCAGACTAGCGTGCTACACACGACATCTGCGATTCAGAATACATGACTGGGCCAATATTCTGTTCACTGATGAATCCAGATTTCATTTGGATACCAGAGACGGCCGTTGTAGGGTGTATCGTCGCGTTTGGGAGCGTTACCAGGACGCTTGTGATGTGCAACGTTGACAATTTGGTGGAGATAGTGTTATGGTGTGGGGTGGAATATCAGCACGTGGAAGGACCCCTCTACAAATTGTCAATGGAAATCTCACCGGCGTACGCTATCGAAATGAAATTATTCAGCGTCATGTGATACATTCATACAGAGACACAAAATCACATCACTCTGCAGCAAGACAATACAAGGCCACACGTTGCACGTATAGTCAGTGACTTGTTTGTTCAACAGAATGTCGATGTCTTGCCTTGGCCAGCTGTTTCCCCCGATTTGTCGCCGATCGAGCATATCTGGGATGAAATGGAAAGACGTTTACGCCGTTAACCTAATCAGCCAGTGACATTGGCTGATTTAGGCCAGGCTTTAACCAACATCTGGAACAACATCCTTCAAGCATTTCTGAACACTTTAGTGGCATCAATGAGGCGTCGCTGTCAAGCATGCGTGAACGCAAATGGTGGTCACACGCCTTATTAATTTTGTTAATTCAATTTCAAATAACAGTGACTTTCGAGTGTGCTGAGTATTCGACGTTGACATTAATGTTTTATGAGATTTTGTAACGAATACACGTGTTTACAGTATTAAAAAAAAATTGTTCATTGTAATTTTTAAATTTGTTTTCACATATTAAATAATGCACAGTTTCTTATTTCCGCTAGTATAATTTTCGATGCAACAGTGGACAATGCAAGACAGTTACTCTTGTATTCTTTGGTTAAGTATAGGTGCAACTATTTTTTTTTTTGGGGGGGGGGGGGGGCAAAACAGCTTTGAAATCATTACCGAAACCATGTTGAATTGATTTGAATATATCCAGAAAAATATATTATCAAGTGACAAATATGTTTATTCTACTGTTGTGTATGCTAAATGTGTACATTTTCAGTTATGAATTTTTTCTTTAGGTCTTTTTTTTTTACCTTACAGATATTTTTTTTAAAAAATAGCTTCTATTGTAGATTAAATATTGGAAGAATAATTGCCGAAATGTTTTAAACAATACATGACTCAGTCGATTTTAAGAGTTATTACAGACACTTCCGGATAAAGTAAATATAAAATATATGACGGAATATATTTCTCTTTCTATGCATGATTCAAACTCTAACGTACCAACGAATATTATAGCCATTTGAGAGCATTGACCGCCCATCCTTTTTAAAAAACAATGTAAAGAAGTTAAAACTCTAAATTGTACATAATCAACAGTACAGTAAAACTCGTTTAGTACGAACACGGATATTGCGAATTTACGGATATAACGAAGTCATCTTGGATCCCCAACTATGTAAATTTAATGAATTTCTTATACGGTTATAACGAATTACGGATATAACGAAGTAATTTCCTAGGTCCCAGTGACTTCGTTATAACCGAGTTTTGCTGTACACTTCTTAGATTATATAGGATTTTATAGCATTCAAACTCTAACGTACCAACAAATGTTATAGCCATTTGAAAGCATCGACCGCCGAGCGTTATTTGAAAAAAAAAATGCAAAGAAATTGAGATAAATTCCTTTATTAACACTTTTAATTGCACATAATCAGATGTAGAATATTTTGATCAGTCCTCCAGGCTACTTGTGTTCTCGAGGCTCTCCGTGGATCTTCTGTACCTTTTCTTCTCCCTGCTCCCTCTAGATCCGCTTCCGCTAGAACCACTTTTTTCGTTGCTGCTGTCAGATCCGCTCCCACGTTTACCATTGTGATGGTGGATCACCTCAACACGTGTCTGGATACGTATAAAAATGATTTAAGACATGTGCTGTTATTGTTTGTGTGCGATTGGTATAACGGCAAACTTTGGGGGTTTTTTTGTTTGTAAAAACACTAAAGACAAATTGAAACATGAATTTTAAAAATAAAACCGTAAACTACTACCCCCCCAATAAAAAAAAGAAAAAAAAACCCCCAAAACCATATAAATATATATAAACCATGCTCTGAGTGATATATAATGATATAAAATGAGTGGTATATATATATATATATATATATATATATATATATATATATATATATATAAGAATCGATATTCTGTGGACGTGTTTTATTCTGTGTTATATCTACATAATTTTTTGCTTATAACTCATTCAATCATACCAATTCTTGTATATTCTAAATACACATTTATTGATGATTGCTTCCTTATCTAAGATGTATGGTGGTGTCATTCCCGTTTTTTAAAATTAAAGAGCATAATATAGTGTCTGAATTTTAGGGTTTGTTGGTTTTTTTTTGGGGGGGGGGGGGGTTAATTTATTGACAAGAAAATTGCCAAAAAATGAGAATAAAAATTAAAATTTTAAATTAAAAATAAATTCATAATTCTGACTTACCTTTGCATACTCTAGAAAATTAAAGTGAAAGGTCAAAAATATAAACTTTATAGTTTAACCATCTTAACACGCTGAAAGACCAATAGTAGAGCGTTATAAAATGCAGCAACAATAAAAATCACTTTATAGATTCTAGTTCTATAGATTTGTAAAAAAAAAAAAATACCTCCTGCTTGTACAAGTACCAGTGAAAGGCACAAAATGGCGACGATAATTTTTAGATGCATTGTTTCGTATGTTCTAAACGTCTAAGCTTTGTCTATACCACAGTCTCCACAGTCTCCTGGTCTCCGCATTTTATAGAAATACTCAAATTAATCCCCCATGTTAAGACTGAGATAACATACTAATCGCTCTTTTGATATCGTGTTATGTTTGCATAAGCAATCGACATTGCGATATATGGACATAAATTTTAACACCTATTGATCAACCATGCGTATTGTTAAGCCATTCAATCCATACTCAGCAAATATTCAGAGCAGAGTGTTGTCATATATTAATGTTTTACTTTTGTATTTATCAATACAATTCTGTTGAACTAAAACAGAATTTTTAAATTAGATGACTATTTTTTAGTAACACATGAAATGCGGCAACAACGAAAACTGTAATGAAATATGTAAACAGAATGGTCATTTGGTATAGCACAGACTTCCTTAGTTAAAGTTACCTCACTAATTTTCAAATTACATAACATAAGATGGCGATTTAAATATTTTGTTTAATTGTTTGAATCAACAGTTTTAACTGGATATTGTATAAGCTAAGTGGTTAAAGAATCGTGCTGGTAAACCTTAGGTGTTGAGCTCGAATTCGCGTCTGACTTTTGTTCTCATTCCCTGAACTATTATTTTGGAATGATATTTATTTTAAAATCTAAAAACATTTTTTAAACCATGCTTTAAGTCATAATCAAATATTTTTAGCGGATTAGAAAAAGTCTTTCAAGGTGTAGAGAGCCACCTTAAAGACACAGTCCAGTTCGATTTTTTTTTTAAATAGATCAAATTTATTTGTAAAAACTTAAGGAACTACTGCATATTTTGTGTTCAGTCTACAATGCTGCTATCATGAATATCATGAAAGTTAATTATACAATCTTATTTTACCCTATATTCTGTATCCTGCATCTTTTCATGCAAGTAAGCTTGATCCTAAATGAATCTGAAGTTTTTGGATTTAGTTGTTGTTGTTGTTGTTTTTTATTTAAAATAAATCCCAACAGAAGTCCAGATTTACAAATGGGAAATAATACCATACTGTGCACACCTTTTGCTGCAAAAATGTAAAACTTGTTATGAACGAGGCATGATGCATATTGTTTCTCGTCCTTTTCCGTTCAAGATAACAAGTGTCGAGAAATTACTTAAACATCATTTAAGGAATTTGAATAATCAGTAAGCCTATATAGGGCCTTTAAAGCCTTTTAAAGACGTTCAATTGTGTCTCTGCTTTTGAGTACATAAATGGTTACATTTCATTAACAAAAATATGAATAATTCTACTACAGTTATTGCCGAGATCAAAGAGATGCCGCGGACATTATTCTCCAAAATACCACGAACGTCATCGGTAAATTATCAGATCAGAAATACCTATTTATCTCGCACTGATCATGAAAGTACAACTTCAAACCGTAAAAAGTTTTAAAACCATGTCAATTTCACGTGTTAGTTCCAGTCAAAACGATGTGTATTTCCTCAAATGTTTATTTTTAAGAGATCAATGCGGCTGTTCCTAGGACCTCCCTAGCACATTTTCACTGCGTGTTTTTGCATAAATATATATAACATATAGTAGAAATAATCGTATTAAATTGCCCTTAAAATATTAGGAATATGATTCAAAGATATTTTATAAATAAAAGAAGAGTATTAAAAATCCAAGAAAAATTATGTCGTCTGCATGTGATTCCTCTGATCGATACACATGTAAACATTACTAACGAAACCGTTGGGGTTACCCGGAACAGCCGTCAAAATGACCTAGATTCGCTCTCTATAGGAGAAACGATCTGTAGAAATACTGGGCTGTTAGTAGAATAGAAATAAAGTTCTTGTTATCGTGAATGTTGCAGAATAACCTTCGAGGTCGAGAAATGTTGCTTTGAAATATAAAAGCCGAGGCGTAAGCCGAGGCTTTTATATTTCAAAGCAACATTTCTCGACCTCGGAGGTTATTCTGCAACATTCACGAAAACTCGTACTTTATTTCTTAAGTTGATGTGACTTAGGAAATTTCTTTCAATTAATTTTTTTTCATTTAATTTATATCCAATGCTAGTAATTTTACATTAAGTACCACGATGTATTTCGATGAAAATGGTGGGAAATGCGATTTATCTGTAAGTTGCACATTCAGTGTAAAAAAGTTATAATAAATGTTTCGAAAGAAGTTCATTTTGAGTTACATGTAAGTTAAGGTGAGTGTATACAGTTTTGAAAGCTACTTTAAAAAAAGGATTGATTGCATGATTCAACTCCCTTAATTACTGGCCAAGGTATATATTTTTTCTATATTTTTTTAATATCGTCGTTTAGCTATGCTAAACTAATGTATTAAATCAAATTTCAAAATAAATTAACAAATTCAATGTCAGTTGTCAAGTTACAATTGATATGCAAAAATACATGATACACAATTCTGTATTAAAATGAAAAGTCTGTGTGCCTATATTTAAACGTACATACCCCCCCCCCCACACACACACACGCGCACACCCACCCGCAAAGGAGAGAAATAAAATACAAAGCAATTTACTATGTAAATGATCAAATTGGGAAAAAAAAATCAGACACACTTTAAGTAATTAAGAGGTCTAATAAATTGACGTTGTTGGTTCACAAATAACGCCATTCACATCTGCTACGTTAATACCGGTCTCAATAAGAGCAAAGCCGTCGACCGCAAGAATATCTCCAAAAATAAAAAGCGAGTCCGCCGCTATCATGTTGTCGTCAGTCAGCCACAACATCAAGAAGTCGTAGAATGGTCGTCCTTGAATAGCGTAATTTCGAAGGAAATTTTCTATAATAATGATAATACATATTGAGGTAATGACAATAATTTCTGATATTAATGATGATGATGATGATGATGATGATTATGATGATGATGATTATGATGATGAATGATGATGACAATAATAATGATAATGATAATATTAATAATAATAATAGAAGTTATAATAATAGTTCATGATGATAATGGTGATGAATGAATGAATAAACAGATCTTTAGATCAATCAATCAATCAATCAGAAAAAAATGTTGATACATAAAGTATTTTCTACGTTTTGTGATGGCATAGGATTTTTCTCTAACAAGTTGTGTGTTTTCTATCCCCAAGCCTTGGCGATGAAATAGAAATCACTTAGCGAGTTGGATAAAAATTCGTGTGTTTTCTATCCCCAAGCCTTGGCGATGAAATAGAAATCACTTAGCGAGTTGGATAAAAACTCGTGTACAAAACAAACTGTTTAACTGTTTCTTAAATAGTGAGGGGTTCTATTTATCACGTGTTTTGATAATATGTTGGTGTGTGTAAATCACTTTCTTTAAGGATTTGTATGCCAACCTCTTAATTTTAATAAAAGAAAGAAAAATATATTGTGACATCACCGCAGTGTATCATAAAATAAAATATAACATCTGCGATATTCAATGCTTTTGGAACTAAAAGTAAATTACATTTATAATGTAAACAAAAACATCACCTGAACTTTATTTAAAAAACAAAAAATAGTTAATTCTGTATTTCGCTTATAACATAACAAATAACGCCAAAATTTTGGTTGTCTACTATAAATGCCTAACTGCAGCATTGTTAGAATTAAAAACGTAAAAAAAATAAACAAAATGAAATCCTGCATTGTGATTCAAAGTTGCATTTGTTCGTGCTATTACTGTAATCAGGGTTATTTTCATCCTTCTGCACTTACAAACGACTTTGCCTCGTCTTGAATTCGCCCAGACTTAATTGTGTTTAAAGAGAGATGATTAAAGACATTGAAATTCGCCCTGGCTTAAATTTGCCCTTTGACAACGATGGCGAAAGAGGCAAAAATAGAACGGAGGCAAATATTCCCAGTTTACAGTACAATAAAACTGCATGTACAATGAATCTTACCAAAGGCGTAGGTCTTAAGAATATGTGTTCGAAGGAATTGTAACTGCTCAATCCGGTACAGTTGTCCACCAATATCCGTGCATTCTTGTTTAATGTCTCCATACGTATTCAAGGGATTCCTCCGTCTTTTGTGGATGATGCAATGACCACGAAAGTTTAGAAATGGAGGGAAACAGTGATTGACTACAAGAGTATCCATGTATAAAAACAACAGTTAATTGTAATTGAGTGATTGTATGAAAGGCAACGTAAAAGTTTTCATGCAAAGTAACAGTACACGTAATACATTTTACCAGTGGAAAGGTTTGGAGGAACAGTTACGTATGAATATTATTAAGCTAACGTGATTAAGAAAATGCATACTAGTATAAATGAAAGATTATTATTTCGAAACATACATCCGTCTTCACCAAAAGACTATACAAGGACAAGTCATTTTAGTTAATAACAGCTTAGATTTCTTTATTTATGATTATTTTACTAAGTAATTATCATGAGTACCAGTACAAGAATAGCAAAACGGCATCTTTTGATTGATGTTTTCATGATTACACTGATCATATTCATAATAACTGTTGAGTACTGTGGTTTCATTTATATTCAAGGGTATCAATTTTCGTGGATATAGTGAAAGTCACAATTTTAAAGATACGTAAATTAGTGGCCAATGACCCTATCAATACAAAAGGTAATAGAAATTGCATTTCAATGAACATTTAATTTCGTGGATCAACTTAACAACCAAATCCAAGAAAACTGGTATTCAACGAATCTTGATGAAACAACAGTCTTAAAAAACAAAAAACAAAAATAAATAGTGTAAAACTCGGTTATAGCGAAGTCCTAAGGACAAATGGATTTACTTCGTTATATCCGTAATTCGTTATATCCGTATAACGAATTCGTAATAATAACTCTAGCGAATTCACTATATACATTTTTACTTTCACTAGACTATAATTTTTGCTAATTGAGGCTTAAAACATAAATTGCATTACTTTGATACCTTAAATAATCGGATTGTGAATTGAAAAAATTATATGAATAAAAAAGCATTCAAACTATTATGTTAATTGGTAGTGCAAAGTTTTGAAACTGTAAAGAAATTCGTTATAAAAGTGTTAAATTTTGCTATTATTCACCGCTACGGGACTCAATATCAGTTCACTGTATCCGTAAGTTCGTTATATCCGAACTAGTTAAGACCGTAAAACTTTGCAAAGTTTTGTTAATAATTTTACCGGGGACTTAACAAAAATTCGCTATATCCGAGAATTCGCTATATCCGTGTTCGTACTAAACGAATTTTACTGTGTAATGCACTTTATTTTACTGTGTAATGCACTATATTTGGGTCCTGTTCCTTAATCATCAGTTTTTTTAAAGGATTGATTTAGCCAAACTAGGATATGTCAGGAAGTATATCATATTAGTTTTTTTGTGTCCTGTTCCTAGAACATCGGTTTTTTAAATCAGGAAGTATATGATATAAAAATTGAAAAATAGATTGACTATTCTTAATGCATAAACAGCATTCTCTGATTTTAAATGGATTTGAAAATGAATATGTAAATTGAAGCTGTTATGGAAAGTTAAGTAATTCTAATCCAAAAAAAAAAGTTGTTAAAGAATCTACAAACTGAAAAACACGCAACATTCCTTTAAAATAACATACCTTGGTTGAATGGTGCGCAGAACCAATCATCTTTTTCGACATCAAGGTCACCATAGCTTAGCTGACATTCTGACGTAGTTTTATCATACCTATACGATTTACAGGTTGTCTTTATGCATTCACCTGCGCATCTTATAGAGGACCTACACCTGACCGTTGTATAGCCAGGTAATACTGAAGTCGATCCATCTTGACAATTTATTTTAGTAAATGTTTGAGTTTTTATACCTGACAAAGCTTGCATGTTGTATCCCGTAACGAAAGGTATTAACAACAAACAGCATCCAAATATTCTCATCATATATTTCCTAAGATTAATTGTGATCATATTTGCTTTACAACTGTCAGCAACATCGATGGCGTTTGAAGGGCAGCCACCAAACATGATCCTCTTTATAAACATGTGCAATGAAAAGAGCAAAATTAATATTTACATAAATAGGATATATGGAGATGTTCTTTGATAATTAGACTTTTCATAATAATGAAGCAGTGTTTGCCTCACATGATAAATCTTCTTTTTCAGAATTATTGTACGGGAAATACGATTATACATTACTGACGAACTTAATGTTGATTTTTTCTCAGTTTATTTTACTTTGACTTTGATAAATTGAAACCCTTTTTTCTATGAGAATTCCACAAGAAATGCTAAGAGAATATAAAGAGATTTTGTTTCAACCCACTGATACAAGCTAATTCAGATATCTTTGAAACCATCAAAAATATGATATGAGATTCATAAAAATACAAGTGTGTATGATACTTCTTGGAATATTTAACAATCTAACTTTTGAAAGAAGCAAGTAAGATGTTCGAGGAGGAAATTTATTCTAGTACTGAATGAACTTAGAAAATTGTTGTTCGTGATATTTTACACTTCGTTTTTCAATTTATTTGTATGATAAAAGTATATGCATTGCAACAAAAACCCCGCAAAGTAACGGATTTTATACAGTTAATGTTTTAATATACTGTTATCAGGAAGATACGTCATTTTATTTTCCCGATCTTTCTGCTTTGGTTTGAGGGAGAGGCTTCTTTCAAACAAGTAGCTCTTTTCAAACATAATTCTAAGATTTTGTTCAAGATTTTAACTTTATAATCTCTTACGAGAAATCTTAAGGGGTTTTTTTTTTTTGACACGAACACATTCGTATGAAGTTTTACTTAAGATATTACTTAAAATTTTGTCTTTCCCTAGGGGGGGGGGGATCTCAATTTCCTCAATTCCTATGAAAGATAAGAACATATAAATAAACCAAAACTCTCATTAACAGGACACACAACTGAATTTAGACATCACTTACATTATTGACTGAAAGTAATGTGATGTAGTAGATGTAGTAGAAATCTACACATAACGTCAGAATCACCATGTGTCTTTGGCGTGACGTAGGGCATCTTACGAAAAAAAACTTTATTTGCTGTGAATTATTAATTGGAGAATTTTTTTGTGTAGTTTTGACAATTACTGTGAAATGCGAAATAACTGTATTGTGTGGCCAAAACGTGTTAATGTACAGCTGTGTTATTTGTTTATTAGATATCATTAAATAATTTTCAACAGTTTAGATAAATTTTACACGTATGAAAGAATCTCATAAAATTTTTCGTGAAAACAAACAAGAAAGTTTTTACTAAAAAAATCATTATTTCATTTTTGTGAGAAAGACAATGGAAAACATTATAGGTTTCCCGCATTAAAGGAAATATATTCTGCTCCTGCACTAAAGGAAATGAATTCTCCTTCTTAAATTGTGGTAGCATCAATCAAAAAAATGTTTGTTTTGTTTTTCATACCACTATATGTTTTGTTTTTCATTGCATTGCTTTCTTATAATCTCATTTGTGTTATCTTGTATGACACGATTTACCTTTTTCCGTTTATGAACTCTTTTACTGTAAATAGCAACATATTGTAATTTAGAAAGGTTAAAAACGTTCTATTTGAATGTTAATTCATTTTTTTAATAACTCCAAAAAAGTACAAGTGCATATTCCATGTTGGCAAAAAGAAAAAGAAAAAAAGAAGCATTTTATTATTAATGTTCATTTTGTTCTAGATACCGTAACTTTAAATATAAATTTCACAAACTGCATTTTAAAGCGATTATACTTTCTTTTAACTAGCATTCTAATAGGATGTACACTTTAAGATAAAATTATTTGTGAAAGTGTTTTTAAAGAAAACTTCTAAGTTGGTAAGTTTAACATGAAATCTGCTCGTGTATTGCAGAAAATAATGTATAAACGATAGGTATAAATGTGTAAACAAAGTGATCAACTGTGAAATAGTATTTTTAGTAACATGTTAACGCATATATTTACTAGAGTGATATTTGTCATATGCTGAGGGTGTTTTGTTTATTTATTCATAGCATCAAAACTTATGTATTTTTACTTTGTATTATCAGTTAATCACATCAAGTCACATGACATGTTGTTACATCAGATTATCTGCATACTAGCACTTATCAATGATTGAATAAAGATGTGCATTAGCAACAAGTTGCCTATTCTTAATAGTACTCAGAACATTGAAGATGAATACTAAAATTGCACGAGAAATATGATAGGTTTAAAACACAATTTCGAAAAATTTAGAAATATGTAAAATATAAAATAACCAAAAAAAACCAGATTTTCAAAGTGATTTTTTCCAGGAAACCCAACTCCCCTGTAGATCAATTTAATTGGTATCCGTAAAAGATCCTTTTTATTCTTATTGGTGTCTAGTTACAATCATTATATAAAACGTTAAAAATGATCAATTGGCGCATTAGACGTTTCTGATATATGATAAAGGACTTCCAACGCGCTAACATAATGATATGACTCCTGCTCATTTCGAGGCTGACTGCAGCAAACAAAGGAATCAATGTAACTTAAGCGTTTCTTTGTAAGTATAGAAATCTTTTTATAGAATATATTTTGGTTTATCCGTCTTGGTGACACAGAATCTTCTTAAGTTGAAAAAAGAGAAATTATAATGAATTTGCAGCAGAATTCCTATTATTGTGCAATCGAAAATTGAAAATTCGAATTTAAATTTAAATTCCAATTCGTGGGGACCAGTTTTGTAATTTTGTGGGGATGTAATTTTTTAGATGCGTCGGTTTTCAGTTTCTGTAAGAAAACTTAATCTTTTATAATTAGATTTGGTCGAGGAGGTAGATTCGTGGGTGAGGGCTACCCATAAATACCCACAAATACCACGAAAACTGGTCACTAAGAATTCTAATAATTTAAATTAAGTAACAAACAATGTTTAACCAGTTTTTCTTTTCTTTTGATGCTGTTTATCATAGTTTTTTTTTAATAGACCAATTAAATTTAGTTATACGAGGGATGTAATAATAGAGAATAAGAACCATTTTCTTTCTCCTTTTTATTCTTTTTTATTTAATTTCGATTATTTTTCGATCTATAAACTTTTTTTTATTCAACAAAGCCCGAAGAATTTAATGATTTTTTTTCTTATAAAACCCCGTCTGTAATGATAACCTCATAATACCGAATAAAAGAATAGTTATAACTTACATATATATTAAAGGAATAGTCAGCGCCCTAATTAACGATACGCCATTTTGGTCATTAAAACAATTTCAGGACTATACGTTATAAATTTGGTTAAAAACGTTACAGACAACGACAGTTTCAAACTACATTTACTGTATACAGGGTGATTTTCACCCGTGTTATTTTCGCCCTTCTACCCTTGAAAAGGGTTTCGCCCCGTCTTTAATTCGCCCAGACACAATTGTGCACTACAGAGATACCTTGGAACATTGGTATATATCAAGTCTTAAATTCGCCCGCTGACAACAAGTGCGAAAGGGGTGATAATAAAACGGAGGGGGGGGGGGGATATTTCCTGTATATATAAAAAGATATTATAATATAGTTCTCTTTGCTATTTTGTTGTTACCCGGCTTTATTAGAGGTTTTTTACGATCAAACAATAAATGAATACAAACTGTGGGGTTAAATCAGTGATTATTCTATGTTTCACAAACAAAAACAACGTTTCGGGTTTAATCGCTACTGTATAGAATCACATTCATTGACAACTTATAATTGCCTTTATTTGGTACACAAACCATAAACACGTCCTCTTTTGAGAAAATCTGGAACCAAACTTTTTAAAGTTATGTACTAATAAAGATAGAGTATATTTAGATGTACAGTAGGATTGTGTGAGATGTCGGTCTTTCTCTCTCAGAGAACCCTATCCCTCCCAACCCCACCCCCTTAAAAACAATACAAAACAAGAACCCCCCCCCCAAAAAAAAAAAAAACAAAACAAAACAAAAAAAAACAAAAAAAAAACCACACACACCAAAAAAAACCCCAAACCAACAAAAACAAATCATAACAACACAATGGGGGTGTAGCCAAGCCGGGTTCAATCACTATAGATTTACATTATTAATTGATTAATATGCTATCCATGATGGAGAAAATGCACAACCTTTGATTGTATTGATGAGCTGGTCATGTTTTTTTAAAGTATTTATAGGATAATAAATATGATTTGATTTGAAAATGATTCTTTCTGAACAAAATTACAGCTAGGATTGGGCACAAGTTTAGAATCTTCGGGTCGTAACAGGTGGAGTTTGAACACAACAAAGCGTTGTATGACGTTTACTTATATAACCAAGCTATTTTGAACCGAACTCTTTTAAAACACGCTAAAATAGATACATGTAATGTCTAATGCGCACTGCGTCATCAGTTTTAGAGAGTGGTGTTACGGGATCGGAAGCATACTGTGTGGTGATCCGAAAAATCTGATCACACTCTGTGAAATTGACATTATCAAGAATGGAAAGTTGATGGGTATATAATAAAAAGAAGGTATTGAATTTCTTTGAAGGTAAACACACTTCAGGTCTTCCGTCATTATGAAATAAAATATATGAATAGGTTACTATCTATTGCGAAGGGACTGATTTATATCATCAAATTTACTAATGAACTGACATAGTTAAACTGATATTCACGTAAAATTACAAAGAATAAGGGATTCAAACATATTGGTTCAAAATCGTTGTGCTTAAAATACATTTTTATATAAGACATATTCAAGAAAGCCTCGTATTTAGTTCAATCACTCTTTGTTGTAAAATTCAAGGCTTTGATTAGGTAATGCTCGTGTAAGCTATGACTTTCGCAACAATGAGGACGATTTTACAAGTATTGTTTTTTAATGGTACCGTCTTTTGTGCAACCACTAAACAGAGATTGGAAATCAAAGATTTTCATTTGTATAGCTGAAGTTTGCATTCCTGTACATGCCAGGGATATTTTTTTTCAATGTGCTGTTTTAGATTAAAAAAAAATTATGATACGAAAACAAAATGTTTGTTTAGTAAGATCGAGTATAGAAGAGAGTGATATCCCAAGGAAAGATGTATTATTTTAATAAATTAAATCTACTTTTACTGAATACATACACATATAAAGCGTCATTTTCATTTATAGCGACTAAACTTTGGCGCGTGCGTGCACGGGATGACATTGCATATGATATCGGACATTTACAAAAATAATACATCGACACATCGTATTTTTGAATTTTACATAATAAAGCTATAAGCCTACAATTATGGTATTAATTTCACTACACTCTGCTTAGTTAGAATAATCTGTTTCTCGGGACAGCCCTTCACCACAGTTTAAAATACCTCCCATATACCCGTAATGTAGCAGAAAATTGCAGAATCACTCCGAAATGATTTTGGAGAAAATTAATGAAGGTGCATTGAAAATAACAGTCAAATTATTTATAACAAACAATTTTGAGGCTGTAAATACTTTACATTTAAAGATTTAATTCATATTATTGAAGAATTCAACACTTTTTCACCTACGTTTTTTACTCGCTTCAATGTACACACCATGTTGACATTCGGAACTCTCGGAATTTTTCCATTTTAAATGCACTGAGTTATCTCCCTATTTTCTTTAATGAACAGAATATATAGCAAATTTTCAATGAAAATTTACACGTATTTTTATTATCGTTTATCCATGCAAATCTGACGTTGTGGAAACATTTAGTAAAGAGCCTCCCGTGTTTTAGCGTGAATGTAACGCGCATGCGCAAGATTGAAAATTGGAAAAAATTCTGTTGTTTGATAAATGTCCTTGCTTCAAGCTAGAATGATGAATGCCTACATTTATGATGTTGCAAACAATGGAATCTGCTGGTGTTGCAATGCGTTGTTTGCTGATGTTTAACGTGAAATCAATTTTCTTAATAACGCCTTTTATTTACAAAAATGAGATTTTACTTTGATAGAAACGAAAGCAACTGCTTCAAGCCGTATTGTTTATGCTACTGTATTTCATTTTTTTTCTTCAGAAAACTGTGCTATAATGATAACACTCAGTGTGTCTTTTAATAAATAATCAAAACCTTGAAACTCTTTTAAAGATATTTCCAGCTTCGCATGAGACAAAAAACTGGTCTTTGACTGCAACTGTCGAACCATTTAAGCAAACACTTGGACTTTTTGCGAGATGTATTAAACCAAAGTCCCAAAGGTCTGATACATCTATGTTGTGTGAAAGATACCGTGTAATCGTCAATGCTTGCGGGGGACAAATGTTCGTGGCTTTCTTGAGTAACCCTTGCCCACGAATTTTCATCCCCACAAACGTACATACAACGTATTTCGTTGGAAGCGCATTTTACTGTATTTTTATGTCGACTACACAATACATAAAATGTTGAATACACATAAATAGGACTTGTTAAAAAATGGGGGGTTTTTCTTGAGAGAAGCTTTTCGAATTTACACAGGAAAGCATTTCTTTCTTTTTGAAAAAAAAATTAGCCTCTCATTTTATGAAATTATGCGTGTAGTTACCATCTTTGCTATTTATATTTTTCAGATACCATGGATTTACTGTTCTTAACCATTCTTATAAGCTTCATAACAAGTTCTGGGACCAAAATACACCATAGGGTATCGTCTACTACGTCTATAGCGCCCCCTTTGATGCAACACATTGCCAGGGAGTCTGGTGGAATCACTCAACAAGATCATCCTTTAAATCACCAGGAAAAATTAGAAAACTTGACAAACGATTATCCATTTGATGTCAATCAACCACTCTTTCGGCATAATATGTCTAGGTTCTTCAATCTAACTGGTATTTTGTTTGAGTGCTTTCAAAGCTTTGACCCACCAAAGCACTGTAAAGATTTTGACATCCTGCTTTTTCGTGACATTTCAATTGGGGATGTTGTTGACATAGCGTGTATCTTTAACAAATCTAAGTTGTCATTCTTTTCCAATGTTACTTTACAAGACCAATCTATTATATCGATAGAGTACAATTCATTTGACGCAATCCAAATTTGTACTCTGGTGATATTTATCTTTGGGTTCGTGGCAAATAGTATTACCTCACTGATGATAATAAGATCACCCAAACTTCATAAGCCATTTTACGTCAGTGTACTTTTTGTAGCACTCTCTGATTTGTTCTGCATTCTACAACTCCTTGTTAGATATGGTTTACACATAATGCTGGGATTTTGTCAATTTCAGTCAATCTATAAACTTCTAGAAATAATAAAGTATTCCACGAAGCTCAACGCCTCGCTGAACGTGATGATTCTCTCTACCGTCCGCTTCGTCATGTTCGTATATCCTCTCAGAAGCAGAATATTTCTGACGAATCGGAAAGTATGTTTGGCTGCCGGAATGAGCCTCGCTTTGAGTGTAACCTATGGCTTTTTAATCGTGTCTTTCATTTGGAATGCGGCGTTTACGAATCTTAAAATCATTTTTATAGCTGACGACATTGGTCTTCTTCTTTGCTTTGTTCTGTTTAATATATATTTTTTCGTCATCCGGATCAAAACAGCGAGTGCGTCACGGGTGGCTAAGGATCTAAAGACCCGGATGACTTTAGTAATGCTCTGTATTCTCAGCTTGAATGCCGCAAATGCCCTTTCTACAATTTTAACAGCCCTGATGTCGTTTGAAACCGGTTTTCAAACCGACTTACCTAAAAATAAATACCTTCTGAAAGTCCCCGATACACATGCCAAACGTGTATTTATAGACAGAATTGTGTATTTAATATTTCATCTAGTCAACCCATTTATTTATTTTTTAAGTTTATCACATATGTACAAAAAAGTGTTGTCCAAAAGTTGCATGGCAGAGTAACTTTACTTTATTAACAGTGACATACTAGTACTTCATTCATCAGTTGACTCGACAATATTTATACTTATTTATACATATAGAAAAATGACAATTATTGAAATTACACCTCGTGTTCAATTGTTTGTCATATAGCAAAAAAATACTTTTTTTAAAGGAAGTTAATTCCTAGGTCGAAGAAGTTTTACTTTAAAAAAAAACGTTGATCGTATCCATAAAGAAATGCTGATCCGGGAATATACCCATACTATCATTCTTAAAGGGATGTATTTATTTTTTCTCCTTTAGGAATATTGTGAATGAGATCGATCATCTCAAAACCTTCTAAAAAGTGAAAAAAGATTTCTACTTATTGCAAAACGGCTGTTATAATCTCTTCTTTTACTTTATAGTTGATATTTCGATTCTGTCAAAAGAAGGTAGCACCATAGGGCTGTGAATATTAAGAGAATTTTGCTTTGATCTGTGCAAAAGAATTTATATTAAGGTGATTGCACATTATTTATCCAACAGTCATTCTAAGGTAAAGTATAATTTATGATAAGGCAAGAGAATGGGTCTATTATGACCTTGATTTTTTATATAGAAACTTAAAGCGGTTAAACGGGTTTGGCCCTGGGTTTTTTTTTTACTATTAATGTATCAAATAATTTTTCATTTTAATCAATTATCTTAAAATGTTGCAGGCTTTCACCTATTACCACCAGCTGAATCGGTCTCCTTTTAGCGGTAAAAGCATTTGAAGTAAACAATTTCTGAATTGGAACAGCAAATAATAAATGAAATACATCACGTGTGACCAAAATCGTGACCGTGCCCCTTTAAGGTAAACCCAAAGCCAGTCAACTTTGTGTTGAAAATAACATTTTAATGTTAATGTTTCCTTCATATGACGTACATGTATTTCATTCTATACAGAGATCAATTGAGTGTGTAATATGAGAACCCAAACTGTGACGAATCCGCAATGCTAAAAACAGTTTACAACAGAGATGGGTTGAATTACGTTCATTACTACATTAATACAATTATTACATCACCACATGCCACAAAGTTCTCATCGATTTTCCCCCTGTTATTACCGTCCTCTTCCGGTCAACACTTCCGATAAGTTCTACCTTTATCAGCGTGCTTTATATATTGACGTGCCAGGTGTCAAATTCTATGAAAAAATATTCTTAAAATTTGACCCTAAATAGTTGGCGCGGTTAATGGTGTCCTTTGAAAGGTAGCTACTAGGGCGATTTTAAAAGACTGTGGATTAAAAACTTACCAGACCCTATGAAAAGCACTGTCAAGTTAATTACAGGTTTTTGTGTTTTGGTCTTTGGTAGAGCTTTTTACGTTAATGTTTTGTTTTCATAAATCAAATTAATGATCAAATCGACAATTGTTTAATCAGCTGGTAATTTTAGTTTTTTCTGAATGAAACAGCTAACTTTAATGGGGTTGAATGTGAAACATTTTGGTTTATCTGAAAGTCTGTTGAACTGAGACATTTAGCATTAACCCATGTGCACTTTGCGCTAAGTTATATATTAATTTATCGCCTGAAAAGTGAAGCAAAGAAATGACATTGAAACTCCATAAACATAATTAAATAAACTTTGATTGACAACGAGGATGCCCCTATTTATATCATGTTGTGAGTGTATGTCTTGTACACAGCATTGTGAATTGTTGAACTAAAACGGACTCCCAAAACTTAATTAAGGTGGCTCACTACACCTTGAAATATTTTCTCAAATCAGCAGAAAATCACTTGATTATGAGAGATATTATAATGGATAAGAACTATTTAAGTCAAATAAGCAAAAAATATGCAATTTTGGATGAAAAATTACATTTTCAAAAAATTAATTCAGTTAACATGAACAAAACCTTCAGGCGGATTCGAACTCATGATCATCTGCGATTCAGAAGCCCAGTACTTTATCCACTGAGCTACGACGATATACAACCCAATCGAACGATATAAACAGTTTAACAAAACATTTAAATTGCCACCTTATGAAGTAGTGTTTTAAAAAGTATAAGTCTGAGTGTAGTAAGGTACCTTAATAGATTGTTAGTTTTTTTTTCGTCATTTTTAAATAACTGACATATATGGAAATTACATCACGTTTAGTTGTTTGTCTTCGAGGGAAAAAAAATCAAACTTCTTTGAAGAAAGTTATTTCCGTTGTCGAAAAAAAAGTCGTTGACCATATGAATAAATAAACGTTCAACCGCGTATATATATGAATATTATCATCAATACCACCAATATCATCAAAAGAGATATAATTAATTATTTCTCATTCTCAAAGAATGTTGTAAATACGGTCGACCATCTCAAAAAACAATCTAAAGAGTGTAATATGATTTCTGCTTATGGCAAGATTGTTGTGATAGTCTTCACTTGTACTATTTAGTTGATATTTCGATATTAAAATTTTGGGGCTAATACATTTGAATGACCTGCTTTTGATTTTGGCCAATAATGTTTGATGACACAGTATAACTTATTGTTTTATCAATGACAGTGGTTACTTAACCACACTAAATCAATGATTGTATATACATGTATATGTAATGTTTCAAAATTTGTATGATTGTGGAGTTAGTTGTTGTTTCTACAAAATAGGGTCAATGACAAATATATGTTTTTGTACATTGTGGTGATAGTAGCAAGTTGATATAGGTTTTATTCCCAAATTCTTACAATGAAATAAAAAGATTTACAATTTGTTTTTACATTACATTTTTGTGCGTTTGTGATGCAGTAATGATTTGGTATAATTAAGCAATGCCTCGAAAATCCTTCTTTTTATTTGTAATATCTCGATCGTTGATATCAATGATATTATTTAAGATCTAGAAAGCTCGATGGTCGTTGCAATTTTTAGACTGTTTGAATCTTCTATAAAAGAAGAGCACTTCAAGAAATATTAAGAAATTCCCAAATTGAAAATGTAAAATATATGAACTTTTTATTTACTTAATAATATTTTATAGCAAAAGACATCATATCTAAAAATGTAAGGAATATCTGTTGGAATCATTAGAATTCTTGGTGGCTAAATTTTCGTTGTTTTCGAGGGCAGCCCTCCACCATGAATTTACATCCTCAACGAAAACAAATTTTGAAAGAGTCATGTTTATTGCTGACAATGAAAACTGACGCATCCACGAAATTACATCCCCACGAATAAGCAAAAACCATACAATCCACGAAAATTGGCCCCCACGAATTTGAATGATTCCACAGTATCTGATGGATAACTTGTTGAATACCAAGCCTCATAAATTGTATTACTATATTAAATCTAAGTGAATAACTGTTCTCTGTGAGATATGACAGCCTTATGGAAATCGGTCGTAATTTGGTATAATTGGCCTCGTCTTTTATGTTTGATTGTTTTTGATTTGTCATACTATTCATGTTGTCAATAAATTTGTTCTTAAATATTGTTGATTTGTTGCATTTTAGTTAATATTTAAGTTAACGTTGTGTATTATTGAAATCATTGATGAAGAATTGTGTAGAATATAAAGTGTTCAATAGTTTGATTGTTATGATCCTATTTTTTGTGACGTTGTGTATTGTAACAATAAAGATGGTAAAATGGTAAATGAACCTGTTATTTGCAATGATTCCTTATATCAGACGTTAAGCGGCTTTCATCCAAAAGGAACGTTTGAGTGATCGTATCACTATAATGCGATTTGATTACATAATCGATTATTAATTTTTTTGTTACCGATTTCTGTTATCAATGGTACACGTATGTGTATAACTGCTTCAGATTAACGTCTGGTACACATCTTTCAGCTTTGGTTAAATTGGTAACAGTTGGTACATTTATTTCTCCCAGTTGGTAACATTTTTTTTCATTCTCATCCTTTTTTTTAAATTGATGAAGTTTTTTTAAGGAATCAGGAATCCTGTTTGAGTCGTATGATCGAATGCAGTTGTAGTTGATCAGGTCAATATATTCTAAAGGGTTTTATGTTAGATTTAATGACGACTGACCGTTTTGATCATCTTATGATTACCTATGGCATGGTTCCTATGATTTTTAAGCAACAAACTGTTTTATAGCAGAGAATATTTCCATAAATTTAGCTGTAATATTTGAATATTTTTCTGTATCAAAGCTCTTTTTTATGAAGATTTGATAGTCCCAAAATGGCCAAGACAATCAAACACTTTTAAATGATATTAAGAAGTCTCACTACACCTTCAAAAAAATCTAGCTAAAAAAGAAAGGAAATGGGATATACATATATAAAAAATATCCAGAAGAAAAAATAGTAAGAATGTTTGAAGCAATGCTAAAAAGACGCTTTTAAAAAAATGTCTACGATGATTTTACATTGCAAGCGAGATGACATTACTCAGTTGATAACGTTTTAATTTGTACGAACAGAGAAAATATGACAACATTTCCCATTAAAGATCGCCGTAGGAAATCTGTTTTCGTTCCATTGAATTTTTTCGAGTAAAAAAACGATAACTTGTTAATGATATCGTGGGTATTTTATATTTCATTGATTTCAGTTGTGATAGATTCTTCCATATGTATGTGTATTTTTATTAAAAAAAAAAAAATCATCGAAATGTGCTGTACAGATATTTGTTTGTTTGTTTGTTTGTTTGTTTTCGTTTTTTTGTCTTTTGATATCTATTACTTTTGTTTTTGATAAAATAACAAAGCATAATACATTAATGGTCATCGTTGCGAGCACTGGGCTTTGTGTCCAAAATATTAGTGGGGATATAGAACGGTCACAAAACACGAGGCTCACGACGATATGGGCATAGAATGAACGCAAAACCTGTGGCTTGCGATAATTAGTAGTGGTATCAGCTTTGATAAGATCAAACAATAAATCAATATAGAAAATATAAAAAAAACAAAAACAATGAAGATTTGAACAAAGATACAAACATAAAGGGAAAGGGAAGTAGCTCAATCCGGGGGTTCTTAGACTTGTATGTATGTATCAGTTTACATTAATCCATTAATAAACTATAGAAGGAAACACGACAGCGGACTTCTCATTGGTATTGACCGTGAAAGTGAATATACATAATTTTTTTTAATTAGTTTTAAGGCATTGGATTACAGACGTTGTGTTAAAAGAAGCAAAATTAATGTCTTCCTCTTTGTATAATGTTTTATATTGACATTAAAATGAGAAAAAAAATTGACATAGATATTCAACTGTTATTTTTATTCATGAATCTGTTTCATGAAATACCTGCACCAATGTAAGATGTGAAAGCACACACACACATAAGAGAGAGAGAGAGAGAGAGAGAGAGAGAGAGAGAGAGAGAGAGAGAGAGAGAGAGAGAGAGAGAGAGAGAGAGAGAGAGAGGGAGAGAGAGAGAGAGAGAGAGATGGTTGTGAAGAAACTTCTCATTATAATTCAAACAAACGAGACTCTACAACTAACCGGTGACATTATCAAACTCATACTGTTGTACTAATGCGTGTGAAACTGTCTCTCATTCATATTGCCTAACAGCAATATATACCAATTATTTAGCTATAATTGCCTCTTATTTGGGATTGGTCACATCAAAGAACAAGCATTCCGAGAGTATTGCATAGGAAATACACGTCCCTTACCGGTTTGTGGAAATAGTGAAAACAATGCACTGTTATGCAGAATATGGAACCCGAACATTAAAAAATTGGAATACAAAAAATTAATTTTCTCGAAAATATGTCAACCAGACGCTACAGAAGTGTAAACTTGATATGTAGTTTGACATTTTGAAGCTGTTCAGCAAATTTCATATTATTCCTCAAACGAAAAAGTGTGGAAAACTGAAGTGGAACAGACAGACGGACGGACAGACAGACGGACGGACAGACGGATTGACGGACAGAGGGACTGACGGACGCAAAGGAAAACTATAGTCCCCTCCGGTGAAAACTGGTAGGGGACTAATAAAAGATAAAATATAAAATATTGGTGATGGCTCATGAAACTACAATCAACAATAGATCTAAACTGTTTTTTTTTTTAGCAAAGACATATAAAGAGTGGTCAATTCGTAATTGACCGGTATCAGGTAATGTATAATTACATATGTTTATAATAGACGAACATCACATATATAGCGGGTAATATGCTTTTAGATTACCATTTGTTTAAGGATAAAAATGAATATACAATCTGTTGATTTTGCTATTGGAAAACAGATATCATGACCTGTTTTCTTTCACAATGCTTTATTTTTTATTTCATTGGTCAAGGCCGTGAAACAAATAAATGTTTAAAGATGTATATTTAAATCTACCGGGTATAAGTCCTTCTATTTCTTACGGAAACTTATAGTTCATCCATAGCTTTATAGCAAAAGCCAGATTGAAATCTACACACCCCGCTTATCGATTGGTCTAATTCCACAGCGGCTGAAAGTGACAGGACTGAAATTTACACCCCCGTTTAGCGATTGTTATAAACCTACAGCGCCCTTAGAAAATTCACGGACTACACGAAATATTCAAAATGATTTCAGTTTCAAACTCCGAGAGGAGGCGATTTGGCTGTCTCTTGCAGCTAATGTACTGATGTTTATTGGTGTATATAGTAATTTAGTAAATTTTGCTTTTTGTATTAATTAAGTTCTTACTGGTTAAAAGAAAGGATAAGAGTTAAACCAATAAAACGCTTTTTTTATGATTCATGCGGGCTTTGAAAGAAATTACATATGCCGCTAATCAGGTTTATATATTTTGCCTGCAATATCGCTAGCTTCACATCCACCGTGAATCACCAAAGAAACACTCTAATGTTTAAGTAAAATGGGTAATACTGTTGATTCTTAATTAAACGCGAGGAATTAATATCTGCGTACAATCGCGAGAAACACATACCGCAAATTTTAAAATCTCCCTTTTATTTTTCGGAAAATATTTGATAAAAATTTCGCATTCCGGATTTCATATTCTCACAATTTAAAGCGACACCTTTCTATTGAGGAATTAAGTACTCATGTAAAATAAGGAATATAAGAAATCCACATTATAAAAATTTGAAACAGATGAAATTAGAACCATTTTGGGAGAAGAATATTTGATTCGAAAGAGTTGAAAAATCAAGAAATTTGAGTAGAAGGAAGCCATCTTGTAAAGCAATATGAGCTGTATTTTTTAGAATTTTATTTTGCTGCAAAAAGCTGCTAGCATGATAAGTCTGCATACTCCTTAAACTTTATGATAGATAAGGTTTGAAAAAATCATTACTTTTTGTCAGATGAAAGACTTCTCTTCTAAGAAATATATACATATGCAGCAAATCAATTTTTATACAGGACGACAATAATTCAATTATGCTCCAATTAAGGCTTCTCAACAGCCTTTCCACACAAAAATATGGCTAAAAGATATTTAAAAACCATGAAATTTTTCTCATTATA
The DNA here is from genome assembly GCF_025612915.1 of Magallana angulata. Classification (NCBI taxonomy): domain Eukaryota; kingdom Metazoa; phylum Mollusca; class Bivalvia; order Ostreida; family Ostreidae; genus Magallana; species Magallana angulata. The sequence continues at coordinate 19,319,898 of NC_069112.1, forward strand.
GTAGACAATAACATTTTCGTAAAAAAATTTAAACATGAAAATTGCAGCTCATATTTGTTGAACAAATTAAGCATATGTATATAACAAGTAAAGCATCATATATTGTACATATATTATACATATATGTAAATATAAAATTTCATATTTTTTTTCTTTTCTTTTCAATGTAATCTGATTAAAAATGATATAATCTACCATCTTCTATTTTAGCTAAGAATACTATATTTCAATTCTGTTTTAAAAAATGTATATGTTTTTAATGGTTTTGTTTGCCTGTCTTCAGAATGAAATAGTCATTTTCAAAACCGAAAAGCAAATGGCGTTGTTTTCAGGCAAGTCTCGATTGATCAACAGTAAAATATTTGTCTTGGAAAAAATAAACTGAAGCAAAAAATGGAGCATATTATCATATATATACAGGTATTTGCGAACCATATTGAATGTAAAAATCTGTTATCATTTTCATAGCATTACTTTACTTATTTGCGAACCATATTGAAGGTTAAACCAATTTATCATTTTGAGTTTACAGTTGCTTTGTTTAATAAAAAAATTTTATGGCTTTACTATGCTAATTCATACAATGTCGTGATTCATTGATGCATTAAACAAAAATATATTGCTATAAGAACGTGTATTTTACTTCTTAAAATCTCTCTCTCTCTCTCTCTCTCTCTCTCTCTCTCTCTCTCTCATTATGAAACCACAGCACAGCAAATCAAATTGTAACTTAAAATGTAAAAGAATGAATTTTACTCCTTGGTGCAACAGTTCCAATTTCAATTGTAATGTTTTACCTTTTAACATTCAACATTTTAACATTTTTTCCTTTTAATTTATTCCCATGTTGAAGTGGAATTATTAATTAAAAACGCAGACATCTTAACAGTGATGCGATTTTTTATTTCATGTCTCTGCTAATTTACATCTTGAATCAGTGAGAGTATCTATTTCTATCTGACAGTTTGTAGCTTCTAAACTGCTGCTAAATATTCCTAATGTCATCTTGTCAACATTTATATACCAGTCACTGTCTGAAGCCCGTGTGTTTTATAAAATTCATTATGCAGTTTTAAATACGCATTTCAGCTCTGAAAGGACCATTCAGGTACGCAAAATTCCAATCTTCTTCTGGAATCAGATTTAAAAATTGTTTAAACTTGTTAACATAAACAAGAAAACCAACTGTATTTAAACGATTAATATGCTCTGTTGAATTAATTTTTTAAAACATGCTTTAACTCTGTTTTTATAAACAAGGGAAAAACGTATTAATTGGAACAAAAAATATGCTTAAACATAAATAAACAAACAGCATATCATTTTGTTGTTTTATAAGAAATCAATAAATATTTACATACATTCCAACAACACAAGCTTTAACAAGGCATTTATACGTCACTCCTTGCAGTACGTCATGGTTTCCTGACGAAACAATAGAACAGCGTCCCAAAGTGTTGGTCAAGCGACTTGAAAACAGTCCTCACGACTCGTGAATTTTCATCGATTTAAAAAAACAATGCATTTTGAACACTCGACCAATTAAACCATGCTGCCAGAGCTAAACAAGAAAAAAGACACGTATTTTTTCTCAGTTTTGTAATCTCGTATTTTGCACAACATTGTCTAGTTTATGATATGATGATAAGAAAAAAATCGAAAATAATTAAACTGTCAAATCAACGATAACGTCATCGCTACTACAAGATTGTCACAATTCTAGTAACATAATTCGACTGGGAATGATCACGGTGATTTGGCGTACTGGACAGCTCCATTACTCGGGCCCTTGCTAGAGGCGGGTCTAACTTGTGGTATTCCGAAACCAGTGCTTCTGAATCTGAATCGCTGGTGATATTCTGGTGCCCGGTATAAACGCGGGTTGCTCTGGACACCCATGTCTGGCTTAACTGTTGTCGTTGACTGCTGGACTTCAGCTGGTTGTTTTTCTAGAAGCTGCTGTTGAGGAGCCTCCTTCAGGATTTGCTGTTTTTTAACAGGCGGGTCAATCACCGCCATTTTTACTGGTGCTTCTATGGTCTTGGGGACCGGGCGCTGTTGTTGTTGACCAGGCTCTGGTTGGTTATTAGGCTTCGGTATAGGTTGAGGGTACGGATTTTGGTTCCTAACACTATTTCGCGATTTTTCAAGTTCCATAGGCAGAGGTCCATTCGACAGAGATTGTTGTCTCGGAGTCTCAATGCTCGGGACAACCGACTGAGGCTGCTTCTCTACAACAGTGTCTCTTCGATAGAACCCGGGAACGGGCTTACCTTTATCGGCGATAGCTTGGTTCTGCAAGGCTTCTTGGTAAATTATTTTGGATTCAGCCGGTGTCGTTCGTACTGCCCAGAGAACCTGACTGTTCCCGGCGGACGGCATCGATTCAGCTGGCTGAAGAGCGTTTTGATAGCTTCCTAAGCGATGAGCTCGCTGTTCTCGGCCAAAAACATTACCAAGGTCGGATAACTTTGGGCTTTCTGAGGGCTGAAGCCGTTCCTTAGCTCTGCTTACAGCCATAGGGTGTATTTTGGATGGCGAAAGTCCACCGGACAAGACACTGAATCCTCCATCATTAGACGGGTACCGCATATGACTTGGATAAATGGCATTCGGTTGTTTCAATTGACTTACAGTGTTACTTGGCTCAACATACTCCTTTCTGACAGGAGTCTGCAAATTGGGTCCATGTTTTTCAATCTGATTTTCGGCAGCAACCCCAGTTTTATGATCAGCGCCACCCATCAAGAAAGCACCAAATGTGTCTGTCTTAGGATTATATACTCCAGGTTTCTGGACGGTCTTTTGAGGATACTGTCCTTTGATTTGTTGTGGATTCCTATTAACGGGTATAGGAATTGGAGCTGGCTGAGGATTGCTCGACCTTTGACTTTGCTGTTGGGCTCTTTGTAGAGGTTTGGGTCCACTCACTATAAATTGGTTAAGTCTGGAACCAGTTGTGGGAGCAGGTGTGTTTGGACTCTCTATTAATACCGGTCTTGGTTTGTTCTCTGGGATTTGAGATTGTCCGTTTTGTACAGAAAACATATTAGGGTTGTTTGGCTGTTTATTCCACTGGTGATGAGGCTCGGATTGCTGTCCTCTTGTAGCACCTTGATATTGTTTAGAAGGTCCCTTCCAGTTGCTTAATTGAGTACCTGATGACATTGGGTTTGACAGGGAGGGTTTTTGTGGATACTGGTTTGACTGTTGTTGGCGGTTTCCGAATCTGTTCTGTGTTGGTCTGCGAACGTTTGGATATTGTGGAAACCTATTTTGTTTTTGGTTTTGGTTCTGGTTGCTAAATCTGTTATATTTGCTAGGATCATATGGGGCTTGTGTGATGGGAGATTCAGTAGTAGTTGGAACTGCTCTATCCCATATAATAGCATCTAAAGTAGTCATTTTCTCTGGTGGGCCTCTTCTATTAGGTTGTACATTTTCTGATGCAACACTTTGCTGTTGGGACAAGCCCGTTTGTGGTTTGATTTGTTTCTGTTCATTTGCAGCATTCCTGGTCTGTTGTACAGTTTTAACCTGTGGCATCTGATTTTGAGCTAATGCTGTGGGAGGTGTATTTTGCATTACTCTTGGATAGATAGGTCTCTGGTTGTTGACATTCCGTGGGGGGTACCTTTGTGGATATCGCTGAGGTAATTTGCGAGTAAATGTCGGTCTGAACATTCCCCTTCCATGTGCAGAAAAGGTCTCCTGTCTGGCATTGATAACCGGCGGAGATGGGGTTGTTGCTTTAGCGGCAGCAATTACTGCTCCCTGCAAATTCTGAGTTCCCATTCCGATGGCTGCTAAACTTCCCATTCTATATCCTTGGGTTGTGAAGGGATTATTTGTGGTAGGTGCCGGTGTAGAAGTTGTGACAACTGCTCCTTGAATGAAAAGAGAGCCAAACTTGTTTGCCTGGTTGGGAAAGCCTTTCTGAGAACCGAGTGGTCCAGTTGGTCTTTGTCGATTTGGCAACGGTCGGGGTGATCCAAGGAAAGGATTAAAAGAACGAGGCGCACTGGTTTTTTCTGAGGCTTGTGGGGCAGGAGTTGAGGGCATTTGTTGCTGACTTGATTGTACAACGTGTTGCGACATGGAGTTCTGTTGTGAGTTTAGCATAACATTGTTACTGTTTGGCTGATTTGGTACCATGCTGGACTGCTTTGGTACTATTTCAATTTGTTTGGAAGGTTCAGACTTTTTAGAGGAAACCATAAGTGGTGAACCTACTACATACAATGGGTTCTTATTACCTTTAAAGCCCGTGTTATATTCACCGATGTTTAACATTTTATCAGTAGCTTTCGTGACGGGGGGAGCTTCTGTTTTATCTAAGTGTTTGTTGACGTCAGCTTTGGATTGTAGAACAAATAAAGGAGAATTGATTCCTTTAATTTTGGTTCCATGTAAATTTGTATCTGCCAACACTTTTGATCCTTTGTTCTGTATTGGGGTTGAAATAGTGGTAGTTGTTTGAATTGCAACATTTTGTGCCTGCTGACTTGGTGGTTGTTTCTGATTCCTAACTTGTTGTGTGTTTTGTGGGCTCTGCTGTGCGTTCTGAGATGGTATGGATTGTAGTTGTTGTTGTTGTTGATTTTGGAACTGTTGTCGTTGCTGTTGTTGTTGATTTGGAAATTGTTGTTGATTTGGGTATTGTTGTTGTTGATTTGGGAACTGTTGTCTTTGTGCAAAGTTTGGAGAAGTGTTTATATTCGTTTGAGATGGAACATTTGATATCATGGAATGCTGATTTTGTGGGGGCCCAACTGGGGAGGCCGGTGCCGGCGGAGCATTCCATCTATTAACACGCTGCACCGGTGCAGGAGTGGTTGTAACAGGAGCAGCTGTAGATGGGGGAAACATACGGGAACTTGGTGGCGAGGCTTTTGGTTTCTGGAATCCTGAAGATGAACTGGGTTTTGGATCATAAACCGTTAGTCCACCAAAAAACTGTCTTGCAACTTTCGGGTTCCATCGCATAGCTTGTGGATCAGCGTTTAGTGTGAATGGCTTTTTGTTTGGTCTGATCCTGTACGATGGATTGTTTTGTTGATTTTGTGAATATGGCACAACTGACGGGGAAGGATTTCCTTGTCTCATACTCTGCGCTTGTAAATAGTGTTCTTTCCAGAGCTCTTTTTGTTGTTGTTGTTGTTGTTGTAGTTGTTGTTGTTGTTTATTCTGTTGCTGATTCTGAATTTGTTGTGAATTCTGATAGCGTTGTTGATTTTGAGGTGGTTGCTGTGAAGCTGTTGGAGATGGAAGTTGACCTTCGCCTATTTGTCTCATCTGAGCTTGTCTGCTTCCCTGCGGTTGCTGTTGCCCATTCCAAATCTGTTGTTGTTGTTGTTGTTGTTGCCGGTTTTTAAGGGGTTGCGTATTAGACCCAGTGTTTTGTCTATTACTTTGCCATTGCGTCTGTTGCGGGTTGTTTCCTTGAGGCTGGGTTCTGGTGTTTGTCCGTTGACTCTGTTTTTGGTTTTGGCCATTTACTGATGTCTTTGTTGGAGTTGGTGCATTGTTGCTCATCCAGCCATGTTGACTTGAGATACGCTGAACGTTGCTCTTGGTTCCTTGTTGTTTAAATGTTGAATCTAACCATTGGGGATTTGGTTGAACCTTTACTGGTACATCAGTTGGTGATGAACTTGGTGGTTGTTTGGGCTGTGATCTTGTGTTAGACTGTAAATTTAAAGAAGGAGACTGGGGGGATCGTGGTTGCTGCACTGGAGTTGGCTGTGGGTTTGGCTGAAAGCCCTGCCAGCCGTTGTTTTGCCATGGTTGATTTCCCATATTTCCATTGACTGTTTGTGGTTGTTTCACACCAGTATTTGCAACCCTCTGGGGATTACTAGGCGAAGGAGTGGTCGATTGATTCTGTATAATTTTAGGCTTGATTCTCTCTCTTTGAACTTCCGGAGCATGAACGAAATCAAAACGTGGTATTTCTTTAAACCCTGCAGGCTGAACAAAATTTCTTATCTGTTTTGTATCTGGGTTCATTTCCATTGCAGGTCGGTCTATAGAAATTGGCGTGTCTCCCTTGAAGTTGCTAAGCGGGGAATTTCCCGACGACACGGACGGAACCACATCATTGGATGGGTATAAACCGGAAGAAGGTGGAGTCGGGGGCCTTCTGTTGTGATGATACTGTTGATTTGGATTGGAAGACCTTGGTAACAAGCTCTCTTGAGAAGCTAAAAATCCCCCAGAATGGGTCTTTGCAACCATATCATTAAACTGGGTTTTGCTAGGATTTTCAGAAGGCATGCTTGAAAGTCCTCCAGAAGGTTTGTCAAACTGTGAACTAAACGCGCCTCCGACACCATCCATGGATACAGATGGTTTCGATGGCTGGTTTTGCGTTTGTGACAACGAACCTCGCTGACGGGGCATGCGTTGGTAGTTGTTGTTTTGATTCCAATTCCATCCATTTTTGTTATTATTGTTGGTAAAACCAGCCTGTTGACGATGGTGTTGTTTACGTGGATACCACTGATTCTGTTGCTGTTGTTGATGTTGACGTCTTCTTTGTTGGAACTGACTCTGATATTGTTGTTGATGCCCAGCGTTAGGTTTATAGACTGGTTGATTTGGATGTTTTCCATGTTGATACTGATTCATCGGTTGATTGGTAGGTTGTACGTTGTGTTGATTCATACTCGCCGGCTTGTGTTGTTTACGATGGGGATGCGTGAACTGATCGCCCTGTTTTGGACCTGGGTGCTGCGATTGAGATGTTGGTCTTTGATTTGCTTGTGTTGGTGTGGGTTTGGGATTGCTGTCAGGGTTCACGAACGCCGGAGAGGGCTCTACCTGGTTCTTCTTTGGTTGTTTGGGCCTTGCGTCTTGGGTGAGCTTGAAATTCTGGTTGCTTGGCCGATGTCTCTTTTGACCCATGATTTCACTGTTGTGCTGAGCATACCTAGTCGGACTTGCATTTTGCTGTTGTCCAAACTGTCCATTCTGTCGATGCAACGCCCTCTGGTGTTGTAACTGATAATACTGCTGACGATTGTTATTTGGAATTCCAGGAGGACTTGGTTTAGGAGCAATGGACTCCACCTTTCTCAGCTCTGTTCTGTAAATTTCAGCATCTTTCATCACCAGAGGCTTTTTAGCAGCATTGTGGTTGTCGATGGTCTTCTTCGCTTGGACACCTAGCCATTCCACTCTCTTTCCTAGGTTGGTGTGATCCTGGCGTTGGTTTTGCCACCCCTGGACCTGTCGTTTACGTCTCATTATGCGGTCGGTGATCTGAATATCAGCACAGTTTCGAATCGTTCGTCTTTCCATGCATTTTGGGCATTTGGTGTTATCTGCAAAATAATAGAGTATACAAAATCTTATTCAGTATTGAACATTAAAAAACGCAAAGAAAAGTTGTGAATGAAAATCCTAGAGTAAGGTACATGTACCATACATTCAACTTGAACGTTAACAATTATCTTCAAACGTCTTCTATTATACATTTACGAGGAGTAATTATGTCAAATAATACTGATTTACGGTGTTATGAGAATGTTTAGGCGTAGACCATCGTAAACATCAATGTTTGTATTTACTGAGAATAATATTTTTTTTCATTTATCAATTCGTTACTAGATATGGAACATTGATTAGTTTGTCTTTAAAGAACCGTCATTTACCCTTCATATATAATGTAAGGAAGAAGGTGTTCTGACATTTTTGTCACAGTTTGCAAAACGTGCAGTAAAAAAGGGACATATCTAGATCGTGGTCGGGCTATGCCAACACTGTGCACTAAAAGACTCATTATAAAAAGCACGATTTTTAATTTATTTTTTTAAAACTCATTATGCAAGAGGAAAAAGACGAGAGACTTTCATAAAGCTGTCACTACGAATGTCGCAGGACAAACGGTGTATCAGTGGACGGAAATATTCATCTGTTCTATATATAGTAACACGACATGTGATGATCCACCGTGGACATGTGATCAACTATAGATTTTGTAAAAAGTTGAATATGGGTCTTAATTACTTACAAATATTGCTGAAATCAGAGTAAGATCGTATATAAGAAAGTTACATCATTGAAACTTCCAACAAATGCAAACAAGTTTATATATATATTTTTTTGGCTCATCTACGAATAGTTTTGAGTGACATGACAGATATTAACAGTTGTACAAAATTAGCAATGATGTATATCATTTTTACATCATTTTGTTGACATAATCGTTTTAAACGACTTCGGTATGCTGTTGAATGAGAACAATTGATGTTCATTTTGACATTTAAAACGTCTAGTTCATTAACTTTCAATTTACAGTATATCATAGTCGACAATCATCATTAGAATGCTTATTTTGACTGACATTAGTAATGACTAACCCATCCAATTTCTTTTCAATGGTGAGAGATTTAAATATTTTCTTTTTTAATTCTATAGCTATAGGTTTGTGTTATTGTACCAAATCATACGGGAAGCCACATTTTGTACTATAAATTTATGAATATTGATACAAAGAGTAAAATTAAGAAAATGACAAAATGTGGGCTTTTAACAAGATATAAATGCACGAGACAGCTATTGAACAAACATAAGATGTAAATCTAAAAAGCAATAATGATTAGAAATTTTGATATTTTTTTTGGTTATAAATTATGAAAATCAAAAAGTTTATTATTATCATTTTTTGTAATATAAGTATCCTATTTTTTATCTAATGGTATCTTTTTTTAAGTTACAGTAATAGGAGAGATATAGAAAACTGAGGCCTGTAGAAACAAACAGATAACCATATTATTATATTCTTTTGAATTAGGCTAGCATTTAATAAGAATTCTTGTCACAACCCATGTCTTAATTAGAGTTATATAACTGACAAGGAATAGGTTAAAAACAATTTAAATGTTTCGTTTAAGCTTTTTTGTGCAGTTTAATTCTTTAGAATAGCACGATGTTGACTAGAACTTCAAATTAAATCTAATAAAAGGTTACTTTATTTGCATATATTGCCACTTAAGGATTGTAATGAATGCATGCATGTCGTGCCATTTGTCAAGTATTTCACAATTGAATTAAAACATACCTACAATGAATAGATATATTGTTTTTATTTTTTACATGTGTACGTTATGTTATGTATTCAATTTAGAACAAAGTTATTTGATTTTAATGTAATGGTGTCATTTTAATGTCTGTGCACGTCAAAGTTGTTTGATGTACAACATAATGCATATATTTTGTTTTTACCTTGGACGAAAGACCACTGCAAGACACACTGTTTGCAGGTAAGTCCAACGGGAAGTTCGACGTAAGCATCAACAAAAGTCTCGTGAGATTTCACTCGCTGCCTCTTCTCTCTGTTGTCGCTAAACAAGAGGACGTGTTTATCGAAACAACTCTGCTGGAGATCTCGTCCTTTTGTCGTGACGTCACACAGCCGGAATTCTATGTATCCACCGACTTTTTCAGGGTTTTCAATTGTTACTTGTACAGTGCTACCGGTTTTGTACATGCCCCCGACGATCCCTTGAGCGTATTTCCCGCCAAATTCGTGAAAACGAGGCCCGTCCCACGGATCTCCACATACGCCGCATTTTCCACCATTGATATTCCACTGTCTCTAAAATGAGAAAATGACAAAACGATATCATCAAACATTGCGATACATAATTGTATTTATTACTTCCACATACAACAATCAAATAATGTTGACTTTGTTGGGATAATTCAGATAAGTACGTAGTATGAAATACATACTGTAGACTGCAGTCATTTTATTTAGGAGAGAGAGAGAGAGAGAGAGAGAGAGAGAGAGAGAGAGAGAGAGAGAGAGAGACGTTCCTAACTTATTCATTAATAGACAATATATAAGTAATGGAATTCAGCAAGAAAACAAAGACCTGTTTTGTTTTCTCCCCGTTTGATCTAAACAGATAACAGATGAAAGTGATGTGTTACAGGTAACAAATGTCACAGACTATAATTAAGATGAAATCAATCAGGTGTCTGTCAGCGGGGATTTCATTTTTAATATTTTTTACACACACATTATGAATACACATTATGAATACAGATCGCGTCTCCTATTGCACGAAGTTGACACTTACGGCGCAGCGAGAGAGAGACTGAAAAATGTCTGAAAACAATTAAGCATTTCATGCAGGTCTGTCTACAGAGACGGATTTTTATTTAGATTAATGAAGGTTTTTGTTCTTAAATGTTATTCTTATTATACATAAAAATATATATGAAATACATAACATATATGTCACTTAGTCTCTTAGATTATATCCACATGTGAATTGAACAACAAAATTACATAAAATGGTATCTAACTGTTAAAGTAGTACAATATGTAGCTAAAAATAAAATACCATTATAAATCATAAATAAAAATAACACCAAATTCTTTAGTGCAAAGACTCCGTAATATTGGAACTGGTTTTGTTCTAAATCAAGTTATGTATCTAAGATGCTTATATATTTTTTTAGATATCTCCTTTTTTACCATGTTTGGTATTTAAACGACATTGATCATTATACTGTTTCTATATGCAATAACATGAATCGGGTCGTATAAATGGTTGTGTAAAGATGACGGTAGTCTCAATATTTCAAGCACAAAAATGCCATTCTGTGTACAATTTAATGATTGAACAAACCCAAAACCCACATATGACGGTATTCATATTGTACATGTGATATTCTCTGACATAATTCAAGACTGCGTTTTTACGTTCAACCGTTGTTTAAGAGATGGGCGTGTGCGATTCATCGTTCACCTGAAGATGGTGATAAAAATTCTCTTGACAGTGAATACATTATGCAAGAATATGTCTCTCTTGGTTGGTCTATTTCCTGTAAACCATGTCACGATCCCATGGTACACCTGCAATCACTGTCGTTTCTGGTGCTTTAAGGGGGTTTGATGGTCAACAAATTAACCATCTGATCTGCCTTAAATTAACCATCTGATCTGCCTTAAATTAACCATCTGATCTGCCATAAATTAACCATCTGATCTGCCTTAAATTAACCATCTGATCTGCCATAAATTAACCATCTGATCTGCCTTAATTTTTTTAACAATTACTTCGGTTTTAAAATTTGAATTTTTTTTTAATTTCGTTCAGTAGAGCTCTTCATCTAAAGGAGGTAAATTTAACCCTTAAATTGGCCATGACCATTGAGCCCTCTTAATATGACTGGATAGTAAGATATAGTAAATTGTTTGATTTTTGTAAGCTTAATCGTTTGACTATTTTTCTTTTTTTTTTAGATTGGTCGGTGGTCAAAAAATATCAAATGTCAAACTTTACGGTAGATCTGATGGTTAATCTGTTGACTACCCATCCTCCTTAACAAAAATCAGACTCCATTTTTTCAGAACAAAAGGTCATTCCAGTGTTGCGTTTAAAAAATTTAAAAAGGTCAAACAATCTTAAATTGATCTTACTTGTTTATAAAAAAAATTACAACCTATTCAGTTATTAACAGTGATTAAGTCAGACCTGTTGGGGTTTTTTTTCAATTTTTTTAAGTCTTTATCTGATTGTAGGTATTTGACAACTTAATCTGGTTAAAAATGGCTTAGTTATTTGCTATAAACCCCATTTTTCACTTTCTGTCGAAATATTCCCAAACCCACAGTTCTAAACAAGTCTTGATTTATTTGATAATGTATAGAAAAACATTATTAATTTTAATATTTATCTTTAGTCTTTACCGCGACGTGACCCCGACATAATAAATTGACATCCGTTAACTTACAGGTCTGTTTATGACGTGGACGTGTCTTATCAGAGTTAATTACTCATTAACCCATTTATTTTATGAATCAACACGCGAACGTATTAAACAGTTCTAAGACGTGTCTAAAACTCAATGAAATGAAAACAAAGCTCGCACACTGTTTTACTTTGCCATTCAATACATACAAGAAAATGCAATGTAAATATTAATAATTTCCGAATTTAATTGATTAATAATTCAATGAACATAGTGAGGAATGCATTAAAAGGTCATGCCGTCACTAAGCGGTTAATTAAACAAATCCAAAAGTTAGAATATTCCGAAGTCCTTAGTTAAACATGATCTCAATTTCCCCTTTTAAAGATAAGAAGTCGATAATTTATTCATCTTTTTTGATATGATTGACAGATTGTTTCTAATTTTCATTTAAAAATGCATATTTTTGATTTTTTTCTAATTAACTAATTAGTCACAAAGCAGCGTTGCGTTTATTACGAATCTATTTTTCGTCAATTTTTTAATAAGGGAGGTGTCATTATCAATAATTCATAAAGATTTCTAGACAGAATGAATTCAAACCTGTGTCAAATTAGGGGAAGTTTCATAAATCATTGAAATCAATCAGTTTCTAAGTTTCTATCCTCTCCTCAAATGCCGTAAAATTTTAATAATTTGAATTTCAATTTCCGTATTTTAACAAACTGTTGAACATTAGAAATCGGAACACTAGGTAACAATGGAGACAATAGACAAATGTTGTTACAATGGATCTATTTGTTTAAATACTATTAGCATAAGTAATTGTAATTTAAAGCAAAAGGAGAATAGTTTTAAATGTTGATACTAACATCTCTCTCTCTCTCTCTCTCTCTCTCTCTCTCTCTCTCTCTCTCTCTCTCTCTCTCTCTCTCTCTCTCTCTCTCATCCACAAATCCAAAACTTACTTCAACTCCTCCACAATCAAGAACTTCTCCCTTTGTATCCAGTTGAGACGAATAAGTCCAGATGGTGTTCCGAGGGACCGGACTCACGAGGTGTGCCGAATGTACTCGGGTAGCGAAACAAATTCCAAATATGAGTATCACCAATCGAATCATCTCGAAAAAAATTGTATATCAAGTCTCCTTAAAAACTATTCCTGTTAACAAACGTTTCTTCTCTATATGGAAAACAAATTCTAACGGTATATCCAGCAATAAAGAAAAATATATATAGTCTGTATATATATGATATTTACGGTAAAATCATAATTATCGAAAGTAAGATATATATTTCTTCCTTAGAACAGAAAGTTTGATAGCTATGTTGTGACGTCACCCATTTTCTGTTTCAATGGTCTGTTCACACTTTCAAAAATTTTCGAGTCCGACTTCACGAAACTATCTCACAAAACTGAAAACAATAAACGTGAACTTCGGGAGCGAAAAACCTCGTAACAGCCACCTCCTAAGAGTCGAAATAATGAAGTCGGCAAGCCTCGCGCGACAATTAGCGACTCATTAATATGCATGATAAAAAAAGAGAATTTTCAACGTCACACATATCTACCAAAAGAGATTTACGATGTCAAAAATGTCACGCATGAAGATTTAAAAATTGCTCGAGAATTAAAGAAAACCCCTACGGCTGCTAAAACCTGTTATTGGATTCAAGCTTGTATTAACAGTTATGAAAGATGGAATATATTTTATATTAAATGTAGAAAATGAAAAGGGAAAAAAATGGACTGTCCCCAGTTGGAAAAGTTATCTTGCATTCTCTTCCGCCTATTAAAAATCTAATTTATAATAGAAGGAGGAAATTGGTTGTGACGTAAACGTTGATCATCTGTTATTTAAAGTACTGAATATGTTTTGGCAAAATAAGTCTTTGTTTTGCTTTTGTTTTTATATGGTTCATTATTGTACCTCTGTTTTCATTACTTGAATGGAGAGCGAATTTCATGGGGGGGGGGGGGGGGAGGAGTGCTTGGACGTGGGCTAGGGGTGGAGGGGGGGGGGTTGTTGTTGTTGTAATGTTTTCAATACTTTGTGTTATCAGAGAAAACATTCTTTTTTCACAATTGGAACCTTTACGTGGTTTCTCTAATTAAAAGCAAAATCTTCCGTCTATACTATTTCACGCCGAAGTCGTTAAAAAGTTATAATTGAATCACATTTAAAAATTGTGCAGAACATTTGATATCCTTAAATACCAAAGGCATAGGTGCACTGCCGTAAATGTGTTACTTTGCTCACGGTATGAAAGAAAAGACGCAAGCCGTAAAGTATAAGACTTCTGTATTTTACATATTTAATTAAAATGGATGTTATGGATATATATTTACTGTCAAGATGTTAAAGAGAGGAAGAGAAGCAAAAAAAAATGTCTCGTGATCAGAAAAACCTTTAATTGAAATCCCGAAGACTAAATATGAACACATGTCCCTATGTGGTTAGAGATATTGTATCGACTTGGCATCTACTATTTCATAATCAAAATCAATGTCATGATTCTAACTTATTTTGAATTTCATTGAGTTTCGTTAATCATGGTTGTTCATGGAGTTAAGCTGTTGGTCTTTTCAGGACGAGACGTTCAATCTTTGGAGCGACTGTCATGACAAAACCCAGTCCTTTTTAAAACATAGTAACTTAAAACAAACGTTTCAGTTCAAAGCTTGTAGTTTTAAAGTAATTGGCCCAAAATTCTGGTGGGAATTTTTTTGGTACCATCAAATTAACTTTTGATTGATTATATTAATAAAGCATTTCATTTTACACCTTACTGTTTTCATCAATTGCAGAATATTTCCCATTCAGATTCCATTATAATAAGTTTTGAAGTCTATGCACTAAAGGCAAATCAAAGTGTGTTGTACCATTGCATTTTTTTTCTTATAATGTCTGATTCCAATAAATATGCATACTTTTCTTGAACAGAGATAGTAATAGGCGCCCTCTCCCTCTTGTATATAAGCAGAAGCTCTAATGTAAATTGTTCCATACTTATGTACATAAGTGTTTGATGCTTCACTGTCAACTCTCTACATTGTATGTAAACTGTCTTGCTAAAACCGAGTTAACTTTGTTTTTTAATCGTGAAGTGTTTATTTCCAACCACTGAAAGCATACTTCTAATGATTGATTATGCTGATAAACATTTCGTTTTAAAAGCTACTGTTTTCTTCCATTCCAGAATAGTTCCCCTTCAGATTTTTAATAATAAATCACATATCCATGCACTAAAGCAGACAAAAAGCAAATCATTGATGCCATTACATTATTTTAGACTTTTATGTCTGATTCCAATAAATATGCATAATTTTCTTCAACAGAGATAGTAATAGGCGCCCTCTCCCTCTTATATATAAGCAGAAGCTCTCATACTTATGTACATAAGTGTTTGATGCTTCACTGTCAACCCTCTACATTGTATGTTAAGTGTCTTGCTAAAATCGAGTTAGCTTTGTTTTTTAATCGTGAAGTGTTTATTTCCAACCACTGAAAGCATACTTCTAAATTAACCATACAGTTTAACAATGAACATTTGTTATCCTGGTTTTCTGCAGTTAGTCGGTTTAAAATCATTTTAATTTAGTTTATTATGTAAACACTACGTTTACGTAAAATTGATGCACGAACACCCTATAATTAAATTTAAAATGTTTCTATTTTCACTAGCTGGCCTTTACCATTCACTTATAAAAAAAATAACAAATGGAAATATGAAATTCGAGCACCTTGACCGTACGGAATTAATGCAATTAATTTCTTAATTCTATTAAAATATATTCTATCCAGCATTCGAATCCATTAAGAATCCTTTTTAATATGCTTCACACGGCATCGCAAGATCATAATACAACATGTTTTTGGCGGTTTTTGTTTTCACCTTGGTGTCTATCCCACTTAAGACAGGACATAATGCAACTGCAACCCTCTCTAAAGAAGCCGCCAAAAAAGTTAAAACATTGCAAAGACTATTTTTCTTAGTTTAAAGTAATCCAGTATTAAATGTGATTTTAGGATCTTTACAGAAATTATCCTAGTGGAAAAACGTACATGTTTTACATTGTTACCAATATTCTCAAGGAGTATTCAAAACAGATGTTCTTTATATATATGTGTTGCATACATATTATCTGACCTCAATATTCAGACTCACTTTCGGAAATAATCGTAATCATAAAAAAAGATGCCGCTCTGTATAATTTAAATTGCAGATGAACACAGCAACTGCTCTTAAAGGTACTGAAACAAACAATAAACTGTGAAGATTTTTTACACAGCATATAAAACAAAAGTTCCATTAAACAGCCATGCACCTAATATTTGCATAATTGTTCTGTTAATTTGTTGGTGAAGTTGTGATTAATTTCCGTGAAATGTCATACGATCTGTCTCTTTGCTCGCCTCGTTTTGGCCATTGGAAGAACAAACACCGCGCGTGCCAGTTGTAGAGTTCAAAACGAGGCAGCTTATGGCTACCCCATTAGAATCCATTAATGTGAAAGTATTAGTCGGAGTGAACATTGTTTGCGCATGTCTATTCATTCGTCGAAAGTCGAAAGCTGTTTGTATGGAAAACCAAAACATACTAGCATGATAATTGCCGTGTTGTATTCACAATTCTAGTTGTGTAAAATACTGTTATGTTCTTGTTTCTCTAGTGATCGTTATCAAAATGATACAAAGTTCTGGTTTGTGTAAAGACATTGTATAAATACACAAAATACACAAAAAAGACTTGAATAAAAATTCTTTTTTGTAAATCACAATTTTCGTGAAATTAATAATTATGCCTAATCGATCGATTTGTTAATCAATCAATCCTTAAATCTATTGATTCTTCTAATTTTTTATTCTATTACTCGACATCAATTGTTCAGTTATAAACCTCTTTCTATTTTGAACACGCATATATGTTCATTAAAAGTGCAGAGGTGTCTAAATTAAAATTCAAAGTCAAAAGGATTTTATAAATATCATGTCTACATACATATTTGATTCTCTTGTTTGACAATGTGTATAAATCTTAGGTACCATTTCATCTTAATTAAATAAACATTGGTTCTAAATTAACACCAAATTTCGCTATGTCGTGACCTAAAACTATCAGATTCCGATAAAAAAAAATTACATCAAGCCTGTTTGGTGATCTGTAATAAGAGCTTTTTAATGCGACGGTTGTAAAATTTATTCTTTGTGTCTGAAAAGAATTCTTTCAGCGGCAATTAGAATCGTTTTTTCCGAGTGTAAAATTACAAAAATACTACAAATTATAATTAAATTGCCAAAAACTTACATGTTTTCTTGTAAATTTCGATTTCAAAAGACCTCACGACTTAGACAAATTGAATAAAAAGAAAAAGACGGAATGAATAATAGCAAAAAACAACTAAACAGGAGGAAGGGATCGAAAATTCAGTCACAAAATCATCGCCATAAAATAATTACCATTCAAATAATTTTCTCCCTCAGTTAATTGTCGAAAAGATTATGGTGACTGTTTTCAATATATCGTTTGTTTAATAGAATTTTGAGAGTACAGCAGAAGCAACGCACGTGCTTTTAATTTACTGAAGCGTAAGTTTCACGCCTGATTTTTCGTTTTCAAAATCAAACTGGACATTGCTTATTAGACATATATAGGTTATGTCTCAGCAAACCGTCAAAGTGTGATCTGATGCCAGCTAATAGATTCGTAGAAGGTAAAAAATCATCAAGGAAATGAACAATTTTAAGTTTATTGAAGCTTATTTGAACTGAATACCATTTTAAGACGTCTTTTTAAAAAACTTTTGTTAATTTAATTGTGACGTCATCTGCAACACAATAAGATTATATTATAGAAAAGGGCATTTTGATAATAATTCTTTTTAATATAATATCAAACGGTTATCAAACAGTCCTGTTAACTCAATGAATGTGTATCTAAAGTTGGACGTATATTTGTTGTTCTAAAGACCACTAGAAGATTGAGTATTTACACGAGTTCTTTATCTGCTATAATTTATTTTAAGAAATGAAAATATACAACATGAAATAGTCATTTTGTATATTAATTGTTAAAGTAAATCACATCAGAAAAGACAGTACAGACAAGTGCCTCATTTCTCTTATCTTAAGGATTGCATTTCAGGTTTTAGTCATATCATAAATTGAGTCTCTTGTAACCGTCTTACAATGAAACGGATTGTGGACATAGCGAATTTTTCCTTCTGAAATTAAGGACGCCTTCCATAGTGTAGACGGGTTCATGTGCTGCGTGTCCATACATATAAACACCATTATTATTTTTTTTAAATATTGAGTTCACGTACCAGTAAAATTTGATTAAATTTGTTTTAATTCTTCTCCGAGCCATGGAGGCGAATACGGTCGGTGTTTATCCTGGGTGTTCGTGGTGCCAAGCGGATGAGAATTATTGACTCACCCTGGATGGGACACCAGTCCATCGCAGGTTAACCCCCAGCGTAGGCCGGTACCCAATATCAGCTAGGTGGACTGAGACAATGAGTACCTTGTCTAAGTGCACAGCACACATTATTAAAATCAAAGTACTGAAGTACTGACGGGAGTTGATTTTATCGATTATTATTTATCTTAAAATCAACGATATGTTGTCAAGTAGTTTATAATCTCTGTTTGAATTACGCACATTTTTATAATATGGATTCTCGGACTTTTCCGACAAGAATTTCGATTAAACCTCTTATGAATCATGTTGTGTTATAGTAAAAAAATAGAATTGATTTATCAAACTATGTAAGGGTATTCGAAATATTTCAAAAAGTGTATGCATCCAACCAATAATGAACTCTAGTCTCGTTCAACCGTTAACCTCCGGCAAGTAAGATACCAGGTCACGTGATAGCTTGATGATGCGACCTCTAAATATAGACTGACTCTCTGCTTGTCAGAGATGTACGGAGACAGCCGATGGTTGAACAAGACTATATTGAACTCTGGCGTAGGAAACATACGATTGCAAAAAACTTCTAAATTGTTCGTACTATTTAAAATCTGACTAATTCTTAGGTATTCATAAATAAGTTTCCTTTTAAAAAATGCTTCAGCATCTTTACATCGAATTTATCGATTATTTTTAAAAACCAACTCTTGTCAGCGGTGATGATTTGTGCTTAGGTCTAAAAACTGTTTCAGTTTCGGTTTGCCAGAGTAACTGCATAGGAGAGTTGATTAAAATCAACTCCCAAAAACTACAGCAGGGTTTGAACCAGCTGCTTTGGGCTACTCAGCAATGTGCATGTTAAAACACATTGTTTGCATTGATTATCATGATTGATCGACATTGATTGAACACTTGATTTTGTTTATTGTACAGCCATATACCTGCTCACCAAGTTGGTGGCGGGTCGGTTGTTAAACTATTGGTAAATTTTGTAAAATAAATAAGCCATGACCAAAATCGCCAATTGGTGTTCTGCTGTTGTCTTTTATAAAACATATTTAGGTGGGGATTTGCCAATTCCAAAGTCCTTATAAAAGCATACCCACCTAAAAAACGCGACGAATCTTTTGAAGGCGCAAAATTAGCCATACCCGTTAAGGTAACTCAGCATATACATTTAATGTTGATCATTTTAATGACACATATTTACAGGATGGCGATTTAAATGTTTTGTAAAATTACTTCGATCAATCTGATTGAATATCATCATAGCCCGAGATAAATTCCGGCAGAAGGTTTTGTTCATACCGGTCCGGTATTTACTGAATTAAATTTTAGAAAACCATAAATAGATTAATCAAACCCCCCAAAATAGGGATTTTCCCCTATATTTGACTTGATATTTCATTTGCATCATACAATCTGTCACAATCAAGAAGTTGAAAGCTGATAAGATAAAATATTATAGTAAGCCACACCAATTAAAAAAAAATGATTCTGAACAGAAGCCATTCTTAAATGATCTGAAAAAACTACTACATGTACAATGCTTATTAATACACCATTGATAAACCCACGATAAACCAAGGTACTTTAAGTTCTCTTAATAGTTAAAACAATTACGATCCATCATGTCCTCCTATCTATTGATAGAGAACTATCAAATATTTTTGATAAATTGGTCGTTTTATGCCTTTAGACGTGTAAATCATAACACTAATTAGTATAAAGATGATTAATCGTGCATCAATTTCGTAATGAAAACGAGAAATAAAACTGCAAGATCATTTGTATTATGTATGAAATTCCCTCCTTAGTATTCATAACAAAAGTCAGAGACGACACGTGTAAAAGTGTTGTTATAAAATGTTTTTCCAAAAAGTTCTTTTTTCATTCTGTTTATTATTTATATAACTTGTGAATATGCTGACATTTTTTACGCAACATTTTTATGATTATTACTTATTTCCCGTCATTTGTCGAAATGAATGCAAGTCAAACCCAATCAAATGTTTGCAGATATTAACTCTGTTGTAAGCGGAAAATATGTTTAATGTAACCTTGAACTAGTTATTTTTTCAGGTTAAGGTTTATAATTTTCCTCTTACAAAAACTGTGATCCAATTAATCAATACTAGGTACCTATTCTGTTTCGTAGTTATTTTTTTCATGTAATAATAAATATGCAAAAGGTTCATCAGAGTCATTTCTTTAACTTATTTGTCATGTGAAATTGAGATGTTTACAAAGTCATGTAAACCAACATTGAGGCCGAGTGACACGTGAGGCAGTGGGAAATTTCACGTGAAATTCACGGCAAAGATAAGCACACAAAATAATTAAAGTTCAATATAATGAAATTTTTGATCCCACTTTGCTGAAAATAAATAATAGTTCCTTTAGAACTTTTAGATTATCAAAAAAATGTTTTTTTTTTATGCACCTACTTATTGTGACGTACGTCCTTTTCAAAATAAATAATAAAATGAAGCCAATTTTTAAAAAAAAAATGTTTTCTTCCCCATAGCTAACTTACAGCCTTGCGCAATGATTTAGAGAGTAAATACGAAACTTTAAGTCATAAGTTCTTTTTTTACCTTCCAAAAATTTTTACATAATCATTTTTTGGTCATGTGTTAAGATTTCAAATTTTGAAACTGGTGAAAGTATATATTTTCGTTGTCAGTGGGCAAATTTAAGACTGGGCGAATTCCAATATCTCAAACTATCTTTCTTTTAACCAATTGTGTCTGGGCAAATTCAAGACGGGGCAAAACTGATTGCAAGTTAAAGGGCGACAATTACACGGGGCGAAAATAACCCTGTATACAATAATGCTGTCCATTTCATTTTTATTGAAGGGAGGGGGTGTTAAACACTGTAATGTGTGCATCATGTGCGCATACATTTTCGAGCTTTTTAAGAATATTCATAGAATTTGTCAGCTGTCTATTTGCAATGTAAGTTATTAAAACTAAGGAATATGTTCGTCATGTAACATGTAATTTGTCATTGTTCAAGTTTAGTATCAAAGCACTACTGATTTGATAATAAGCATTAAAGTATTTTCAATGCCCAGAGAATTTATGAAATCCAGGTATTTCTTTCCTAATCTTTTTTATGTATATTGGATCCAGTAAAATGCGCTAGTGTATGATTAGAAATAAAGGCAGAACAACGCTTGACTCTAACATTAATCTCTGAGAAAGACAGGTCAGGTCAAAATATGAAGGTAAAGACACAAGGAAGATATGCAGAAGTAAATATAGAATTCACCTGTTCTTGATAAATGTGCGTAATCAGAAGATAATAATTTCTCGAATATTTTTTTTTATTGATTTTTCAAAAATGACATCGATTATAGCTCAATCACCGAAAGTGTAGGTATAATGTTGGCTATACAGAAACTATTTGCATACATTTAACACATCGTTGAAGACAGAGGTATCTCTCTCTATTTCTCTCTCTCTCTCTCTCTCTCTCTCTCTCTCTCTCTCTCTCTCTCCCTCTCTCTCTCTCTCTCTGTTATTTCACTCTTTTTGAAAAAAATCAAAATCTCTCTCTCTCTCTCTCTCTCTCTCTCTCTCTCTCTCTCTCTCTCTCTCTCTCTCTCTCTCTCTTATGCATAGTTCCTCAACGCAACACTAGATTAAAAAATGCAATAAATGTAGCCAGGCATTTACACCGTGATTAACACGTGTATTTTAAACTACTTGAGTCATTATATGAATATTAATGCTAGTCATTTTACTTTCACTATTAATTCATATAAACAAAAGGTCTATACTCTTGAAGAACAAACTTTATATATCATTATATTAAGCATCGCACAGATTTGATCTATAGGAAAAAATACAAAAAAGAAGTGATTTAATCACTTCCATGTTAAGTTTTCACATCAATATAATAACGTCATCAGATTAGGGGGTTTTTTTACCTTGAGGATTCTTTTAATGCATTAATGATGCTTATGTTTAATGACGTTCTTGTCAGAAAGAGATTGCAACCTAATGTGTATGCATCAAAAGTGATTAATTTTCTTGGTATCACAAAAGGTTGCATTGTGGAATAAAAACACGCGTTTAAAATATATCGAAAGTATTCAACAACGATTGAATTATGACATGGAGACTGGTTCATACCACCAGGTTTTGGACAAATTGAATATTAAATAAATTAGACATATACATTTACTTGATATATTAGATATAACTTATCTCTTTTGTCGCTAAATGTCGTTAAATTGTGTAACTAACATGCTTCACGACATACAATTTTTATTAAGAACTCATCTAAAAGTCGTTATTTCCGGAGCGTAGTAAATTATTTTGAAATAACTTATTCATCTTTATTACCTTTACTAAGTCGTAATTGTCGCTAAAACCATTTCACATCAGTAAGATGAGAACATAATACATGTATAATTTGAACCCGGAAATAACGAAATACATGTGTATGAATGAGAAAGACATTTATTAACTATAGTGAATTGTGTACAACTGTTTTTTTTTTGTAAATATAAACAGCATGATCATGTGTCAATGTTTGAATTATAAGCAGATAGAAATTATGTACTAATAACAATGTGTTCTAAAGATGTAGGCCTTGTTAAATAGTTATAAAAATTCTATTAAAAACGCTCTATTAAAATATCAGTTTGCGTTGCATATTTGAATATCTTTATTGCCATAAGAGATACATCTTACAGCATTTACTGTATAACATACAGCATACTTTTATAATTGCATCAATTTGACGAAGTATGAATACTCAATGAAAACAATACTAATCATTTCGTACATAGATAACAATTTTCAAATACAGCGAGGATATGGAAAATATTTCTAATCATAAAAACATTTCATTCACGCTACATGGATATATTCCTTATTAACAAAGTTCAGTTACAAGAAATAAAAAAGATTTTTTAGCAAGTTGACACGTCTCAAAAGTGACAGTCAGAAAATGATGTCCTCTTTTTTTAAAACTTTATTATTGACTCTATTAGATCACTGTTTTAGATAGTTTTAAGGAATTGGTTTCAACAGATATTTCATTTCTTAGATTGTGATAACATTCAAAATGGTTGGGCACTAGTTCTGATAACGTAGAGAGCCACCTCCTAGTAATCATAGGTAACAGTTACACAAAATGGTGTTCAATATCAAACACAGTATCAAAGGTCAACATTTACCGGATGCATGTATTGTAATGGATCAAGGTATAACAGAAGAAAAACGTAGACCAAAAAAATAAAAATAAAAGTGTATATAACATATTGAAAACAACATATTAACTCAAACTAAACCCGATTTCTTTTAAATTAATTGAAAAATAGTATAATATTATAAAATTATAAAAATAATAATATTATGAAAAATAAATATTCATGTTCTTATTTTCTCTAAAGCCAAGCCCCCCCCCCCCCCATGTCGATACTCAAAATCAGCTTGCTTCAATCTTCAATATCCTTCAATATCAAGAAGTTCAAATCCTACTTATATCACTACCCCCAGTTTGCTCCAACAACAATTTAATTTATTAAATTTTCTATCATGCACTGTTTACAATTGTGAATAACTATTACCTTTTATTTATTCAGAAGGGGGATTTATGATCAAATATTTATAATTTCTCAACAATGCGCTATAAGTGCACTATTTGTATATTATTACTAGGCGATTATTGTAAATTAACCTCACGGGAATTTCAAGTAAAATCCATGCGACGAACTACGAGGGAAAGTTTCCCACGTAAAAGTTTACGCAATGGATGATTAAAGTTATACAGAAAATACAAGAGGAATTAATGTGGACTCTCTTGTCATATTAAATAAAAAAAAAAAAAGATACATTGGAACTTTTTCACGTGAAGTGTGTAAAGCACAGGTGACAGTCTGTGTAAGTTTGGACCAATAATTTAACGCTACTTCTCTTTACGTCACTCTAGTATATATGTGGTATTCAAAGATTCATGTACTTTAATTAATAATCTAAATGCACACGATTAGCTAAATAAAAGCACAAGGTTACAAGAAAATTAAATATGATTATTAACATTTTAATCACCCAGAAAACATTTTTATCAGTTATTTTAGTAGTAAAAATACCACAAATTTTCACATTTCCATTTAGCAACAAAAAATCTAGTTAATAAAGTTTTCAAAATAGTCGTTGTGGAAAGCGGGGCATGTTCCAAGTTAACCACAAAATGTATAATTTTTGAAATCTTCTATAATGTGGCAATAATTCACATCATCTTTTACGCTGTATCGCTATCAAAAGAAATATCAAATTTGAAGGTTAGGTGTCAAATCTCTTTCAACATTATTTAAAGTCTATTAAAATTCGGTTTTCCTTTATATATTTGAATAACATTTTATGATTTGACATATAAGGACTGAAATTGATAGGCTTAAAAACATTTAGTGTATTAAAATTCGTATTTATTCCCATTTTATTAGATCAAATGTTTAGCAACCTTTTTGAAAATACCTAATGGCTGTATGGTCAATAAACCCTTCATACTTAACATAAACTTTTGAAGATGATCTTTAAAACTATAAACTATTATTAAGTAAAAGAAAATTCCATAAATGTTAAATTATAAGTTGGAATGTTTCCCTTTATTTTTATACAGAATTTTTCTTCCAAAGGAGATCAATTAAGTCTGAAAATGGCCACGGCCATCGAGCCTTCTTAATTTAATTTAAGAAGTATTTTATTAATGTATACATTGAACTGGATTGAACAGCAGGCATAATGCCTCTTTATGTTCTCTCCTAAACTATGTTTAAAAGGGGAACTGGTATAAGACGCTGTTCAGGAACATTTGACAAAAATCACTGTATAAATATAATTTTGTTTCGAAATATAGATAATGTTACTGTTGATTTCAGTTTTTTAAATCATATCAATAAATTTTCTATTGTCAAGAACAAATAATCTCTTTCATAAAAATATAACAAATAGAACAAATCTTTTCGGAGCCAGCAATCTTCGACGAAGTTTATAAATGTGGTATTGTTTTGATTTTACTAAACAAATAAATTGCCGATCACATAGATAACTCTCACTCAAAATGCAAAGTAACATCATTACAATAGGCTATATATCAAATACATAAACATTTTAATATGTAATTTCACCACAAAATCGGCAACTAATTTGATTAAAAACTATTTATAATAAACAATTTTGATCTTTTTTAAGTATATGACGTTATCTTTTAGAATGACATATATAGATTTACATTTATTTTCGGTCATTAAATGTAAACAAAAATGTTTGCGTTGTCAATTAAACGATTTGTTTATAGCATATCCAGTTCCATAAATATACAGAGGACATTTCATTAATTCAATGATATTGAAATGCAATTCACTAGACTTATGGAATTAATGTATAATTTGCATTTTTGTCAGGGTCCTGTACCAAAACAGAAAATATTTCAATTTTGACCTTAGGTAAGTGCTTAAGATCAGCATCCCTCAGCACACTTGTTAAATTGACAGAAGCTACAGAAGACGAAGATGCGACATTCAGTCATTTGAATGTTAACTTGTCTGCAAAGGTGTTTGAATGGCAGAGCCATGCTAAACACACAGTCTGACCTGTCAAACCGAGATGTTTTACAGCCTGTAATGGTGTCCAGACTAACAAGTTTTTTTTAGTCCAAAACATGTGTTGGAAATACATATTTTGTCTAGTTTGCAATACGTCGGGCTGTTAGTACCTAGTGAGGAATATGTCCAGTAAATTGGAAGACACATCTTACTTGGAGCAATTCATGAAATATTTAAAAGCAGTATCTCATAAAAAATCAAATTAATTTTAAAAACTGTAGCAAAGTGAACATAATTTACAACAAAATGAGAGATGCAACAAGTTTCTCTCTAAATTCATAATCTGAACAAAATACAAAAGTTAACACTTGACCTATCGATTAGGTACTATCCAGCATCTTAAATGAAGCCTCTTGAAATACTTTTTTGAGACAGAAATTTCATAAACCCCGTCGTCTTCAATTGCAAAGCCATCACACTATATTGAAAACCTTAAATAGTATTAAACGAGTTTAAAGATATAATAAATATCTTGTTTATAATTCAATACAACCTTCATATGACCCCTTCAAACATATCTATTAGGGTTTGAAAAAAAACCCATCTGGCTCAATGATATTTAAGGTCGGAATTTAAGACAAGTTGAAGCTGATAATTAGTAAACGTATGTATTGTACATTATGCATGTAGTCTCTATAGATGATAATATTTCATGGCATTACAATATTGCAGAATTTTGAAATTAAGTTTTGTTATTATTTATTGTTCACAGATTGTTGCTGACTGACAAACATTCAGTGCTAAAACTAAGTATCTTGGATACGTTTAAAGCAAACCTGATGATAGATATTGCCATAGTCAAAACATGTGTGACAAACCTTAGTTGTTTCGGAATCAAAACACTTTACAATGTGTAAATAAGCAGATTGTTAATTTATTTGTGTTTTTTAATAGATTCGTGATTTATAAGTAAGTAAACTATTTTCTTCTTTCAATGTTTTAGTCCATTTTCCTTTGCTAAACCGTACCTACACGTGTATTAATTCCTTTCCTATATAATATATAAGTAACGTGATGTGCCTCATGCCTGAAAATGTGAGGTTCTTTTATTTTGTATATTTACATTTTGTGGTTATATATATTAGCTCAAAAATTTATATTATCACCGAAAGTACAAAATCATTATGATGAATTAAAATCTGAATTTTGTTTTAAAGTTAAAGAGATGGTCATAATTATAATTTCATAATAATGATGCTTCTACTGATAGTTTTGCGTTTTAGGAATTTTGCTTCAGAACATTTGAGATTTACATTTGTGGTTGAAAATTACGATGAACTTTTTACAAAATAAGGATATATAAATAAGATTTAATAAGTCAATTTACTTACCTTAATGTCATAGTTTCAAATTGTGCCTTAAGGAATGCGTAAATCCTTAGTGATATTTGATTTTTACTGTTGAAATTGATAGTTGGGTTTATAGATTGCAATTAACACAGTAATTTTATTTTATTTGCAAAACATCGGGAAGAAAGATCTTTTTTTTATAAGATTAAGATCAAAATAACATTTAAAATATGTAGAAATAGATAAAAAATAAATTATAGTTGATGTACAATTTGTTTGCTGTGATTCAGCAATGTAAATATATATATATTTATTTTAATTATTCATATTTACTCCTACTTTTGCGTTTTAGGGGTATGGATAGTTTAGGCCATATTTAGACAATATTAATCTCCTTGAGATAAAGAGTTTTGTATGATAACATGCAAAAAAAAATAACACTTTTTAGATGAAACATCTAGAATTTATTTATATGAATTTTTACTTTGGGTCAAAGTTATCATTGTTAAAATTTTAATGTAGATCTGATGGGTAATTTGTGAACCATCCAGCCTCCTTTCGCTTTATTTGTCAACGACATTTTGGCTTAATAATACCCAAGTACATCCAATGTTCAAGGCACCGTGACTGTTTCCTGATTTTGCTGACGTGAATTTTGAGAGAATTTTTTTAAAATGTTTAAAAATGATTGATGTTCCAAATCGACGCTCCAACCAAACTGAATAATAAAGGTGTCACCGTTTCGAAACAATGTGTTGAGAATTATTTTAGATCAACTAGCCAATATTAAAGCGTTTCATTTTTTGGAACAGAGAGATGAGTAACCAAAGAAATCAAAGCAGATATGGTAAATTATATACAGCAGATGAAGAAGAAAACAGACATTCTTTTGTTGGATTCACAGATGTTAGTGAGAGTAAAGAATGCCCTAATTGTTTTGTCTTCTTTATTAAGAATGACAATCTACACTGTAAGCATGAGGAAAATGGAGACCTCGTCAGCAGATTCTACGTTTGCCCAGCATGTGGATGCAGAATAAAACACCATGTTTAAATTTTTGTCGTTCGTAAAAATGATGAGGTAAAATGGACATGTGAAGGGCCAACATCTATGTTTTAACACACTTTGCAAAGCAACTTTCTTCTATCTTTGATTCAAAGAGGAAAGTGATGACACTTAATCATTTAATTTTAACACTACCAAACCCAACATTAGAATTTATTAGAAGTTTTGAAAGAAAACTTTTCAAATTTATTTGGAATGAAAAGCCAGACAAAATTAAGAGAAGCACTCTTATTCAAGGATATGAGAATGCCGGATTAAAAATGATAGATTTCGAAAACTTTATGATAGCACTTAAATCAAGTTGGATTAGAAGGCTTATATTTTCAAATTCAAAATGGACAAACTTGTTTAAAGCTAATTTTGGACATAATATGCAAACATTGATGAAATTTGGTATTGATTTTACTAATATGATTATGAAAAATTCAAACAATAGATTTTGGAAAGATAAATTGCAATGTTGGAGAACAATTTTTGATGTGCAAAAAGGAAATAGTGATAGACTGTTTAATGAACACATATGGTATAATCCAGATATTAAAATCGACAATAAATCAGTTTTCTTTAAGGATTTATTTAACTTAGGTTTTATATATATAGGGGATATGTATGAATATGACAATCAGATTTTTAGTTATAATCAGTTGAAAAAGAGATACAATTTAAAAACAAATTTTGTTCAATATCTCGGTTTAACACAAGCAGTACAAAATTATGTGAAAGTATTAAATATACCGTTAACTAAGAATTGTAATATTGGTTACCCAAATACAGTAGAAATATTTTGTAGATCTAAGAAGGGTTGTAGTGAAATGTACAATCTCTTGATATCAAAGAAAAAAACTTATCCAAAATCAGAAAAAAATGGATGTCAAAAATCAAATTAACTGAAAAACAATGGAAGAAAATTTATAGTTTGCCCTTTAAGTGCACAAAGGATTCAAAATTACTGTGGCTTCAATACCAACTATTACATAGGATATTGCCAATCAATTATCATTTACATAGAGTAGGGATATTAAATTCTCCACTATGTTCCTTTTGTCAACAGACCGCTGAGACTATAGAACATATTTTTGTTGACTGTTATTTAGTGAAAGAAATTTGGATTGATTTGGAGAAATGGATGACAGATATCTTTGGTTTACAAACAAAGGACTATGTGCGGTATGGTCAAATATCTGCCCCCGATTTCAACCAATTTTTAAATAGTATCGTATAAAAATCAAATCTTCACAAATCATTGTATAGAGGATGCCTATAACTTTAATATTGATTTTAGTCATCATTGCTCATTCGCTGTGTATCTATGACGTCACCTAAATGGCCCAATTCCCGCAAATTTGCAAACAAATGAAAATATTCTCATTTTTGCTCTTTATTTTGAATTCGGAAGTATAGAGCGCAGGTCTGCTCAAGTGCGATTTTAACATATGTTTTTCTTTAGATAGTTATACACATTATACTAAGATATGGTACTTGAGCAAGCCTGCGCTCGATGTTTCCCAGTCGAAAAACCATCGGAAAACACCCATATTTTGCTTCAAAACATCAATTTATCAAAATAATGCAATATTCATGACGTCATTTCTACATTATGAAGTCACTGTGGTGATAACCTTTTACACCTTTATTTCCAATATGATTTTAACTATCTTTCACCTTATTTTAAAGCTCTTTCTAAAACTTTGATTTTGGGGGGCAAAAATTGCATAAAACCGCACTTAGTCCTTTTGACAAATATTCAATCCTTTTTGGAAAATTTGATAATAGAGATATTCATAGGTTGGAAAATTTAATCATTCTTTTCATAAAACAATGTATTCTGCAAACTAAAATGAAAACATCAAGGCTAAATGTAGAAAACATCAAGAAATCTATAACCAGAAGACTGTTTATTGAAAAACGTTTGCTTCTGAAAAACTGTAATAATCATTTGTTTGATATTTATTGGAAAGATATATTTCAACGTTTGGAACATTCATCACCATCTTTATTCTCTCCTTAATGTCCCTGTTTCTTATTATTTTTTGTTTTTTTTTTCTTTGCTCAGTATCTTTGAATTTTTCCTTTTCTTTTTTTTTTTTCTAAAAAGAAAACCATTTTTCACATATATATTTATACCACAACTTGATCAAATTATATCGTTACTATTCTGAGAAGTAATACATATATATATATACATATATACTTTATATCAAAATATTGATTATATCTATCAAACAAATACTATAAATTTAATGTATATGTATACATTGCAACATATATTTATATAAATGTTTATGCTATGGTATGTGAATATGTGAAAATTCAATAATAAAAAAAAAAAAAAAAAAAGTGATTACACTTGACAAAATAATGCTCTGATGGAAATGAGAAAAAAAATGAGTTAACTTTTAGTAATAATTTATATGAAAAACTTCTGACCTGTATTCAGCTTACCTAGTCGGTGTGTACTGAGAGATAACCAGATTGAGAATGTTATATTTCTTGGAATGGATTTACATAACATATGGACTTTTGGAGGGGAGGGTGAGCTTACTCCGAGGGTCAATCAAAAAATACGAAGACAGTGTGGCTGTCTATCATATATTTTTCATGAAAGTCATACTTAACAGATTAATCTGTGCACCAACACTTATGTTATTGATATGTGAAGTTTTAGTTCATTTGATGAAACGGTATTTTTGTGTCCCCTTATTAAAAACATCATGTTTTGTCATCACGGCGCACGGTAACGTTCAAAACATGACGTCAAGATTAAATACGCACAGTTTATAGATATACCCCATCTTTATATCACGCTTAGTCTCTTGTACCTTTCTCCTTACAATTTAAAATGGCACTAAACAACTTAACATCTTATTTGCACACATTTGTTCGAGAGTCATAAGTTAGTTCTTCAAAGTTTTCATTTTCTAAATGTGTATCTTTTAGTTTACAGAAAGGATAACCCTGAACATCGGTTGATGTTACTTATTTTTTTTTTACCAAATATTTACAGATATTCTATTCACTTTAAGACGGTTTAATATTCAAAATAGAATTACCACCACCCCCACAAAATTTTTTACAGTTCAACACAAACTTGCAAATAATTGATGACTTATTTTTGCACCATTGAGCATTTTCACAGCTTGTACCGACCTTTTCCTGAATTAAATCCATTTTGTTTGTACTTCTCGTTGCGCCGTGACGTACGGCGACGTCGATGTCTTTAGTCAGTTTTAAAAAGGACTATCTGTCTTTAGTTACTAATATCTGTTCGACAGAACAATATATCCCGTCATTATTTGGAACATAGTATACCATGACTATACTAAATTTAAGGTTTCAATATTATTTGGTTTTAAGCCCAATTTATAGAGATATTACTTTCCACAAAATATAGTCTTTTGATGACATAACACAAATTTTGACCGTGCGCCGTGACCTCATTTTTGCCGGATTAGATTCTAAATAATTCTTAGAAGTAAAGGAATTTATAAATTTTCTTTCTTGCAAATTCTTTGAAACTATTGCTAAATTATGTCTAAATTAATCTGATAACACTGTATATTACCAATGAAAATCAATGACATGATATTGTTTTTTTGGTTATTATACTATTTGATTTGGTTGAATGAAAATGATATTAAAAAAACAATAAGTAGAATTTATAACTTGAAATATTAATTTTAAGAATCGGTGTGGTTGAATCCTAAAAATTGTGAATAATGATATATGTTTTCAAATTATTCAAATGAAAGATCGTTTTCGTCTTATCATTAAATATTGAAAAATCAGACCAAAAATTGAGTAAAAGGAAACTTGTTGTGCTTGCTAATTATCAGCTGTTTAACACCATCTAAAAAGCACCATGTACATAACACCATTTTATCAACAGAAAAAAAATCAAAATATTCTAACCCAAAAAAGCCTGATAATGTACTTTGAATGTTTTTGGCATTAACAGGTTTAAATGCAAATAATGAAGAAATACTTTGTCAAGAAAAATTACCTAAAACTGATGAACGTTACGTGTTCACTACACATTTTAAATGCCTTTTGTGTGATTTATATTAGATTAAATGAAGTAAAGTTAAAATCTCTACAGATGAGAGATAATACATTGTCTTATATCGAATCATATTTTAAAAAGGGGGGGGGGTGTCTTTGGCACCTTCGTAATGCTCTCTCTCTCTCTCTCTCTCTCTCTCTCTATAAATATATATATATATATATATATATATATATATATATATGCCAATCACATTAATAGGCATAGCTCTTATCAATTCAAGTTCAGATAAAGATACCTTACTATCAATACAGTCTTTATCGACCTACAATTTGTACTCCAAAACACACGCTCATTTTAGATGTTTGATCAAAAGCTTCTCAATATGGATCTTCATTGGATAACGGTCGTTTTACTTGTTACTGGAATGGTAAATGCACTCAACCTAACATCGAATAATCAACAATCTGAGATTGCTAATCTGAAACAGGAAGTGAACGACTTAACTGCGTCCGTCAGAAACCTTACTTCCGCTCTCAACCACATGCAGACTGAGTTTCAAATGTGTATGTTCATGTTCGTTCGTTCTTTTTTTTTTGGGGGGGGGGGGGGGTGGGGCACAGGGTATTTCAGAAAAAATGTCCAACATTTTTATTTCACTAAAAACCGGTTATGTATTTTTTGATAAATGCTAAACGTAAAAAAAGACAAGGTACAGTTTCAATCAGAAAAAGAAAATTGTATTTTGTATATAGCTATTAGTTTGTTTACTCCTTTTGTACATTTTACTCTAAAATGACCGATGTAGATAAAGATGTAAAAACAAGAAAACTGACATCTTAATTGTTGCGTTGATATTTTACAGTCAAATGCGATAGCTTCCGTTCAAAACAATATTATTACTTGTGATCAAAATCTAATATTTCAGTGAATAGTACTCTGAACAAGAGACAATCTGTAGCCTTTTCGGCTTGCCTTGGATCTTCTGGTAGAACACTTGGACCGCACCAACCTGTTGAGTTTGACAGTGTACTTCTTAACGATGGTGGGGCTTACGACCCTCGACATGGAACATTCCGGGCACCTGTTAGCAGTGATTATCACTTTGCTGTGACTTTCCTAAGCAGTCTACCTGCAGCATCCTGGATCGAGATAGTTAGGGATGGGAATCAATTGGTTTATACCTACGCTGATGGAAATGGTAACAATGTAGGTTCCACACAAGTTAATATAAGACTAGAGGCGGGTCAGGACGTGTGGTGTCGCAATGCTTATGTATCTGGTACAATAACTCTTCACTCATCAGGAAAATACTCTTGTTTTTCAGGTCATATCATTTCATAAAATAAAGAAATATTGTTGGCTATCAGGCAATGATTCTTCTGTTTATTGACATATACTGTGGAATCATTTTTATTCGTGGGGGTCAACGTTCGTGGGAA
Source organism: Magallana angulata (assembly GCF_025612915.1). Lineage (NCBI taxonomy): Eukaryota > Metazoa > Mollusca > Bivalvia > Ostreida > Ostreidae > Magallana > Magallana angulata. The sequence continues at coordinate 19,353,447 of NC_069112.1, forward strand.
GCCAAAGTGTTTCTGGTTCGTGGAGACGTAATTTCGTTGGTAGCAAGGTCGGGATAATTTTGATAAGTATTAAACAAATGCTTGTAAATACGTTCATGAGGAAGTGATTCGTGTGCAATGATAACTCATGAAAGCCACAAATAGTGGTCCCCCACGATCAATGATGTTTCCATAGTAACATGCAAGTTGATATAACGCCTCTCGCTTATTGATTCTTAAACGTTTCTTTTATACAGACAACAAAATGATATACAAAATACTTTAAACATTTATCAAAGTGTTCATGACACGTCTGTGAAAAGTCAGCACTAAAACTGGCATATGCAGTTTTCGCTGAAGAAAGTTCAAGAACTGTAAAAGACAAATTTAGATCCACTGATTGATAGAGAAAAGGAGTGCAAGGCTTTTATGACAGCTTAAAATCCTACCGTATAATTTAACTCTTTAAATTTAATCAAATGAATGAAAGGATAAATCAACCGAATCTAGAAACCTTAAATGTTTTGTTCTGTTTCAATATCATCCAGCACACAACTTCTCCAGCAGATATTACAACCGTATCATTCATCAAATGGGCCATCTCATATAAGTGAGATCAACTTAGAGTTACATTGTGACAGCAAAGGGAAAAAACAACTAAAGGATGTTATTCAGAATCCAATAGGCAAAACATATTTGAAAATCTTCTTTAAAGTAGGACTAAACAATTACCAAAACGTTTGCATTCTGACTATTACAAATATCTCTTAAACCACAATCTTGTACATATATCGGTTGAAACATTGGGAGAAGAAACTTCCGAATTGATAATGGATGTCTCTTTTTTCCTAATTATCAATACCCATAAAAATGTATTTTTGTTCCGGTGAATTTCGTCGGGTACATGTAGAAACAGAGAACGTGTGAAAAAAAGCATTCTTAAATTTTCTGCTACATATTGATTGTGATTGTTTGTCACTGAGAGGTATGTGTATTTATACAAAAATCAACAAAATATGATGAAAAAAGTAATCTGTGATAGATTAAAGATTATATAGACAACAGTTATTACACCATAGGCACATCGATAAGATATCAATATTATTAAAGTTTAGTATCTCGTGCTTACATTATACATTGAAGTTAAGAGACTAATGCTATCAGATCTACGGGTCAACAACCTATTATTATCGAATGGTCGAGGCCATTTTTAAACTATACTAGATGATATCCCACTTTAAAATGAAATGTATTGATAACAAAGAGTGTTCCAAAATCAAACGTCCAAAGGAAAAATACAAAACAGGAGCACACACACGTACCTTTACATAAATTAGAGGTAGTATCAGGTACCATGAAGAAGTAAGCAAACTATACTGACCTGTCAACACAATGATACAATGCTTGATATGTAGACCCACATTTCATATCTTTTTTTTTTTGTTCATGAATGTATATACTGTGTCCACAAATTTTCTTAACTGCTTGACATAATCTTTAAAACTCAAATAAAAAACTGTATTGCTGGATTTTTAGAGGAAGCGAGCAGGAGTAAAAAAAAAATAAACTAAAATGAGTATACATACATGTTTTTTTTTTTAAGTTTAACTTCAAACCACTAAGTTCGTATTTATTCTAAATTTTATGTTCTAATTTTTTTTTTAAGTTCTAATTTCACTGGTTTTTATCACTGTTTCACATACAAATTTAAGATAAAAGACTGTTTTGAAGAAAACGTCCCTCAAAAACTCAACTCCCCGTTTTATGACTACATGCACATCATTTATTAAAATAGACGTAAAACATAATCTGTTCATTGTTTACAAATTATTGTATGAGGTTAACTGCTAATCTGTCGTGTTTAAAAATGCATGGAATAAAAAAACGGTAGTGTATGCATATTTATTTGCATATTTTAAACCAAAATTTAACTCGCCCTTTACTTTCCACTGTGGGGTAAATTAGTCTGACCGCGTTCCTGGGCGCCCCGTTCTGGAAAGATCTTTCATCAAAACTAAAAATCGCATCAAATTAATTAGTTGTATTTATAAAAAAAATTTCAATAATTAACCATAGATTGCCGATTGAAGGTATCTGCCTGCGAAGCATGATGAACTCGTTCTGTCATACGGCGTCCTCGGTTACCCCGTTCTGGTAAGTTTTTTTCCAATTTTCTCACCAGAGATCGTGCTTCGCAAGCGTTCATTCATCAACACTAAAATCATGCAATGTCGAAATGAGTTGATTCATTTTATTTATTCTACATTTGTCAAATCTTAAATTCTATACATACCCTAAATAAGTTCCCCGAAAATATAATCTCTCTTTGCTAAATCATTTAATATTATTTCATTGCAGGCATATATTTTGATGCAAACTCCCACTGCCTTGGATCCGCCAAACGGTATCTACCATCTTACTCTCAATTTTGCTATTTCGGACTTGTTTATCGAAACCAATGTAGATTTTTCATTAATTTTACAATAATTACGTATAAATTAGAATTCAAACATAGCTAATGGACATTATCTTACACTTGTTGGAATACCAAAGGTGTGAGCAGTTACTCTAGTGCAGGCATTTTGTAGTTTATTTGCAAAATGCCGTAATTTATAGGTATAGATTTATCTCTCTGAGAGGAATAGCTCTGTATGAAGAGTATTTTATATAAATATATGTTCCAATAAAACAGACTGGAATATGATTTTGGCTTCCGGTTTCAACAGTCATGCCTTAAAGCGTTACGTAAGTGGTGTGAATCATCTTACGGAGTATGATTATTGTAAACACATGTCTTCAAAATGATAAGGTTTGAATACCAATGTGTGTGCTTATTAGTGCATTCCTGGATTCAATACTGTCAACGATTACAACAACATCAGCATGCAACACCATTGTTAAACATAAATGTGTACCTTACAAAAGCATTATGTTGTTTCTACATAGGAGTGTGATCAGAATGATGAGACAAATGGAAAAAGAAATATTCTATATGTATTAATTGTTTATTAATCTGTGTTTAGGTAACAAAGTTCAATCGTGTGAATATACATGTGCTTTCTTCAAATATGCAAATGAGATTGTTATCTGAAAGGAAAATTTTTTAAGGTGTACAATGTATGAATGTAATCAACCAAGTTGACTAGAACACATGTCGTTATGCAAAAAACAATACTTTATATGAAATAATAAGCAATGTGTTAATTAATTCCTAATATAAATAACAGAATACAATTTTCCTCTGTCCGTCCGATCTCTCTCTCTCTCTCTCTCTCTCTCTCTCTCTCTCTCTCCTTTCATTATCAAGGACAGCTCTGATTAACCGGACAAGGTCAGATAGAAATGCCTTACATGGACTATTAAGTACATTCATTCTCTCTCTTCTTCCCTCTCTCTCTCTCAACTCTTATCATTCTAAGGCAAGATATACATGGCGTAGAGAGTGTATTAAGTACATTCGTTATCAAACTACAATAATGTATAAGCCAAATACACACGTTTATCAAATAAGTAAGAACAAGAGCTTCTAAATATGTATTTTAATTAGATAACTGTCGTTTTACTTGTTACAGAAATGGCAATAGGACTAATTTTTTTTACATCAAAGAGTCAGCAATCTGAGATTGCAAATCTATAACAGGTAATGAACGGCTAATCCAGAATCCTCATAACTGTACCCTCATCTCACCTCATATAAAAAGTTTTTTTTTTATTTAGAGAGGTGTTGGGAGAGGGAGAAGGGTGTACAGATATCTTTCCCTTTAAATTGAATTATACCAAAAATACTGCTGTTGGAATTTGTTGTAGGTTGGGCAAATTTTTTTAGCTAGATTGACAAGACTAGTTCTTAAAGAGCCCTGTTCTAAAATTAAAAAATATATATATTTGAATAAGATTGGTTCCTAAGATTCAGTACTCCTTAGCACACTTGTTTAAGAACACAAATCAATATTGCTACCCATTCAACCAATTATAAATGTCAACTGAAAAGTTTGAAAATGTGAATGAATAACATAGTCATGTTATTTACTAATATTTCAGTTATTTGGTTGACAGAATGGCAGAGCTTTATCTTAAGACGAAGTGACAAAACACAATCCTGTCCAATCCAGCAAATTTCTTCAGGAATCGGAATGTTCGACAGATTACTTACCAGTTCTATCTTTTAAAAAGTTAAGAGATGACATCTTTGTCAATAAGCCATCATCTAGCAAAGAAAAATCCAAATATTTAATTCTAAACATTAATAATTTGTTGTATCTTTATGCAGAGCTCTTCGTCGAATACAGATTTCAGTCAATATATTTTTTCTTGTCTTTTGTGTTAAATATATGTTGTTTAACCCGGGTCTTGTCAGTAGTTCATAAATTGGTCGTGGTTCTAAAAATAAGTGAGAATTATCTCCCATGATCATTTAGGTACTCTATTTGACTAATATTATTTCTATTTTAGAAAGAATAGTGATAAATTATCATTTTATTATAAAATATTCAAAAGATAAAAAAAAAGAAATCCTCCGGGTTTCTATTAAGAAAACTGAACTAAATGCCAAATCATTGAACACTTTAACATATAGATTAATAGCTATCCAGCACCTAAAAAAGGCTTATCCAAATGCTGTTACGGGACGGAAATAATACAAAACCCCTTTGTCCTCATATTCAAAACCAATACACTATTGTGAAAACCTGAAACAGCATTAGACAGCTGGGGATTTTTAATCCATATCTTATTTATATTTCGATACGACTTTCATATGACTTCTTCCAATATATTCTATAGCTCAATGATGTGTCTGGGAATGAATTTGATACAAAGTGAAGTTGACAAATTGTATACATTGTACGTTTAAATTTATGAAGGCATGTAATCTCCACACAGGATATTTTTTTATTGCCTTTCAAAAATGTGCATAATATGTTTTATACCTTTAACTTTCAATGAAGATATAATGCAGTGGTCAAAAAATGTGTGACAGAAGTTTAACGTAAATATAAATAAAACGCTTGGCAATATGCAAAGAGCGTTCCTGAGTATTCGTTTAAGGTTTCCCCACCCTTGATGTTTTTATGGTTTAGTCCATGTAATTTTTGTTTAAATGTGAAGATTAATATGTAAACATTCAAATTGAACTTAAATATTGGTATGTTGCAAATATTTTGTTCATGCTGTAGGAGATAACACAGGTACACTATTAGGGCAATTATAACAACGACTCCTCTCCAATCAAACATCACATTTATTTTTACTGATTTCGATATAATAAAGCAATATTTTAAAGAACTTAATCACAATCCTTTATTTTATTTATTTTAACATTTTAAGGCCATTTAAACTTGCCAGTATGAAAGCTATTACATTTACAGTGCATTTTGATACAATTTTTTGACCATGAATAAGTACAGTTTAGCAACATAAAATGTCTATAACTTTTGAAATAATGGTTCAAACTCACTAAAAATTGGTACATTTATAATTCATTATATATCTTATTGAAATCTGCAAAGAAATGTTTACCTTGCCAGGTAAAAAATTATGAATTGTAGTCTCTGTCGAGTTTGCCTATGTACGGTTTTATCAGTTTTCCATTAAATTCAGCGATTTAAACTCAACCTACTCTCTATAAATTGCTAAACATTAGTGCCATTTCACTTTACATAGCTTAAAATGTGTTAAACACAAGTATAAATCAAGAAATATTGGCAAAACCATGCATCATACAACACTTATATTATAAACGATAACGGTAAAATATTCCAGAATGCTCACGATGACGTCATGCGACAATCGAAAGACCTTAAATATGTTCGTGATTTATAAAGAAGAGGTAAGCTCGGTTTTTTGCCAAGCTAAAGTCAAATTTATTTTAATAGAACGTACTTATTGCTTTCTCATTGCGATTAATACATAGTTACCTACCTTGACATGCCTCATGTAAGAAAATGTGAAGTACTTTTATTTTGTATATTAACATTTTGTGGTTCTATATATTAACACAACAATTTTTTACTATAGCTCATATTACAAACTCACCATGATAAATTAAATTGTCATAATGATAATTTCATAATAATGATGTTTCCACTAGTAGGTTTGCGTTTTAGAACGTTTGATTTAGAACATCATAAAGATTAATAGCCACATAGATAACAATGTTTCCACGAGTAAGGTTACATTTTTGGTTTACAATGAACAATGAATTCAAAAAGACAAATATTAAATAAATGATTATATAAATAGGGTTTAATAAGCCAATTTACTTATGTAATTGTTATCATATATCAATTTAAGCATTAACGGATAGGTAAAATTTTAGTAATAATGATATCCTGTTTTTTGAAGACGAAAGTTATTTTTAGAGATTGTATTTTTTGACAGTTTAAAGTTTTTCAGCGAATACTCAGAAACAAAAAAACACTTGTTTTTCAATTTACAGATCTAAACTACATTTTGTATCTGTATAAATAGAAAACAAATTTGATATACAATTTGGTCAGTGTTAGCTGCAATAATGTAGCCCTCTCCCGACTTTTTTTTTTTGGGAGAGGGCTACAACTCCATAGGATCTCCGTAATGGTGCAAGTGCGGGAGTGATTCACTACCGCAACGATTTCGTCTCAAATCGTTTATAAATGACCAGAACTCAAACGTTGTAGATGTCTATGGCATAAATTCATCCAAAAATATCAAGTAAAGTCCGTATATCGGTTGTTTTTCGTGTATGTTAACAACGAAAGTTGAATTTGTCCGCCATGTTTACTGACCTTGACCGGTTTTATTTTGGGACAGCCAATGAGAATTCAGGAGCAGATCTTGAACTGCATGAATATAGGAATTCCCCTATTTTAAACATAATTAACGCGGTAAATATGAATTTTCCATTATATACCATTTCCTTATATGATGTTTTAGTGAAATAACGAGGTAAGATCGATTATTTACACTGACATTCACGTTATCAAGCCCATCAAAACCCCAAGCGTACATCCCATAAAATCACGCGAGAACTGTCATGGCTGCTGAAAAAGACGACTGGTAAACATGCTGATGTGTTTTACCTGGTTTTGATTTATATACGGTTAATTTGTTCAACCTGAATTAAAAAATCATTTTATCTAAAGGAAGTCAAATATAAAATCGATCTTTTCAGACCGAAGTCAGCCGCATTAAAATACAGCATTATTGTAAATAATAGCATTTATGTAAATTGTGATATGTTATTTTTATGCTGGTACCAAAAATAGTAGTCTAGTCATAATATAATTATAATTCTAATTTTTGAGTACTTTTGAGTATTTAGCTGATCTTCCTTTTTGTCTACATTAGCCAATCAGAGTGCGGCATTTAGTCGCGCGATGTTTTGACTACGTCACTTTAACTGTCAGCTGTCAACAATTTTGTAAACACCGCAGTCAACCCACCCTCCTTCCCCTTCATCACCAGTGTAGTTGGGGATTTATTTTGCAATGTATTACACATGTTTGTTGCTGTTGATGTATGAAATGCTGTTTTTGTTCAACAATATTTTTGTTGCATGTATATTTGGTACATGTTATAATGTATATATCTTTGTTTAATATGGGGGAGGTCATTTGCTCACCTTTTATAACTTACATTCAATGTCTGGTAATGGATATTATGACTGTTTGAAGACCTCCCCTTATTGCCTAATTTTTCTTATTAGCAAAAATAAATGGCAGTACATACACACAACCAAGTTTTATATTTTTCTATCAATCCTAGACAGATCAACAATATTACATAAAATTAATTTTGCACCATTACGGAGATCCTGTGGAATTGTAGCCCTCTCCAGTAAACATCAGATATAAAAAAATCGGTGAGGGCTACATTATTGCAGCAAGGTCAGTGTGTACTATTCAACAAAATAAATTTAAAAAAAAAATATCATATCGACTCCTCCTTTTGAGTTTTAGATATATGGATAGTCGTGGCAATCTTTGACTTTATTATTCTCCTTGAGATAAAGAGCTTTGTTTGAAACTAAAAAAGAGTACTAAAATGTTTGGATTTTTTTTATTTTCTGAGTATTTACTTTTGATCAAAATACCAGATTTTAAGATGTATCTGATTGGTATAATCTGTTGACAATCCAGTCTCATTAACACCGGGTTCTCAATGCCATTTTGGCTTACTAAACATCTATTATATAGAATTTGAATGCACCGTAACCATCTCCTCCTAATTTGCTATCTTTAATTTCAAGACAATTTTACCAAGTATTTAGACATGATTAATGTTCTTTCAAAACGTTCAGAAGCACAACATTGCCAAATCAAATTGAATAAAGACTGATCGTCAACTCATTTCAAATAATAAATGTGAAGTCCATATCAAATATTTCATTGTTTCATTGTTTATCAACAATATGTTGAGATTTTTTTTAGAACACCAATCCAATATTCAAAATCTTCATGTCTGGAAGAAAGGTGAGTAGCCATTGAAATCAAAGCGGATTAAAAAACTACATAAAACAGATGAAAAGGGAAACAAACTTTCTGTTGTTGGACTCATAGATGTTTGTGTGAGTAAAGAATGCCCCAATTGCTGTATTCTCTTTATCAAGAAGGCCAATTAACACTGTATGCACGAGAAGACTGGAAACCTCATGAGCAGATATTCTACGTTTGCCCTGCCTGTGGCTTCAAAATAAACACAATTGCTGATCGTTCGTCGTTCGTAAATAGATGTTAACTGAGCGTGTGTTGGGCCTTATTTTCTCAGATGAAAATTCCTTGCATAATCCAAAGAAGTAAGTGACAGTACTTTGCAAACATATAGACGCTCGTACATAAACTAAGATGACTGTATATTTCAAAGAGGAAAGTGACAATTCTTGGCAAATGTATTCAATGAATAAAGAAAAGATGTGTTATGGTATAAATTTTATGACAATCATATAATATGTATATAGACACAATTTGAAACAAAGACAAGCTTTGGCAATTATATTGATAGATGGGTGCTCCGACAAATCATCAAATGATCAAAATCGTCATATGCATTACAATCATTGTGAAAGCATAAAACTTCTAAGGCCTTTCTGCAGTAATTTCAATCTCCAGATGTTAATAATTTTATTAAAATAGATTTGTTTCCATTAAGGTACTTAGTAATTGCTAGACGGCCTCAATAAAAACTCCAATCATATTAGGATTTTCTCAAAAAAGTAAATGGGTTCATTCTATTTATGTAGATATTTATGTAGATGGTTGTTTAGTGTACACAACTGTATATATAGCGTCGAGTAGTCCTTCTCTCTCTCTCTCTCTCTCTCTCTCTCTCTCTCTCTCTCTCTAACACACACATTTTATGTCTTATCATTCCAAGGTCAGATAGAAATGGCTTACAGAGACCATCAAGTACACTCTTTATCAAACTACAATTTATAAGCCCATACACACGGTTATTCTAGAAGTTAGATCAAGGGCTTCTAATCATGGATCTTCATCGGATAATCGCCGTTTTTCTTGTTACAGGAATGGTGAACGCCATCAATGTAACATCGCATGGTCAACAATCTCAGTTTGAAGAGTTAAAACACGAAGTGGAGGACCTATCCAGAAGCCTGACTTCAGCCCTCACTTATATACATCAAAAATGTACGTTCAGGTTTGCCTTTTTGATGGTTTTTGTGTGGTGGCTTGGTGTAGTGTGTAAAAAAAATGACGTTTAATAACCGTTTTTTCTTTAAGTAGTTCTGAATTGTAATGAATGCCAAGCAAATGAATTGTGAAGGTATATAGTGTTGCATGTGATTTGAAAGTAGATCTAAACGCTTATTCACTATAGTTTTACATACAAAAATAGGGAAAAACACGAAAATAAAATCAATCATGAAAAACATTGACGAAAATTGCATTATGGATACCCACAGTCATATAACGCTAAGCAGAAAGTACAGTTTCTTTCAATATATGCCTTAAATTTAAAAGTTCTTTAAATCTCATCAAATTAAACCTATACCATCTTAAACATGTGTTCATATAAAATATCAAGCTAAATACTTTTATTTTGTTTTCAAAAAAGAAAAATGACTTCCGCGTCTTGTCATATTTCTATCATCAAAACAAAAATGATGAAAATACCAAATTTTCTCATAGTTTTTTAAATAGGAAAATGTCTTCGTAGACGTCACCTACAACAACAGTCATATATTTAATGTAATTGTATGATCAAGTTACAATGAGAATTCCATCGTGGGCGACGTCTGTGGACAGTTTTGTATTTAAAACAAACTACGGAAGAATTGATTTCTTCTGCTTAAATTATAAAATAATACGTGAAAATACATTGTTTATTACATAAGAACCATCATTGTATTAGTCAAATCAAGGAACTAGTACATAGACTCTTAATTGTTTGGTATTCTTGTGTAAAAAATGTTACATTTCATTATTTCGTGATATTTTTAAGAAATCACTTTAAAACAGGGGAAAAACTATGACTATACTAGTACCTAGTTTTTTTTCCTGTAATAATTTATAATATTCTAATGTTTCAGTGGATGGTACCTCTGTAGGAAAGCAGCCCGTGGCTTTCTCGGCTTGTCTTGGATCCACTGGCCCTCCTAAAACGCTTGCCCCCCATCAACCCGTTGATTTTAACAGTGTGATTTTTAACGAAGGCGGGGCTTACAACTTCCATCAAGGAATCTTCCGAGCGCCTGTCAGCGGTGTTTATCACTTCGCTGTAAATTTCATGTGCACTCCGCCTGGGGATTGCTGGCTCGAAATTGTTAAGGATGGCAGTCGGTTGGTCTATACTTACGCTAGCGGAAGTGAACACAATGTGGGTTCCACTGAAGTCAATATAAGATTAGATGCGGGACAGGGCGTGTGGTGTCGCAGCCCGATGACGCAGGGGCACACAACTCTTCACCCCGAAGGAAAATATTCCTGTTTCTCAGGTCATCTCATTTCATAAAATAAAAACGTTGGTGGCTATCAAGCAACGCTCTCTTTTATCATTATCTCATACTAGTATTGTTCTCATGTTTGCGAAATCAACTTTGAGTTACAACTTTGACATCGAAGGATTTGACTTTTAAATTCAAATCAAAGAAAGATTCTCAATCAAAGGGATGTAGAACATTTCATAAACAAAACACACTTATAAAGAAGATATTTCCACAATTTATTGGGTTTTTTTTTAGTATTCTTTCATTTATCATTAAAACCACACAAATTTATTCTTAAAATAGTTAAAAGTGGTTTGATTTTCATGAGATTGAAAATGTTCAATTAAAAACATTCGATACGATTACCTTAAAAAAATACACAAGAAATGCTTCACATTCAAATGGGCATATTAAATTACGTCGATTAAGATAATAACCATAAAACAAAAAGAAACAGCAATTGTTATATTGTAGGCGCATCGATAAGATAACAATTCTGTTGTGAAACCAGTATATTTTGTCTTCATTATCTCTCAGTCGTATATGTATATAGATCTAAGTTAACAAATGACCTATTTATGGTGTCAATAACCTTTCAAAAGCACTAAATGGTTAAAATTTAGACTATCTTTATCTCATTGAAAGGAAGACAGCTGCATCAAGACACTAAAAACTATCTAAATTTAAAAGTTTAAGATATGTTGCTTTTTTTTTACTGAAAGATAGTTTATAGTTTAAAAATCAACTCATTTTGAAGATTTAAAGATCTATGGTACATTTTCGGTCAAATTTTATATAATGATATATTATTACTTTTGTTTTTTGAATGCTTACAATGCTTCAGTAGTACATTTCTTATGATTATCATTTTAGTGTCAGCAGCTGGGTTTAAAGCAAGATACAATATTCACAAATTTGTGTTGTGTAAACAAGGCTCGTGTCATATGTTTGTTAACATTAGTTCAATATATCGGGAAAAACATTTCAAGCCGATTTAATATCTGCTTTGTTTTGTTAAAAAATTAACAGTTTCTACCGTTTGTGAAATTCATTTAAAGTCTAAACCTCGACTATCTTATTAACATTCAAAAAGATGGCATGAGCTTTTTTTACATAACAAAAAATTGTGAGTTCTGTAAATCGCTTACAACTTGACGATTGACACTTGAATTTTGGTTGACTACTAGAAACGTCTAACTAGAGCATTGTAAACCCTTAAATAGATCTGGTAACTAATTTTTTGAATGCATAGCATCCGGAATTGCTGTACATTTGACAGAGTGTTTATTTTTTTTAATTATAAATGCCTCTGCTTCCTGAAAGATTTATTAGTATGCCATTTACAGTCAATTGCAAAATAATAATCGAGTTTTTAATAGATTGCTAAATTGCTCAATAGGGTATTCAATGTGGTCAGGCAGGTGTCATGTGGTTAATCAAGTGTAGTTTATGTTTTCCTTTGAACTACACACCCGTTCATATTGTCCAAAAAATCACTTTAACACTCTCTTTTATTGTTAATATTTCAATCCATAGTATCTTAAAAGAATGTTCACCTGACCAGCACTGGATGTTAAGAACAAATAGGAAAATGTTTGAAAATGTGAAAGACATTTCCAAAGAAACAAAAGAGAAACTTATCAAGTATAAACTTAAAACGAGGGGAACTTTATCCAGGACTGTAAAAAATAAATAATGACATTATAGTACATGTATCAATTTCTTGTACAACATACAGTGCTAATAGTATTTTGTAAGGTTACTGCTTGCTTAATTATATTTCCAAAAAGCTGCTAGGGCTTTATTTACTAGTCAAAGCTTACATTTTGTCAAAAAGCTATTGAAAATCTACCGGTATTCTGTATTTTGCTATACAACTACTATCACTTATTAATTGCAATTTACAAGATTCTGTTTCTACATTATATATTGAATATACGCTAAATATTGGGTTCACATAACCTGTTTGGAGTTCCAGTTGTAATAGCAATGTAAAGATGTAAAATGGTTCAGTTTATGAGTAATTAGTTCACAGTCATCAATGAAAATAAAACAATCTCTGTTTTGAGAAATGTCACAAACAAGCCATCAATAGAATTTCGGTCGCACCATTGGAGACGTACGAGGGGTATCATAGAGTATTTCGGAAACCCGTCCATTTTCAATGACGTCATCACTATCCGATCGAAATGTCTGGTTTTTGAAATACATTTGGCTTGATGACATATCTGTATTATCTATTACGTCACGACTCCTTTGGAAATCTACGTCACTGTAACGTGTGTTTAACCGAGAGACAGAAAGTCTAGGATGATTCCCAGTGAGAACGGGGCTTCCTGGGTTCATTCTAAAATATTAATAAAGAAAAAGAAAGTTTAACCATAGTCTTTAATTAAAATGTCTTTTCCCATCATTACGTCACGTCAAAATTTCTTGATAAAATTTTAAAGGTAAATCTTTTATCATTAATTTATTTTGAAAAATCAATTTGATTTAATGCCAATACCTGGAATTGGATCTGAGATAAGAACTCTTTCTGAAATATAAATCAATAGAATATTAAACTTAATAGAATCAGACTAAAAATAAAGTAAGTTATTGAATTTGATGCATTGGTTTCTGATTATTGTATTGGAACAAACATTTTGAAGAATAAATATTGCTTCTTCTGGTCGCAATATTTAAAAAATAGTCATTTCTTTGTACAGGTGGAGTATGAATTCAACTTAAAAGATTATGATTAATGTAAACATATAAAGGTCTTAAAACACTTCAATTGCAGGTAAGTTTTGAGTACCATTGCATGTATCTAGTGCATTTCTGGACTCAATGCCGACAAAAACACAAACATTCATGCACCACATCTGCTAAACAAATATAGATATCTTACAAAGGTTTCATATTCCTTCTGCATACAAGTGTGATCAGAATGATGAGACAAATAATAAGGATGCTGAGTGCGGACAGAAGAGCAATGACCAGAATCCTCTCTGCTTCCGTCAGGTTGTTTTTATGGGTCGGTATCCCGGAAACGGAAACGTCCTCCGTCATAGTTTTAGTTTGTATGATTTTCCAATCTTTCCGTTGCGGTGATTTTTGGACTGCAGAAGAAAACTTGAGATTAAAACAGTCGTTGATACTTCCATTTTGTTATCTTTGGACGTTGACGTAGATAAGGTCTTCATCAGAAATAGAATAGAAAATGTTAAGGCATACGCAGAATATAAAATATTCAATGTTTCTAAGCCTATATCATTGAGACGTTTCCCCTTTTGTCGTCTGTCGTCTAAGATTTGACAACAAATCTAATGGAATGGAGCTGTACTCATTTTTTTTATTGATATAAAAAATGTATCCTACCATAAGGTAACCCGTCAAAACTCAGTACAAATCAATATTCATTATCCGGATTTCTTTTTATCCGTACCATAAATCTGCCTTTTAAATAAACAAATTTAATTAATCTTGAAGTGTTAAAATATTACACTATGCCATTTAACGAACTGCTTGGCTTAGTGGCTCCACGGAGACCTACTACCTAGAGATAAAGGGGTTCGAGCCACCGTTGCACTATCTATTACAACCTTTTTTTTTTAATTTGGTTTCAACTAGTCTATGTTATTTTTTCTATTTTATTCATCATGGCCGAAAATGCAATGACTTCGTAAAATGCATGGATAACATCTATTTTATTTCGTTTATAACGTTAGAAGGCTAAAGAACATTTTTAGGATGAAAAAAAGACTTTGAGACTGAGGATCAGAGAACCATATAATTTCTTAAAGTTATACAACTTATATCAGACTTAAATCAGAGTACATGACATTATAAGAACAATCTATAGATAAGGTACCATTGTAAATAGACATGTGTTATCTTCTACCATGCAGAAGGCATCGCTATCTGAAGAAGGAATTAAAACATTGGGGTACAGTTTATGTATCCAGTCAACCGAACATGCATAGAAATAATATCGTCTGAGTTATAAATACAATGCTTTGTAGAATTACAATCATATCTTTTAAAATTATCAAGATTATTGACTAAATATTATATCAAAATGAAAAAAAAAATTAAACTAGTTACAACAATATACTTACATGCATGAATGTTAAACCAATACAGCTATAAACAATAAACGCAGTACGGAGGTATAGAGGGTACCTGCATTATCTATCGTGTTGATGTGCATTCTGTCCCGGCCTATTATGTGATGATATTTGGATCAATGCCAAGTTTTAACAACAGGTGTGTAAATACCCAGGTAAAGGTGATATAAAGGTAGGAAATATCTCTCTCTCTCTCTCTCTCTCTCTCTCTCTCTCTCTCTCTCTCTCTCCTCTCTCTCTCTCTCTCTCTCTCTCTCTCTCTCTCTCTAAGTAACTGTACTGTGTAAACAGTTTTCATTTTTTATGGATCTTCGCATTTTGTATATATACGATGAACATAATTGATGAACTTTGTTTATACTGTACTTTTTATAAATAATGCTGTGCACCTAAAGTTAATATAAAATTATCATGATATTAATTTTGCTCAATAACTTTGTACATGTGATATTTGTGAAATAGTTTGTTGTACGTTTTATGAAATCTGTATTTTTTTACTTGAACGAACTTTATACTCACAAGTCAAATAAAACTTTGTAAACACTTGAATACTGTTTCTGCCCATCTAACGGTACCTTTATAGAATGTGTTTACGCAATGAGTTATACATGTATCTACTTGGGTTAATTTATACGTTTCTCTTTAATACAACTTGTATGACTGTTTGTATTTGATTTTTTCAATACATAGTAAACCAACAAACACTCGTTAAAACTTTTTCGAAATTATTGAGTATGTAGTCAGTGGTTTGCTGAATATTTTTAGACGGGGTCACGTGACCCCGTCTATTAGTTTACTGTCAGCCGAAGTCTCAAACCGGAAGGCACGCGTAGAACACATGAATTTGAGTCTGCGCGTAAGAAAATAGTGCAGAAAGTTTTCATGCATTTCAGTAAATATATATTTTAAAAACACGCATTGTGGAATGAGTTACGTAACTGAATGCACAACGCCGTTGACGATTCAGTTGGTGTACAAGCTCATTAATCAATAGAAGAGGTTGAAGGTTGAATCGAAAGTAAAGTAAAGTAAAACGCAATGTGCCATTTTTGAAAAGTCGTGAATTTTATTTCGACAATCTTTCACCTGAATACTACCAAACTTCATGCGCAAGCCGAAGTTCAAATCAGGACGGATTATACAAAGATGTCTTACATATTTAAAAATAGGTGTTTCATTGGTTCCAGTCTACTTGCGGTATGACTGTTGTTCGTCTCTGAAGGAATTTTGTACATAGAAAATAAAAACAAGTCTGAATTTGCCTTCTCGTTCGTTGGCTCTTTAATTAATTTAACTGGATTAAAATTTTGAACAATGGACTGTAAGCAAAATCTATATACATGTAGATTATACATTTTGGGTGACCAATATATCAAATAAAATATACAATCTTATCGACTAAAGAACCAAGTTAAATGTTAATGTGCATGTTGTCCGGTTTAGTTGTAATCAGGCTTGGGGTGAATTACATTGTAAAGTAATGCATTACATTACCATTTTCATGAATTAGGGCATTAAATTACCATTACCATTACTTCATTTTCTTTAAGTAATGCATTACATTACCATTACATGAGTAAAGTAATGCATTACCATTACCATTACTTTGTGAAAAGTCAATAAAGTAATTTAAAAGCTAAATAAAGAGTTTTTGTAGATGTTTCAAAAATAAAACATGCTTAAACATATTGACAGGTTCATGTTCAATATCAAAGACAAATTCAATGACTTATACAAAATTCCTGTTGCACTTGTAGTGCTCAAAGTAAGGTTGGTCCCGTAACATTTACACGCTAATTGCGGAGTTGCCAATCTCTTTTATTTATGTCTCTGATTTTTGGAGAATGATTTTTAATGAATTCAATACCCCGTCTTTCAGTACTCTCAGTGCTTTGATTTTTTTTTTTGGGGGGGGGGGGGGGGGGGGGGGTATCCAAGTTTTTGTATCTGAATTGTTGTTTTAGAACGGTTTCAATGGGTAATATCCGTGCCTATGACGGTCTTCCGAACATCGCAATTTCATCGCACGCAAATCAATGTTTACTGAACACGTAACTATTTCCACACTTATTTAATGATGTTCATGTACCTGCTGTTCAGTTTTTTAAAGTCAAAATTAAGCTATATAATGTTATGTGTATAAGTTGTTACAAGAGCTGAATAATTATATTGAGTGATCAACTGATATAGACAAGAATATAATAATTTGTACAAATCTTCTATTTCAATGGTGCTAGATGGTCGTGGCTATTTTCAGACCTTATTAATCTCCTTTAACAGAAGAACAAACGTTGTATTAAGATACATAAATATATTGAAATATTTATTCTAAAATACTAAAACTTATATTTTCTTGCAAAATTGACTTTTCCGTACAATTTGGTTTTTGAGAAAAAGACATCCACAGCATATAACCAGAAAAATATGATTCATTTTTGAGATGGGCCGATTATGGCCCTTAGAGCCCCTAGTTCTTTGTTGCGTGTATTCTGGTTGAACATAGTAAAGATAAAATTTGAAGTTCAAAAATAAGTTTATTAACACAGGAATGTAACAAAACATATTACAATAAAGCATTTTTTTTTTCAAAAGATAGTCATTAATGGTTTAAGAAAAACAGAGTCAGTCTAAACTGACATCAAAAACATGTATTTGTTTGTTTTTAAACATGCCCAACAGAGAAAGTTTTAGATTTGATAACAGAAAAATTAATTTTACTAAATTGAGAAGCATTGTTTAAACACACTGAATAAGCTCTAATTAAAAGGGAAGCAATCCAGATAAATTTGTTATTCACATCTTTTACTTCATTTTCAATAAATGATGCTTTGTAAACGTTGGGGGAAAAAACTTAGTGAAAAAATCATTGACAAATCAAATAAAAATTGGTAATTATCTGTTATATGTATTTCTGGGTTTAGATTATTACCTTCAAATTATCTTTTTTTTAAAATGTAACTTGTTTTAAATTCAAATCTATTAGAGGAGTAAGTCAGCCCTTTGTTATAAAAAAAATAATAACAGAAAATTTATACAAATGTTGGTATATATAAAAAGCATCCTTTTTTCACAGAGTTTACAACATTTTTCGACCAAAGCATTAAATATTAGATATTGTAATAATAGATGTACCACAATGCAAGGTAAATCCTATAATTACAGTGAAACCTGATTACAATGGATACAGATAAATGGGAACCTGCTTATAACGAACCCTGTGTTATTCCTTTAATATATTGCTCGACAGAAGCATTTATATCGTTATATAAAGATTTTTTTTTCAAAGGAATGAGAATAGTAAAGATACTTAATGTCCATATATAGGAAGCATACAAGTTAAAATAAATATGCAATTTTTACATTCAATATCAAACATATTCAAATAAAAATCTTTTTCATTTGAAGCAAAAAAATGAAAAACAAAAGACAAATAATCTAACACAAATACCTTCTATAAATTCGAAAGAGGCAAATTGGTATCATTAGGTATATTTACATCTTTATAAGAAAGCTATCACAAAAAGGCAAAATTTACAACTGTTGCAAGCACATTTCAACATAAAAAAAACACATTATAGACAAACATGTTTAAAGATGGCAAAAAATTAAAGTTCATTCAGCTAGAGGTTAAAAAACTGATGATTCTTTTAGAAATCTTATTACAAACAATTATCGGTCAGCCTCCAAATTCTGCAACTCTTTTGCTATTTAATTTTTAGTCGATTTTTTTTCACCAAAATTGACCATGATCAAGTTTCTGAATCAACATTCAAATATTCTTCAATAGATTTGTTATACTGTATATGTCAAAATGTTTTAACTGCAAGACTTAAAGTTTTATAATTTTTGGTAATCAAAGTTATCATAAGGTAGAGTTATAAAGTTTCCAAAAAATTACAGTATGCAAAATATAAGACAAAATGATACATAAGTATAATGTAAATGAATCCCTCCTTCCCATACTATCTTAAATCATAGCGACATGTATCCGACTCCAAGACAAATCTCAGAACATTATAAAAATATTATGCAACAATATCTGAACATTTAAAGAAGTAACCAAAATTTGCATACAACAAGAAAAAAGACCAAATCACATACAAAACATAAAACAAAAAGAGAAAAAAATAAGTCAAAAATGGTAAAATTTGTAGCATCTAAATATTGTACCTTTCATACAATGCATATCAGAAAGGATTACACTCAGTAAGCATAAATTCTTCAGCTCCAACAACCGCACAACAAAAATGCCGTAGAGTTTTATCATTAATTAATTTATCATAATTATAAGCATATAGTGGCAATGCAAGCTATAATATTCTGATCGTTATTAATAATAAGATTATAATTTACTTTAGATTCCTTATTTTACATGAGTACTTTATCCGCAATCCTGCCAAATTGTATGAAATAAAATAGTGAACTCCAAATTTTCAAAAAATGATTTCATATGTGGTTTTTAAATATTAAAAAATAATAATAAAATTTTAAATAAATATGGGTGCATCTTACGACTTTACATGAAAGTCAATTCCTTGTGTTTAATAAGGAATCTATAGTAATATTCAGATCTATATTGATATTAAGAATAATATATACATGTTGAATAAACACACACCAAACACCATTTAGGAAATGAGCAGTGTTGTGTGTTGTTCACTTATGGTTGCATCATGTTTTATTCCAGTCAAAATTGGATAAAGATATAACTGATGGATGGAGAGAGAAGTGAATGAATAAATTATGATTATGGATTAAATCACTTGTACATACTATCATTGCACACAGCAAAGAACAATTATGAACTTGATATGTGTTTGATTATGATATTAACTATATATGAATTGAGGTTATGAAGTAAGCTGACAACTAAATAGAATAAATAACTCAGTGAGTTAAAAAAAAACAAAGCTTGCAGTAACACCAGATCTTCGAAAAAAAATTAAACAATGGATGATATGGCTTGAATGTACATGTAGATTGATTATGTTAAGAACCCAGTATCAGTACGTTGTAAGAGCTTTTATTTGAACCATTTGTATATGGCAGAATAATGAAACAATAAAATATGTTCAAACCAAATGTATTGGGTTTTAACCTTTGAAGATTGCAGGTGGAATGATAGATAAATGAAAGATGGAAGATTGAAGCACTTTGAGGCATGGGGCAGACCACTAGATTGAAGATTCAAAAAAATTAAAAAGAAAAAAATGGATGTTATCGTGTTGAAAATATTCACTTCATCATTTTTTATTAATACAACCCTTAAAACCTGAACCTATCAAACAAATTCGCTCAAATTGTGGATCAATATAGTTCACCAACAATCTAACTTGTCTAAAGGTATCAAATAAAACCAAATAGTGTCATACAATAGCAAGAGAATGGTACCAGACCAGACATCGCTAAAGCAATGATTGTTTAGTATAGAGTATTAACACAATAATTGATCAGGTAGGAGTGATCAAAATACTAGTGTTTGTTGATGATGATGATGATGATGATGATGATGATGATGATGATGAAAGTAAAGGATAATAAACATTTTTTTTTTCTTTATGAAATTTCTTTTCTCCAAAATTTAAATAAAAAACAGGGACACACTAAGAATTTATACAGCTAAAAAAAATTCTGCTTGCATTTCCTTGTAGAAGCAAGTTTTATAAACAAAAACTTAGTTAATAAATGAATACATCTACCACAATGCCTTTAAAAAATGATAATTAACAGTGCTTTATCAGACACTGCATACTTTTGAGATGTTTTTGCTATGTTTTGAACCAAAAAACATAAAAAAATTCTTGATAATTAATGAAAATCTCATTATGGTAAATTATTTAAACACAACCATTATATTAGCATCACTTTCACTTCCAAAGAAAAAATCATTCAATGACTGAAGAGTAGAAAATGTCTGGTAGAAATGTGATATGAGCTGATTGATAATCATCCAATCAGATTTGTGGAGACATCCAAATGTTGTTGTCATGTCACTGCAAATCGTCCGATCAGATTAGTGATGACATCAAGAAAATTTTGTCTGTGTCACTGGTAATCAACCAATCAGATTTGAGGTTACATCTAGATGATGTTGTCTGTGTCATCTTCTGTCAGAAGCAGCTGATGCGCTCGATAACGAGATCCGCCACGTTTCATCAGAACCAGAATAATTCCGGCGATGATTGCAATCAACACAATTCCTCCCAAAGTTGAGCCAACGATCAAAGCCGTCTCTGTCAGAAGAAAAAAAAACCCAGACTGAAATAATTTTTAATAAAGGGTCTAAAAATAATTTAATATTTTTACCCATTGTTGTTTCCACACTTACAAAAAGTTATGTCCCTTGGTGGAAAAATATTAGTTAAAAACAAAATCTTGACAGGAAAAAAAAAATTTGATGAGGTTTCATTTTAAGGATTTCTAATTGCTGAATAAACATTAAGGGTGAACTTATGACTGAATATTAACGTTATAACCTGTGAAAAATATGTGTTTGGTTGCATATACTAAGGTATGAGCCTACAACCCTTAACTGTGCACAAAAAAGCATACTAAATAAAGCCCTTTTATTGTTCAGGGTTTGGGATTTCAAGGTTAAGGAGTCAGTTGACTAATATCTTAAGGTACAAGAGTTCTGATTGGTCATTTACTGTTGGTGGTAAGGTACAAGAGTTCTGATTGGTCATTTACTGTTGGTGGTAAGGTACAAGAGTTCTGATTGGTCACTTACTGTTGGTGGGACCTGAACTGGAGCCATTGTCTTGAGGAGCTACTTGGCTGCTTTTCTTAATAAAATCTGGAATAATGTGTTTCTCACACTGTTCTGCAAAAAGAAAACAGAAACACATTTTATATAACCAGTTATAATATGTATTTTATTGAAAAAGTTAGCTTCATCAATAGAGGGAAGTACTTTATTGTACATTACAATCCACTGGGTATATTTCATTAAACATGATATATACACCAATAAACTTGAAAGCAAAATTGGATGTGAAAAGGGGTCGGCAAAATTAAATTCATGCAAGAAGAAAAAGCTCTTATTTTAAATTGTTACCAAAATATCCCCCTTTAGAAATAATGTATGCAGGATTTTTTTTGGCCCCATATTTTTTATCCTTCTATACTTGCAAACAGTTTAGCTCAGTCTTGAATTAACTGAAACACAGTTGTGTTTCATGTAAAAGGGAAATCATAAGAGACAATTGAATTCGCCCAGTCTTGAATTTGCCAGCTGATGAGGGCAAAAGGAGCAACAACAAAAAAACAGGGGAAAAAATGTCTTCCTGTATACAGTTTTCATGTTTGCAATCATATGACATACTAAATGGCTACTTATACCCCAGCAACTGAAGAACTCCCTAGCTTCTAGGTATTAGTCCTACCTTCAGTCTCACAAAGTCCAGTGTACATACACATAGGGTACAATGGGGTGAAGCACTCACACGATCCCATCTTACAGATCTCGGTTTCTCCACACTGATCCACTAACAGTGAAATGGAGCAGTTTTTGCCGTAGGTTGCTAAAAGATACAAGAGGTAAAACATCTCACAATGAAATCCCATGTTCGGATCCAAAATCACTAATTTGGCTAGGGGGGGTCTGAGACCTATTTTCAGAAATTTTACTATGTAAATTTATGAAATTTGAATCCCGATCATCACATACATCTACTCCTGGACCAGTTCATACTGAGTCTCTAATCAACTCTGTAACTACTGAAATCATTGATTACCCTGATTTCCCATAATACAACAATACTTACGTGACTTCACAGTGCTGTGCGGTGGCATCTTCGTAGTGGTAAACAAATCGCTCCATTTAATACCGCCCCCATCAATTGTAGTATTACTTTTCCCCCCAGAACTGCTGCCATTCCTATTGAAACAGTTGCTGGTGGGGGTCGGAGTTTGGGTGACTTTGGTACATTTTGAGACCCGGACCACCGTTTTGGACAAGACGGGAATGTTGGCTGTGACAGTACATCCAAAGGTACTGTAGCACAACTCAGTAGAGAGCTTAGCCTGTAAAAATCAAAGCACTGAAAGTACTGGCACATTCCAATTACTGTAAAATAAGTAACTATTGCAGGGGCTAATTTTCCAGGATTGTCAATTTCATAAAGATTTAGACGCATGCAAAATCAAATCACTGAAAGTACTGATACATTCTGATTACTGTAAAATAAGTAACTTTTGCAGGGGCTAATTTTCCAGGATTGTCAATTTCATAAAGATTTAGAGGCATGTAAAATCAAAGCACTGAAAGTACTGATACATTCTAAATTTTGTAAAATCAGTAATTTTTGTGGGGCAAATTCTCCTTGATTGTCAATTCTATAAAAATTCAGTGGCATGTAAAACCAAAGCACTGATAGGATTAATACTTTTATTCGAATTACTGTAAAATCAGTAATTTTCGTGGGGGCTAATTTTCCCAGAATGTCAATTTCTAAAAGGTTTGAAGGGACAATATTTCGAAGATTTATTTTCATGAAAAATAAACAACAGGCCCACAGGCCTTGATGGAAATAAATTAATATACAATTTAGGTAGAATGATCCATGGACATCTGAACTGTACATTAAGTTTATCCCTACTGTGGAAGTAGATAAGAGGATTTATGAAATCAAATACATTTTCACCAGGCCATCAAAAATTAATTCCTTGGTTGTCAGGCCTACATCCATCTGATTTCACATTGCCCATTTTTATCAATAAATGAATAAGATAAAATTTCGATAACACGCTTGCTTATTCTGGAAAAAAAATTCCGGATTTAGGATCGCATTTTTTATACTCAAGTCGATAAAACACTTGACTTAATATAGTAAGAACATAATTGCAAACATTTCGATGATTCAGATTTAATCATAGCAATTGCAAATGGACGCCAACTAATTACGAGGCGCTGTGTTTAGTTATGATCGCTACAGCAATGATTTTTGTTTTAGTATATGAAGAAGAACATCATTTAACCTGAAATGCATATAGGAGGAGAGTTCCTGCAGCTTGCACTATATTACATATCCAATTATGCTTAAACACATGGCTTTCTCAAGTCTCGTTGTTGTGGTGTTTCTTGAAGAACATGATGACTTATTGATTTCATTATTTATTTTACTTAGTTTGAGCTAATAAATATGATACATTCATTGCAAGGTAACTTTTTATTTGCTTTAAAACATTGCTTTTTTCTGGATTTGTATAAGAGTTGCACACTGAAATAAAAAGAAAAAATTATCACCGCCCAACTGCATCCGTTTTTGAAAATGTTGGCCTGAGAACCAAGAGATTATAATTTTTTATGGCCCAATATGGCCATGTTGATCCCACCCATTCAATAGTTAGTAAATAGGAATTGTATAACACTGAAAAAAACTTTTCTTGTCAGGAAATCATATGCTGCTGGTGAATAGTTTCAATGACTATTCACCATTAGCAGATTTAGCAATGAAAACTACTTCACAGTTGGATAGAACAGCATTTTCGTCATTGTTTAAAAAATATACAGAGATACATAAAAACAATGTATAAATCTTTATAAATCTTACCCCTATCCTGACTGCTGTGGCATTGACTTTCTCTAAGGTTATACTCAGGAACTCCTTCTGAGAAGTACCAGGCAACTTAGGCAAATCTGCAGGTAAAAAATCACACCTGATTTAATGCGGCCAAATAGTCAACAAATTGCCTATCAGATAGATACTTTAGATGTGGTTTGCTTAGGTATAAAAGGTAAAGTACAGAAAACTTCAAAATCTTTTAGCAAAAAAAAAAAATATACAACGCTCTTCTTATCAAGAAGATTAAGGTGGAATAACACACCTTGAAAAAGTCACTCAAATTAACTGTAAATTATTTGATTATGAAAGATATAATGATAAATAAACTATACATATGTCAAAGTAGCGAAAAATTTGTAAATTGGGGATAAAAAATGAATATCTAAAGAAATCAATTCAGTAAGTAACAACAAAAGCCCCTGCGGGATTCGAACTCAGTATGTATGGATCACAAGCCCGACACTTTATCCACTTGGCTATGAAGTAAGTAATATGTTTCAGTCGATAAAATCCTTTTAATAAAACAAAATATAGTTTCAATCAGAGTTTAGCCATTTTATGACGATGTGTTATTCCACCTTTAATATTCTATTCTATAAATGACCACAAATATCCATCCCTTTTAATGTAATAACACATCTCTTTTCATAATATCAAAAAAAATTCCTCAACAATAAAAAAGTTCCAAAAATTAATCTCATTCTAATTTTTAGTACAGCAACTGTAATTTCAATTGAGTATTTGGTGCAACATTTCCGATTTCAATGATAAAAGGGAAATTTCCTCTTAGACTACAAGTATAATTTTTTAGATGATTTTTTTTTTATTTATTTTAGAACAGCATATAATTTCTGAATATTCTGAATATTTTTTCACTAAAGTAAAGTTTGGAGAAAATCATCTAGGTACTCCGACCAGTAATGAAATGTTTTAATTGTACCAGCAGTTCCCTGTAAATATGGTTTCCCATTTCACACTCTCACGAGAACAAGATAAAAGACTGTGTACATGCATTGTAAATATACTGCTGACACAACGTAATTCCATTGATTAAGACTAACAGAGTTATCGTACTTTCGAGTGACGTCACAATGGATTTTTTACACATTGATCCGACAGAATTTTTTGGCGTCAGTAAAATAAAAATACGTAAGGGTAAGGCCTGTTTGTGTTCATTTTTATAATGCTTACATTTTATTTTCAAACAAAATAATCTAGATATTTAATGCCACCTACTATATACACTTGAAAAAAAAATCTTCTGAAATTGCACAAGAATATTTTTGCTCATGAAAGCGTAAAAGGATTTACTTTGCCCAATTTATCATATGTGTAAACGAAAAAAAGATATATACCCATACAAAAAAAAAGCACTAAAAAGTTATACCTATGAGCCCTTAAAAAAGTTACAAAAAAGTCATAACTAAGTTAGCACAATTTGGAACCATCTGATCAATTATGGTTCCAAATTAGCATCAAAAAGTTATACCTATATTGTAACTTTTTGCTTAAGTACAAAAAAGTCATAACTAGAGTGTAACTATTGACAATTTATTTTTTTCATAAAAATAAATAGGTATAAAAAAGTTATCAAAAAGTTATAATAAAGTTATCATTTAGGTACAAAAAAGTTACAAATTAAAGTTACAGAAAAGTTATCATTTAGGTACAAAAAAGTTATACATATAGGTATAGAAAAGTTATCATTTAGGTACAGAAAAGTTATAGATGTAGGTACAGAAAAGTTATACATATAGTTACAGAAAAGTTATCATTTAGGTACAGAAAAGTTATACGTATAGTTACAGAAAAGTTATCATTTAGGTACAGAAAAGTTATAGACGTAGGTACAGAAAAGTTATACATATAGTTACAGAAAAGTTATACATATAGTTACAGAAAAGTTATCATTTAGGTACAGAAAAGTTATAGATGTAGGTACAGAAAAGTTATACATATAGTTACAGAAAAGTTATCATTTAGGTACAGAAAAGTTATAGATGTAGGTACAGAAAAGTTATACATATAGTTACAGAAAAGTTATCATTTAGGTACAGAAAAGTTATAGATGTAGGTACAGAAAAGTTATACATAAAGTTACAGAAAAGTTATTGTTTAGGTACAGAAAAGTTATAGATGTAGGTACAAAAAAGTTATCATTTAGGTACAGAAAAGTTACACAGAAAAATTACAGATGTAGGCAAAAAATGTCTATCTGTATCATAAACTTCAGATAAAAAAAACCCCCAGGTACATGTACAGGTGTTATACTGATGAAAAAAAAGTCCCTAATGTTGACATGAACTTTTCATCAAATTGTTTTTGCTCTTGAATAGGAATTTAAAATCATATCTGTTCATGTGAGCAGAAGAACACAAGTCAATGTTTATGTTAATCAATATGTTTACTGAATTATATTTACATCTAATGAGTATGCTTTCCTCCATTTCTTATGGAAACTTATAGTTAACGCCTTGTTTAACGATTGGTCGAAACCTATAATGACCTTAGAAAAATCATTGAAATAATCAGGATATCAATGCAGACTCACATTCCCATTGAAGACAATTTGGCTGTTTCTTTTAGCTAACGTACTGATGCACATTAAAAATAATATAGTAAATTTAACTTACTCTTTACAAACAATTTATTAATTTGTTAAAAGAAAGATGTAAATATAAACAATATAACTTTCTTTGACGATTCATGCAGGTAATGAAGGGAGCAATGATTGCAGAAAAAATTTACATAACTCGCTAATGCGGGTAATGTATTTTTTCTGCAATGTCGCTACATTCATATCCCGCATATGTCACCAAAAAAGCATTTTATTGTTTACATAATTATCTCAAATCATTACAGACCCTATATGCAAGTTTTTTAAATAAAGCAATAATCTAACATAAAACCATTTGGGATTACATGTGTGTCTAATGTTCTTGCTAAATTTGAATAGAAAGTTTGAAAAACATTATTTTGTAAACCAAAATTTGACCAAAACCTTCATAATTAAAGCATGTTTTAGGTTAAATTCCTAACATATACTAGCATGATTTTGTTCCAAACATACTAGTATGATTTTTAAAACAGTCCTGGTTCTAGATGATACCAATGACCTGCAGTAATTTATCAGCAAACAACTGGATCTGTTTCTTGAATCTGTTGAACTTCCTAAAATGTATAAAAAAGAATGTTTCATTTATATGGCAATTTCTTACTACATGTACTTTCATTGTAACTGTTAAAATCCTTGACAACTACCTTATACTTAAAACAGAAAATTATATAGCATACCAAGTTGAATATATATGTGATCAGCACCTGGCAGGTGAAAACTGGTTTCTGTTTACATGGCTGCATGTATTTCTATGGGAACGGTTGCTCTTGCATATGATCTCTTTCATAGTATTATCCTCGTCCTCCATTAATCTAAAAGAAGGCAATAATATTTAAAACATGATACTGTTTGACAATTTTCAATATATGTAGCATAAATTATTATTAAATATCAGTAAAACTTTTCAATTCTCTGTTGACCTAGTACTCCCCCCCCCCCTCTAAAAAAAAGTCAACATTGATACAGCATGCAGTTGCCATTATATTCTCAGATTTACAATAATTCATTTACTAAAAGATATACATAATATATGGTTAAAAATTTAAAATCTGTATATCTTTACTTAATAGACACACACACTTACTTTTTTCATCTTGTATTAATGATGTATCTTCAATCTGGTGTACAGTCTGCTAGCTGGACTTGGTTGGGATTTTTTCTGCAATATACAATGATACTCCTTTTAAAAGAGTCGGCCATAATTTGATTACATATAGAATGTACATCACTAGATATACATGGCTGCATAGACTTTGATATAGATGATAAAATCATGCACTTCTTATTAGAATTCTAGAAATATTCCAAATGTAATTCATTTCTAAGTGCAAAGCAATAATATAGAAATTGAGATAAGCAAACACAAATGAATTATTTAAAATGACTTGTTTGTACATCAGACTTACCCTGAATGGAAATGGTCATCCACAACTAAAGCCATATCATCCAGGTCTTAAGCATGTCCATCTTTATGAAACCACTGCTTGCAGTTTCATTACTACATACAACACGCTGTGATTCTGCATATTTCTTGAAAAAATCAGGAAAATCTTCACAACAACTTCTGTCTTCTTTGCCCATTTCAAAATTTGATGGCGGAATGGCAATTGTCCAATCAGAATTCACGAAAGTCAAAGTTTGAAATTTTGGCCAATCACGATACAGTCACGATTAATACCGGGATAAATCTTTAAAATTTATTTTGGTTAAAAAACAATATTATTTACTTAATATTATCTTAAGAATTCTGCATTTAATTGAAACAAATTTTAGTAATATTTTCTTCCCTTACAACCTGTTAGTTTATTAACCGATCATCAAAACTCGGCATTTCCGGTCTCAAGAGCCGCCATTTTGAATAATTTGAGGGAATTTTAAAAACTAAATCAATTTAAATACCAATGCATTTTTACAATTGATGAATATGTAAAACCAAAAATTATAACACCTTATTTAAATAAAACATGTTTCCCAAAGTTTATAACACAGTCCTTATAGCTATGTGCTGTTATAAATTACGATGAGAGATAGGCTTGTACTGGGAAAACATACAGATGGAAATAGCAGTACTGTTCTTTGTTAACAGCATGTCTATTAATGAAATATGTGAATAAATATGATGAACCCATCTCATAATAACAAACAATGCTACCACCCCTCCCCAGCCCCCCCCCCCCCTTTCTTCGCATGCATTCGATGTCGTGGGAAAATTCTGAATCAATTTCTAGAAATCTGCTCTATTCCTTTCTTCATGGGGTAGGTCATGAAAAGTTGGAAAAATTTTCAGTGATAATATAAAGTTGAAGCTACCCCTTAGTATTTAACAGTGTTTAAACGAAATCGTAATATGTCTAATGATGTTCAAGAGACCGATAACAAAATAATGCTTGCAGGAGCAAAATAAAAAATGTCTGCTGGTCAAAACACACACATCAACTTTTTATCTAACAAACATCAGTGTCATCACAGCACGGACTAAGCATGACCTCTTTAGACACCCTTTACTGTTAATCTGGGATGTGTGTGCGTTCAGGCGGAAAGTGATTTCCTGTTTCTGCCTTATAAAAACAATACAATTTTGGACAGGTGTTTGTGTTGCAATTGATGGACTGGATTCCCGTTATAATGGTTATGTCATTGTTTTCAAACAAATCTTAGTGAATTTACTACCCAGTGTGTGATCAACCTACATCTACCCCCCCCCCCACCCCCCCCCACCCCCCCCCCCCCCCCCCCCACTTATCGTGATTTTTTATAAAAAAACAAAGATATAACGATATTTTATATTAGTTTTTAGATTTATTGTGATAAAAGTCTACTTTAGACTTGAACCTCTTCGATAAGATTCTCTTAAATTTTTAGTGTAAAAATGACAAAGTCCAAACACATTCACAAATTGACTAAGTTCAATGTAGGTACATTTTAGTTATACTGAAAAGTTTCTAAGTTCAATGTAGGTACATTTCAGTTATACTGAACATTTTCTAAGTTCAATGTAGGTACATTTCAGTTATACTGAAAAGTTTTTAAGTTCAATGTAGGTACATTTTAGTTATACTGAAAAGTTTCTAAGTTCAATGTAGGTACATTTTAGTTATACTAAGAAATTTCTAAGTTCCATGTAGGTACATTTTAGTTATAGGGCAAAAAGTTTAAGTCCAATCTAGGTACAAAAAAGTTATAACTTTTATGTGCCTAAATCTTAGGTACATAAAAGTTACACTTTAGTTACAGAAAAGTTATGACTAAGTGTAACTTTTTTTTGTATGGGTAATTATGTTGTGACATTGAAAATTACATGTATCTTAACCCTGATCAATTTCAAAATAAAGATCAAATTCTACTCACAATTACTTAAATTCCCCACAGGCAATTCATAGCGTTGGTCGTGTAAGACTCGCTGGTCAAAGTGGATGTTGTACTTGTTGGTGGCGATGCTGATGTCCATACTCAATGGGTTATCACAGTGGTTCAGCACCAACCTCCAACAGAACTCTAACGCCCCCACCTGTAATAACAAATGGACTTTTAACCAATGCTGCTGTGTTAGAAATTAATACATCGATGCTGCAGCTTGAAATGATAATGAATAGATTAATGCTGCATCCTGTAATGATACTACATGTGAATGATTAATACTGCTCTGTTACATGTATAACAGTGACTAAATCAATGCTGCCCCATGTAATATGTGACTCAGTATAAATCAATGCTTCCCCATGTAATATGTGACTAAATCAATGCTGCCCCATGTAATAAGTGACTAAATCAATGCTGCCCCATAAAATATATGACTAAATCAATGCTGCCCCGTGTAATATGTGACTATATCAATGCTGCCAAGAGTAATATGCGACTAAATCAATGCTGCCCCATGTAATATGTGACTATATCAATGCTTCTCCATGTAATATGTGACTAAATCAATGCTTTCCCATGTAATATGTGACTAAATCAATGCTGCCCAATGTAATATGCGACTAAATCAATGCTGCCCAATGTAATATGCGACTAAATCAATGCTGCCCCATATAATATGTGACTATATCAATGCTGCCCAGAGTAATATGGGACTAAATCAATGCTTCCCCATGTAATATGTGACTAAATCAATGCTCCCAGAGTAATATGTGACTATATCAATGCTGCCAAGAGTAATATGCGACTATATCAAAGCTGTCCAGAGTAATATGCGACTATATCAATGCTGCCAAGAGTAATATGTGACTAAATCAATGCTGCCCAGAGTAATATGTGACTATATCAATGCTGCCCAGAGTAATATGCGACTAAATCAATGCTGCCCAGAGTAATATGGGACTAAATCAATGCTGCCCAGAGTAATATGGGACTAAATCAATGCTGCCCCATGTAATATGGGACTAAATCAATGCTGCCCCATGTAATATGGGACTAAATCAATGCTGCCTTATGCAATATGTGACTAAATCAATACTGTATCCTGCAATAAAAATGCCTTAACCAATGCAACTCCCTGTGATATCAGTGACTAAATCAATGTAATAATAGTGAACAAATTAATGCTGCATCCTGTTATGTTTTAAAAAATCAAATAAGTATAACATAAATAGAAATTAGATTAATTTCTTGAACAAAAAAATCAATGCTGTATCCTGTAATTATAAGTATTCTAAATTAATCAATGCTGCATCTTGTAATAATAATGCATAGCTGAATGCTGCTTTCAGCCTTTCTGTAATGACAGATTATATTTCAATCCTGCTATCTGCATTGACAGTGATTACAAGTAAATATTAATACTGTTTTGTGGTTTTATTTACAAACAGTGAAAAAATCAAAGCTTCTTTTTAATAAACAGCCACTAGGCTTATTCAAAGCTACTTTTTTTAACAAACGGTCACTAAATCAATGCTAATTTTCTATGAACAGTGATTAAAATAGTGCTGTTTTTTTTTTTTTTACACAGCAATGACTAAAACAATAAACCTAGACTGCCTCTTTGACCCCTTTTTGACCCCTGGTGTACTCACTAAGGGGACGTTCATCTTCCCCACACAGTCCGCCTGTTCACATTTCTCTGGGTGGTATGTACAGTGGAGCTCCATTCCAGATGAGGAGGAAGATGACCTGGAGTAGGCATTCAGACCCTCCACCATCTGTCTCCAGTCTGTGCAGGCTTCATCTTCCACCGCTGACACGACTACAAAATACAGCGACATAATGCACACAACATATTAATTATGAAATCATTTGAATGCGTGCGTGACAGTCAGACCGGTCTGAATACCAGCGCCAGATAGCTTAGCAGTTTGTGGAGCACCTGACTAGAGATTCAGGGGGGCCTGGGTTCGAATCCCAGTCTAGTCCTTCATTATTTCTCCCATCCCATTACATGCAGAAGATTCAATTTGACATACCAGGCCCTGCCTTCGTCAAAATTTTCAAATCATTCAACTCGCCTCTTAGTTTGAATACATTGGAGGGGGAGGGGGGCTATTTTTTTTAACATACTTCAAACACAAATAATACTGTTGAATCATTAGAATTTGTGGTCGCTCAGTTTTCGAGGTATTCATGGGTAGCCCTTCCCCACGAATTTACATTCTCAACGAAAAAAGAATTAGAAAGAGTATTCTTTTTTACTAAAAGTGAAAACTGATGCACCCACGAAATAAAATCCCCATGAACAAGTAAAAAAACAACAATCCACGAAAATTGGCCCCCATGAATTTTAATGATTCCACAGTATATGTAGTGTGAATTCTTTGGAATGCATGGAGGCTTGCAGTTTCTGGAGTGGACACACAATAAGTAAACGTTAGACATTCAGCATCATCATAATTAATATAGATGTTCACAGGTTGGAGTAAGCAATACGTAAGGTGATCATAGGATTATAAAAGCATGTTCTGATGCAGGGAAGAGGAAAGGCAAGCTACATCACTCAAGGTGTACGCCTGACTCTCCCACAATAGACCCCTTCACGGTAACTGCAGTACTGCTCTCTTGCAGGGCAAAATGATGCAATTTGCTGAAGTTTAAGCAGACAGATTATTAAATGACATAAATAATACAATTGACATTACATCATATTTCCCTAAACTATGTCATTTTGCCCTGCAAAGGAGCAGTATCACTGTGAAGGGGTCTACACACATGAGCTGGGGATTGGGAGTGGGGGTTCAAAGTCAAATGAAAATGTCTTCTCTGTTGATTAACATCATTAAGAATTGCAAGTTAAGTAATTCTACAATGACCATCATGGATTAAAAAAAAACCATTACGTTGCATTATGCAATAATTCAAGTGCTGAAACATGCAAGTGAATATAGCTGAATCAATGTGCGCAATTTCCTTTTATAAGGGGACTGTCATGTCTAAAATCTTCTTAATAAATCAATGATACATAAAAATACATGGTTTATTTGTATTACCTGATAAATATAACAACGATGCGATAAGGAATCTCATGATAATTTTAGAGGTTCATTGAGTAAGTTAACTTCCTTCTTCAGTTTGTTGTCATGATTTAATAAATGTCAAAATCGATTTCGATGCATATTTCCGGTTGAGCTGCATCTTTAAAACTTGAAATAAAATAGCAAAACCCAAACAAATGAAAGAAAAAAAGGTAATGAAACATATTTTCAAAGTTTTCCTTTGAAGAATATTTGAACATTAGAGCATTTTGATTTTTCTTTCTTTTTTTAAGCGGAATTCTTGGTTTGTCTGTCTGTCTTCTTTCATTTTCATTTTTGAAATAATACACAATTTTTTTTTAAATAGAACATCGTTCTTACTAAGAATCAGAATCAAATGTTATTGGTCTAGTTTTAAAAGTTTAACACATCACAAGGATTTATCAAACTTCAGAAAAATAGCGAAATAGTTTTTTGTCCAATCAGATTGAGTCGTGTATTTACTGCTCAAATGACGGATGATGACAGAAGAAGGTAGAAGTCCCCGCTCGCCGATGAAAAGATGGATCTTTTAGAGAGGTAATATCGAGGAGTGATTGTGTTTCATGGTGAAAGAAGCACCGAACTGTGAAAGCAGAAGTTGTATTTACAACGCAAGATTTGTCAAGAGGAATTGAGAGCCTCAGGTGCCCCATTTTCGGTCGTTGTAAACAGCTGATCAATGGGCTTTTGTATGCAAATTTTATAGCTCATAATCGTGACCATTGCGTACACATGTGTTCTATAATAAGATTATTCTAAATCAGGACCCAGACGGATATTTAATTGATTTTATTCTGCATTAGTTACTAGTTTTGAGTGTACCGAAATATCACATTCACGTCGCAGTGTACAGATATTGGCATAAACCTTACTTATAGGCCTAATATTTATCTTTTAAATATCGTATTTTTTATTATAGAAAATGTTAAATTATTGTCCATTACAATATATCAGATTTATGGGAATTTCAACATGTTCTGCCCTGAAATATCTGTGTAGACTGATCAGATGTTAATTTTATGTTAAGTGCACCATGCTCTTGATAGAATAAATGCACTGCTAATCCGGTAGCCTGGGGCCAGGTGCAAGTTTTTATATCCAAAAATAACATGATTTTGTTTTAAAATATATAAGTAGCCAGGGGGACAAGATAATATAAAGATTCGTATATGCCTCTGATATTGAAAGAAGAGATTCATATAAGCCTCTGATATTGAAAGAAGAGATTCATATATGCCTCTGATATTGAAAGAAGAAATTCATATATGCCTCTGATATTGAAAGAAGAAATTCATATATGCCTCTGATATTGAAAGAAGAAATTCATATATGCCTCTGATATTGAAAGAAGAAATTCATATATGCCTCTGATATTGAAAGAAGTTCTTAGATATCACATACATAAAAAGTCAGTTAGTTCTGCACCTGACTAGAGATTCAAATCATTTTATTGTCCATCTTCATTTCTCTCAACCATTAATATTTGGTGTTGTGCAAACCCCTGGAAATAACAAAATAATTGATTGACTCCTACAGTGGGTAAAAACCTTGGATTTTGACCTTTGCATGCAAAGAAAATTAGTGGGATGGAGGTGGATTGCATTGGTAAGTCCAGGTCAGTTTTTAGACCCAGGTAGTTCTGTCGATCAGTTATGCTGTTTTTCAATCCATGACTTGGTCTCATTTTTGGTTTTGTCCGGCATTATACAAACCTCTTTCCATTTTGGTATTATCGTCTGCATTTATTTGTTTATATACACTCTTCCTTTAGGCATTTGAAAAATTCGCATCAGGTTAACATTTGAACTGCCCAAGGTTTTTGGATATGATTGTTTTTCGAATACTGTTTTGTATTACGGTAAGATAATATAAAGCAGATAGTATGGGGTATAGGCCACCAACAGTCCCTGTCCATTTCTCCCTGTGCTTGTTGAGCTATATCACTCAGCAATTTTTTTTTTCAAGAATTGTTTAAGTTTCAATGCCAAAGGTGAGAGATCTGATTTTTTTTTTAAATTCTGTTTTATAGGCCATGCAGTGCTGACGATTCCTTTGAGTTTATAGACTTTCCTGACATGGCCAACAAAGCGGAAGAACCTCCCCCAGGGAAACTCCAACCTGACCCCAAAGTTTCTACATTAGAGCCTGTTCCATCAGTGGTAGGCAGCAAAGAAAGTCAGACTGACAAAGACTGCAAATCTGTGAACTTATGCAATGATGATAAAACCTCTAGTCAAAACAGCAATGTGCCAAATGAAGAAGACCTCACCAAAAGCCAACAAGACACCCCTTCTTGTTCCTCATGTTCATGTGACCAATCAGTATCGAGTTTACAAAACAGTGATGATCAAGTGGACCAATCAGAATGCATGTGTTCTAAGGACAAGCCTGTGAGTCAAATGTTAGGCTCATATGCAGCCAAAAAACCTAGTTTTTTATCAGTGAATGTGCATGAACCTCCAGATGATGATGTTGAACATTTACCGACTCCTGTTCAAAGGAGAGGAAATCCTCTGTGTGCAGAAGTGTTCAAAAAACTTTTTGACAAAGACGGCAGACTTGTCGACGAACATGCGTTTAGGAAGTGTATATTCATGGGTGGGGTGGAACCAGATATTCGGAAGGAGGCTTGGCAGTTTCTTTTTGGACTCTATCCGTGCACATCGACATCGCGGGAGAGAGAAGAACTTCTGTTAGACTACATAATGAAGTACCATGAAATGAAGTCTCGCTGGAAGACGATGCTTGTCCTAAATGCGCATCCAGGAGCCACCCTCTTACAGCAGGGTCTTGTGGCTCGCTATCAGATCGAAGACCAGAATAACACTATCCGAAGTCCGGATCACAGCCCCGGAGATCACATATCCGAGTACGAGATGATGGAGAAGATGCTGATGGATGGCAAAATGAAGGCGGAAACTCCAGACTTTAAAGTCCTGTCCAAGAATTTCCAGTCCATTGATGTGTCGTCTCCGGAGATGCAGCAGAAAATGGACTTTATGAAGATTCAAGCTCAGGTGAACTGTTAACTCTTGTGTTTTATTGGGGTTATTTTAAGTTAAAATATGCATGGTACTCTTTGAGATTTCAATGTGATTAAGAGGATATCTGTTTTAAGATAATCTCAACAATTCAACATATTGTAAACTGTTACCTGTAACAATTGTATCTTGACAATATTTGCCCGCTGCAACACAGTGTATTCTGTTATTTTCTTGACAATCAATTTTTTTCCATTTTGTACACAGTTCTTACAGACCTCGATTTAAAAAAAAAGACTAAAGGTTTTTCCCCATTTTGCAAAATGTTATAATATACAAAAAAGGATGTACACATGATACAGCAGTTCATTTGTTTTATTTGGTTTGATTTGTAGGTGTACGTGAACAGACAGAAGATTGATGTGAGAAATCTGTGGAATCACCTCCGGGTCATTGACAAGGATGTTCCCCGAACAGACAGAGATCTAGAGTACTTCAAGTCAGTATCTGGATTTATTAATACAGATAATTACTGTATGCAGGGATATTTTTTGCCCCATATAATTTTTACCCTTCTACAATTGCAAACAGTTTTGCCCCCATCTTGAATTCCCCTAGACACTGCAGTTTGTTTAAAGAGAGATCATTTGAGACATTTGAGTTCGCCCAGTCTTAAATTCACCCACTGACAATGACGGCGAAAGGGGCAAAACTGAAAATAAAGGGCAATTATTTCCCTGTATACAGTAGTATGTGTCTACCTGCCTTTCGTCTTGTCAGTCTTGTCAGTCTTGTCATATAAAATATAGCAAATCTGTATATTTCAACTCAGTATCTCCTCTGATCAGGTCTCGAGATGAATGTGTAGAGCATTCATACGAAGTTCATTTCAAGATATATTGACCAAATTATGTCATATTCACTTCACAACATAATTTGTGTAAAATGCTCTTCAAATTAATTTAATTTTTTCTGCAGATCATATAATATGCATTTCATATGAAATTCACTTCAAATAAACTTTTAATTATGAGAATTTTTTTTCAACCCTGTGTTATTTTCTGTATAAAACTTGGAGAATAACAATAACTTAAAATTGTGTTGTTTTCTATGTAACACCTGGGTTCCCTCCCTTTTCCTACAGAGGCACAATGAATCCAAGTCTAACAGTATTGCGCAACATCTTGTTGACGTTTGTGGCATTCCACCCAACGATTGGCTACGCCCAGGGCATGAATGACATACTGGCTCAGTTCCTAGTTGTCTTTGACTCTGAGGTTTGTTATTGCTCAAGTACTGAGTTTAAAGCTGAACACCACTCATAAATAAGCACTGTCACACAGGTACCTGGTATTATATACAGTAAAACACGGTTATAAGGAAGTCCCATGGATGGGCAAATTTACTTCATTATTCTGCGTTTTACTGTAAACCCTTCGATTTTGTTATACCTGATTGCACACCTGAAACTCATGGCAAACATGTAGTATTCCTTTCGTAGTCTTTGGATTTTATTAATTTAATTTTTATTATGTGCGTATTCTGTTTGTAAATTATATTTTGACCAGTTTGTTTGATGTTAGTATCTTCCTGGCTTGAAAAAAGTGTGTAAAACTTGATAATTTCATTGCAACTGAGTAATACCTTGAGGCAAAGTGTATGTCCACACAGGTGAGACCTCTACAGCGATATACTTTAAACTGTTAAAAGGTCTGCAGCCTATATAGGGGTTGTAGGGATGTATGGTGGTGTTCAGCTTTAACTTAGTCTTTTTTAGTCTATTATGTATTAGTCAGTTGATCAAGTGGTGTTTATTAAATCCACAAATATTTTATTTTAATAACTGTTTTTATGTAAACGAATGAATCATTATTTTACCCATTTTCTGTTTTTCCCCGTATGTTACCTCATGTAGTGTGTAACCCTTGAGCCCCTATGCATTCGATGTTTCTTTGAATTCTGATTGGTTAATCATAATTAGGTATCTTATTACATTGTTAGCGTCCGGCATGTAAACACTGCAAAAAATTGGCATAGTTTTTAAATATTCAATCTTTTACTCATAGTCTAAGGATACTCGATACCCGTGCGGAAATCGTTTTCGGGCTTGGTTTGAGCCGAGAAGCCACCACAAACAATTATCTCACAATGCGCACACATAAGCTTTATACCATTCAATATACAAAATAGTAAAAATCAAATGATACTTATGCCTAGATAACAGGGAATTAACTTCAATTTTTCAGGTGGAGGCTTACTGGTGTTTCCGGAATTATCTCCAAAAAATTCAGCATGAGTTTACCGAAGAAGGAATGGTCAGCAAAATAGGTCAGTTGCTATCATGATGACAAAATAATGAATTATTTAACCTTGTAATAATATATAATTTAGAACATGGATTTTTATTGGTCTGGTATATGTTATCATTACATAACAGTGTTTTTGATTGGTCTTAAAATATGTTATTATTTTGTGATATGAGTTTTCATTGGTCTGATATGTATGTAATTAATATGTAACAGATTTTTTATTGGTCTGTTATGTTCTATTATTATTTAACATTGTTTTTGATTGGTATGCTATTTGTTATTTTGTAACATGGTTTTTGATTGGTCTGCTATAGAGTTGGTGGTGCTGCTTCTACAAGAGATGGACCCCTCCCTGTTAGAACACCTGAGGGCCAATGACCTTGGGGACCTTCTCTTTTGTCACAGGTAAAATACTTGACGGTCATATTTTGTTTTATCATTGAATGATTTGGAATGATGCGTGGACTATATTTTCAGTTGAGAAAAGTAAGGAACTTTAACTAAAAAAAAAATTATTTATTTCTTACTTCTACCCTTCTTTTCTTATTTTATTCAGTCTCTATGTTTCTTCTCAGACTGATTTTGAATGAAGTATGAAAACTACATTTAATTTATCACTTAGCTAGAGTTTGGAATGATTCATTTTACTTTGAAAATGAAACCATTTAGAATCTAAAATTGGCTGACATTAGTCTTTACTGAGAATAAATATAAATATAACAGTTCATTTATTTCTTGCTTTCACCCTCCCCCTCTCTCTCTCCCCCTCTCTCTTTCTTTCTGTAAAATAGAAGAAGAGAAAGAGAGAAAAGAACAGGGGAAAATGTGAAGGAGAAAGCAGGAACAATGGTATACTAGAAAGATTGTTGTAATTTCTGTGTTTTGGTAGGTGGCTACTTCTCGGCTTCAAGCGAGAGTTTTCCTTCATGGAGTCGCTGAGATGTTTTGAGATCCTGAGCAGTCACCATCTTGAGTTGACATCGATGGAGGCTGAGAAGACTCGGCGAAAAGAACTCAAAAAAGAATTCGAGAATCAAGGTCAGAAATTAAATTAAATTAAATTTCACAGAGTCAATGTATACAACATAGTTACTGTGTTTTCAATAATATTCATGGGCACCAATTTTTGTGCATTAAGTAAAATTAATTTTGCAGTTTCAAAGATGCATATATTTGTGAAAATGGTCTTATTAAAACAATATATAATCAGATATTGGACTTCAAAGAACACTGATTTACAGATCAAGTTAACATCAAATATACACAAAAATTGGTGCCCATGAATAATAATGAAACCCTAGTTCTGTTGTTATCATCAGGGGGTGTGGTGTATTCCTCATCATGCTACTTTCATTTTACAAACTGAAGAATTGTGAACAAATAACTAGATTGTCGGTCTGTTTAAACTAGGGGGTGTGCCATTCCTCTCTCTCCAGTAATATTGTTACTGACATCAGAGGGTGTGTCGCATTTCATCATGTTACTTTCATTTTTACAATCTGAACTTGAGTGGTTTTTTTATTTCAACTAGGGGGTGTGTCCCATTCCTCATCATGCTACTTTCATTTTAAAATCTGAAGAATTGTAAACAAATAACTGGATTGTTGTTTTGTTTAAACTAGGGGGCGTGTCACGTTCCTCCCTCCCCACAGACGTGGAGTGTCACTACACCTTTGACCTGTTTATGTGTGTGGCCCTGCTACAGGAGTGTAGGCCGGACCTAATGGAGTGTACAGACACAGCGGCCGTTTACTCTGTCATCAATGGGTAAGTACCGAGGAGTTCCAAACAAGGTTGCTATTACAATCAATGAAAAATACAAAGGGTTGTTGACTGACCATTATGACATTAGATTTGAATATAAATTTGGTCATGATTAGAGATGAAGAAATGGGCATCAAGTTTTTTCTCTGAAATACAATGAAATCATTTGAATTAGTAGTTGACTCAATTTTCATGGAATCTGATATAATTGGCCCAATCCACCAATGAATTTATCTCCTCAGTGAATATTCAAACACTATGTATTTTTTTTATCGTAAACAAATTTCAGATTAACTTGGAAAAAGTTGACAAAACTTGATAGGATTGACCTCAACGTATTCAAATAATTCCCCAATATAATTGATTTACATGCTATTGAATGATGTCTATGTGTGAATATGCCCAGATTAATGCTACTGATTCAACAGTATGAATGATAAACACCAAAACAATTCTCTCGATGCAGGTTGACGATTAATCTAGATGAGATC
Source organism: Magallana angulata (assembly GCF_025612915.1). NCBI lineage: Eukaryota > Metazoa > Mollusca > Bivalvia > Ostreida > Ostreidae > Magallana > Magallana angulata. Next base: position 19,394,627 of record NC_069112.1, read on the forward strand.
CTGTTGAAGTCGGCGGACCTGTTCTACAGATACTGTAAGAAGAGTGTGGAGGACAGTTTCCTCATGGTGGAGACCCCACTGTCAGCCCGGGCTATCCGGGCACGACTCAGGGCCGGGTCGGATGTGGGGTAGAAGGTCAAAGGAGGGGGTGAGGGGTAGTGTGCTGGGGAGGGAGTCGGACATGGGGTAGAGTTTTGGGAACAGGTGAGGGGGGTAGAGTGTAGGGAGTTAGATAGGGTGTAAAGAGTCTGAGGGTGAGGGATGGGAGTAGTGATGGTTCACTGGGTTCAAATGTAGTGATGGGGGTCCAAGGAATCTGAAATTGGAGATATTTTTAGTAATGTATAGATATTAGAAAGAGAGAGAGAAAGAAAGAAATGAGAGAGAGAAAATGAGATAACATTTTCATATCGGAAACTGTTTTGAGTACAGGCTTGATGTGAGTGAGAGAGTTTGTTCTGTCTGATATTGATAAAAGTTCTTTTTAAAGCCAGACACAGATTGGGTCTGTTGCTGGTATTCATTTTTTTTTGTAAGAGTGAACACTCTTTCTGTAAACAATTGACTTTTAACCTTTTTTTTTTTAGATGTGTTTAAAAGAAGCAACATGTTTCAAGTGTTAATTATTCTTTGATCAAATGCTATAATATAAACTCTACATTCAGGAAAAAAATTACTGTATAAAGTTTGTTTTTTTTTCCTGTATTTAGTTTGCAAGTTTGGAATTACCTTGAATTCCTTATTGATTGAATAGAATATGTTCATCATAGATGTATGGCATTTATAATTCGAACATTTATACTTTTTTATCTTTGGTCATTTTTTCAAATCCATTTAACATGTTCATTTAAATGCAGTTCCCTTGTTTTTCGATCAGAGATTCATGAAATATTTACAACAGAAGTTGGTGTGTAGAAAAGAAACATGTTTTAAAAACATATATATAGTTATATAAATTTTCAATTAACACCAGTTGTTACTGTACATCATAATGCAAAATATTGGTTGTTTCCTTATGTTGTATTTTACTTGGTATATAAATACATATGTACTGGTATGTTGCCAAAATTTCTTGTAGCTCTTATCATCTAATGTATTTAAAATTGTCTTTCTGAAGACTTTGGGAGAACAGTTGAGTATACATGCAACCTTAAGTAAAATATTCTTGAAGTCATAATACTGAAACTATGTGTAATAAAGAAGATGGGGGAATAAGATGGCATAACTGCCCATTTGGTTTAGTCGTAAAATACAACTTCAAATTTATCATTTTATTGAATTAAATATATTTTATATGTTATAATACAAGTTTACAAAAGGGCAATTTCTAACTATATTCAGTTTGAAATATTTCAAAAAACGATAAGAAAAAAAACCCCTTAAGTCTTGGTGGTATTGAACTCACAGCCTAAAAACTCAAGTTCTATAATTTACCTTATGTCTGGTGCTCTAACCACTGAGCCATTTCATTCACAACAAAGTGTGTTGTTTAAATGCTATATGAGACGTTGGCCACAAATTCACGGACTTGTATTATTTTTCTAAAACTTTCAATTGTTGGGCTACAACATGACATTTTTAAAGTATAGTGGGTCATCTCTCCACATTTTTATTGATTAAAATCGGTTTAAATTCCATTAAACCTCATTAAGACTATAACAAACATATGGAGCTCAAACCCACTCTATAAAAGAAAAGATAATGAAGTTATAAAAAATGACACTATTTGGAGGTTTTGACACGCATACGCCAGTTTAAATCAACCTATTGCAAGTATTTAAAATATTTAAGGGTAACAAACCGATTTTACGTTAAATATACATTGTTTTTAATAATTTTTAAAAAAAAAATATCAGATTTAATGATATTTTAATTTTGCAGTTTCTAATCATCCTCATATGGGGATTTTACACGCCTTATTCACCCATCTTCTTTTTGAAAGTACATGTACATATAATCAAATGTTTAAGTTACTTTATAAATGTTGGAGAAAAGTTTAGTTGACCTGTTTTGTTATACTGTTAATATTTGTAAAAATCTAAAAAACAAAAATAGCAAAAAGGTGGAAAATAAGGGAAAACCAGCAATTTCTTGAAGAGCCATATTACAACCAATTTAGTCTATATGTTTCTTAAACCGAATGGATGTTTATTTCCCTCAGACAATATCAATGGTACATGAGGTACAAAAAACCCAAAATATTTATAAATGTACAAATGCAGGGTCAAGTTAGGTAGAGGGGAGGAATTTTAAAAAGTCTGGTGAATTTATTGAGTATAATTGTGCCATTTGTAAATGTGAGTACATTGTTTATTCATTTTAAATGTGCCATTAGAAAATGTGAGTTTAAAGTTTGTTCAGTTTTATGAATTGTGTAATTGAGAACATATAGTACATGTATGTCTAGTTTAAATGTGCCATTGTCTTTCAGTGTTCAGAGATTAATTAGAACATTTTAATTACAGAAATTAGTTAATTTGAAAACCTTTATTGTTTGAAAAATAATTTTATGTTATGTATAATCAGAAATCGTAATATGTTGATTAAGCTTTGAACAATAAAGTTTAAATTGTCGCCTTGAGTTTTAATCCACTATGTGCATGCATCTCATACTGCATAGAAAAATGCTGTCATTTTACCCCCAAAAAAGGTTATATGAACTAAAGGTCGACTGTAACATGACATGAAGTTCCACGGAATTTAAAATAAAGAAGTGTATATGTAGAATACCTAAGTTAAAGTCAGGTGCCTGATTTTATAGGTGAGACAAATGAAGTTTTATGAGGTTTAAGAGAACCGAATGGTAGTGACCATTTTTAGACAATATTTTATCATTTTTAGACAAAGAGCTCTATTTTAAATACATGTAGATCGATCAAAACATTGGAAAGGACAAGAGCGTACAAAGTCTGACAAATCCCCCTTACCTAGGATTTTGAAATGGCATATGAACATATCAAAATCTTTATAATTAAAACTGTGCATCGGTACATGCACATGTATAATATAGAACTGCATTCTCTGACAAATAAATAATATACAATAATACATGTACTTGGTACTTATCTCCTTTGTTTAATTTGATGCTTTCTAAGCATTACAGCATGATCTCATGTCCGTGTCTGTGCTAACGCTATTTTTATCCGACATTGTATGTACATAATATGTACATTGTGTAATTGTTGTAATTATATAAATGTTATTATATATATCTTTTTTTTTTATAATAATCCAATAAAAAAGTAAAACATGTTTTACTAGAAAGCAAATGAATTAAGAATAATAAATCTCAATGGAGAAGGATGGACAACGAGCCTCCGCTAATCACAGTGAGCTACGTTGACAAATTACAATGTAGATTGCTGGATGATAAATTTAAGATGTGCAGCTTAATTTGGAAACATAATTAATATATGTCGTGTTTATACATGTAGAATGAAAGCACTATATTGAATTCCATCATGAAATTTATAATAAAAACATTACATAGAAGTCAAAAATTTATATTATAACTTAAATTGAAATTCTTTCGTCTTCATTGCTCTGAGTGGGGGATATACAACGCCTTGTACGCCCATGTTCTTTAATCTAAATTATTTGGACTGTTTTTTTTTACTAAATAATAATTTCAAATAGAAAAAAAATCGTATTTAGATAAAGGCAATCCGATTGGTTATACGCTGACCGTCAAGTCTACATAACTCACCATTAAAAATGAGTATGTCGTAATATAGACCCTTTTTTTCTCACTCATACGTATCAAATTTTATGTTAAACTTAAATTACAAGGTTTTGCTTCTTTTACAAAGCTCATGTAACAGGCTTGGCACCACAGAACCTACGAAGATCTGTAATGTCATTGATCTGCGAGGTTCCGGTCCCTTCATTTTCAAAGCATTTATTAATGTCAAAAATGTCGTACATGTACTTGTATTGCTTTTAATAGTTCTGCGGTGATCTTTTGGATGTCATGAACTGTGAATGTTACATGTTACTTTAATCATACTTTATCACAGAAAATCATCACATTAAGGTCGACGACATAGGTACACCCCCCTCTTTATAAGTAGTTGGCTAATTGTTTTATTTACTGGATTTGAAAACCTTAACAAAAAGGACCGGGTTGCTCAAAACACGGAATTTGATTAAACCATCAGTTAAATCTCTTATCAAGTGGTTAACTTTCGACCTTTTAGTTAAACTATGTTGCTCAAATGTTAAACGTTGGTCAAGTAGCTTAACCTATGGTCAACTTTTAGCCGAAGTTAAACCAATGTTTTGAGCAACTTGCTTGCTCCTCCTAAGCACCTGATCTCACCTTAATCTTTTTTAGCCCGTGTATTCTCTGCTTTGAATTTAGTATTTCGCCAAATGGATTGTTTAGACGTTTTTTAAAACAGTTTATTGACGGAAATTTTCATTTAATTCTATTACATATGATAAATTTAACATATATTATATTGTTCCACTTCGTATTTTTTTGTTATGGTTGTAATGCTTGAAAAAAAACCATAAGACAAGTCATATGATATATGTTATGAAATCAAACTAATTATACATTGTCAACAAATGTTTTGTTCATTCCATGTTAACCCTTATGAAATTGAATCTTTCTTAATCCCTCTCAATACCATAAGATCAAATTATTTCTTTGACACATATTGAAGTTACTTTTATGATAAGAGGGTGACAAAGCACAGAAAACAGAATGCAGTTCAAATGTTTATGATACTACAGTTCAAAGCATGAAGGTAATAATGAACACGTCCAAAATTAGAAATTCTACATGCACACGTCAAAACAACTCTGGCGGAGACATCGTCATTGTCGTATAGATTTGCATGGGGGCTGGTCAATAAGATAGCAAGTTAACTCCCCGGTGGTCAAGGGAGTTCTAACCTCACGAAGGCCTACCCCTGGGAGGGTAAGGGATCTAATGCGGGTCTATAGTCCAGGGAAGGCGCCCTGAAACTGACCGTAAACGTACTGATCCGTTGAATACAGCACTCCACTCTTACAAGTACCATACACTATTGCCAATCGCAGTGAATCACGGTCTAACAGCAATGTCCCGGGAACGAGAGCTACACAATTATTGGCTGACGTTTAAGACAAAACTATTTACTTAAAAATTATCCTACAATTAACAATCCAGCTTCCAATCTATTCATATTAACAAAAAACTAAAAAAAAAAAAAAAGGACGCTGTGATTTTTTTTAAAAAGCTCTCAGATCCAACACGTTGGATAATTTTTTCTTCTTTTTGGTGTATACGTGTCATAACATCCCATTGTTAGCCTCTTCAACTTGTGTCATATATTCAATTGATCTCTGTAATTCCGTTGTAGTTTCCTGTAGTCTCTTTACATCTAATGCAAGTCTTTCGAGTTTCTGTTTACGTAAATATTTCTCTTGAGCGCCTTGGCATTGATACATAATCATTTTTAGGTAATTTATCCGTTTAGGTATCAAGTCTTTAGTCACTTTATCTATAAGATCCTGAATGACAAGGCCATAGCTTGATCGAAGATGGTTACAAATCGAGCTTCGAATTAAACACAGATTATGGTCGTACATTTCGTCTATTAAGTTTTGTTTTTTGTCATTAGTAAGAAAAGGAAACAGAAAGTTGTTCCAAGAAAGAGGAACACCAACACATGTGAAATCTGGCAGGCACAATGGTGATGTTTCAAGAGCTTCACAAACATAAACCTTGCTTCCCCGATCATAAGTCCACTCATTCTCCATTTTAGACAGCTCCAAGGAAGTATTATGGTAAAAAGAGACAATTTCTCCTCTTATTCCTTTGAACTCTTTTAAAACATCCGAAATTCTTAAAAAATTGTTTACATATTGCCTTACTAACTCATTAATTTCAAAATTCACGTCAAATCGACCTATTTGTAGAATATGGGGACGACCTGGTGAGTTTAAGATCATGTCTTTTCCCTCATCTGTTGACATAAAGTCGTAACAGGCCTCGGCTGTTTCTTCCATTGTTTTGTTGATTTCTTTTTGTAACGTTTCTCTGACCTACAATGTAAGATCTCGAGATTGAATGTTTTTCTTTAAAGTATAAAAAAAACTTAATGTGATGGTATTAAATGTATTTCTATATGTGATTTTTCTTTCTATTTATTTTGCATGACACGCTTCCTTTTGAAAAATGTAAAGATTTTAAAGCCCTTTTTTCTTAAATATCTTAGGGATACTATTTATGATAGTATTTCTGAGCAACATCCAAACACCCTTACAGTCCTTATTGCCTCCTCAGTTTTGGGAATAAATTCTTTGCATTGTTGGAACGTGAAGTCCTTTCCGTCCATTTGTTTATGAATAGCAGTCAGTGCCTCGGAGAGTACATTGCTAGCTTCTAAAATCACACCTAATAAATATCTGAAAAGAACGAATGTCATCTATTTAAAACGTCCAAATGTAAGTTTAAGATTAACCAAACAATGTGATATTAGAATTAATTTACATACTTTGCATATGTGTGAATTCTTGTATTTTCCTTCCTTTTTATCAACTCATGAATCGCATCATCAAATTGTTTAAATTGAGAATTGTGCTCTGAGAAATCGTCTCTGAATGCCTGAAAACAATATAAAGTGTGATGAAACTTTAATTTGATGCTGAAAATTTTGAGTGAAACAATATTAATATAGATATTAAGGTAAACATGTAAATGCACAGAAATACCAAACATAAGCTATTTTAAAAACATGGACCTAACCGTGTTAGACGTATTGGAAATGAACCAAAACAAAAACAAACCAAAAAATAGAAAAAAATAGTCAGATACAGATATCAAATTAAATTGATTGGCAAATAGGATTTAAGTGATAAACAAATCAAACATCGAAGAATTAATTCAGACCTTCCCGAAACCTAAATCAAAAATCTGGCTTTCTCTGACCCATGGCCATTTTGTCTTCATCTGATCAGTTAATTTCGTTTTTAACAAATCTCGCTTCTGTTTCCCAAAATCTAAAATAACATCCCATCTGTTTCTGACAAACAAAGTATCTTTTAGGTCAAAGCATTGCTTGGTTGCCGCACTACGTTCTATTGTTGAAAACACTGACGATACCTGAAAAAAAAAGTGCAGCATGTATGCAAATACCGACCTGTATCTTGAATTATAGTCTGTCCTAAAATATATATGCAACCCAATTTCATGGTTTTTCATAAAATTACACAGACCTGTGAAAGAAAATGTATTCCATGAAAGGGAAACTTTTCAAAGTATATTGAAACATTATAATTTTTCACTCGAAAAATGTCACAAAATTGAAAGATTTCTTACGGAGATTCGTAATGGGGAATGTTGACATGTTTTCAGTGAAAGTTATATATATATATATATATATATATATATATATATATATATATATATATATATATATATATATATATATATGTGTGTGTGTGTGTGTGTGTGTGTGTGTGTGTGTGTGTGTGTGTGTGTGTGTGTAAGTCACTCGAAATACGTAGCATAACATTTCAACGTTATCAACCGGGTACATTCATCTGGCTTATAATGCAAACGTAGACTTTTTATTTTTAACCGTATATTGAAACCTGAAAAGCTAGAGATAGTGTTTTAAAAGAGAAAACATAGGATTATTTCATATTATCAAATGAACATAATTTGAACCTGGAATGTTTATTAAAATTGAATAATAAGTGATGGGGACTTGGACACGATTTTAGATTAAAATTTTCTTTTTTTATGTATAAAATGGTTTACTTGCTCAATTTCAATGATTGACCAAACTTTAATGTTAGAAATTAAGTGAAAAGAGAGATACAGGGGTAAGAAAACGTTGTTATGTAAACACAGCTCGAGTCTTATATTTGCTTACAAATAATGTAAAGGATGGAATTACCATTTTTTTTCTTGACCAAATGACTCGTAGCAAGCAAGGTAAACTGATTTAATGTGTTCATTAATAATATGATAAACAGTAAAAAGCAACGTTTGATTGAGACTTATACCAATAAAACACATATGTAGACTGTAACAAATCTTGGGCTTTGTTTACAAAACAAAGATTTTCAAACTCTGTATCTTGCTTAAAACTCAATATTTCACTTTCAAATTTTGACACAGCAGTAAAAGTACCAACTTTAACCATTCTAAACATTAAGATTGGAAAAATAAAATTTTTAATTTTGAGCTCAATTCGTTTCCAAGTCCCTTTAAGGAAAAATACTGCTTAATTAGCTTGAAAAAGGGTAACGAAAGATATCTTAAAAGGGCATGGTGACGATGTTGGTCAAAAATTGGGTTTTTTTATTTTAAAGTTTACAATGCTTCAGTAAGGCATTTTTAATAGGCAACCAAAATTTGATTTACAATTGTTGAGTTATAAGCGAGTTACAGATCTTACAATTCTTCGCTATGTAAACAGAGCTTTTGTTTACATTTTGAATGTTGAAGTGAAAATTTCAGTTTTAGACCTCAAATGAATGTGTTAATAACTGTTTATTTATGCTTAAAATGAATTAAAAAAAATAGACAAATGATCAGCTTGAAAAAGATTTTTACTTGTATATTGAACCTATGTAAACAAAAACAGGGCACGAGCCTTGTTTACATGATGAAGAATTGTGAGCCCTGTATCTTGCTTAAAACCCATTGACTGGCATCCAAATTTCATTTGATAAATAATAGAAACAGAAAAATAGAATTTGACCAAAATCGTGACCATGCCCCTTCAAGAAGAAACTTTCAACAGAGAATTCTTTATAAATTTGCTTTTAAATACAAAAACAGATACTAAGTAATATTCTAGAGTAAATCAATGTAAAATGCCGATATGTATATTGCTTCTGGCGTTTTTATCTAGAGATATGCTTTAAGCTGTCTGTTATGTATAGGTGTCAATTCCGATTTTTACCAAGATAAAACAAATAGACATCAAACGATAATTTCAACACAAGTGTTTCACGAAATATTATCTTAACCATGTATAGGTGTTTTAAAACACGATCTGCATAAAAAGTTTAAAATATTTTTAAAAATTATGAAAGTACAGTACTACGTATAATCCGAGGTTTTTCATACCTCGTCTGTTTGTAAACCTCCAGCTCTACACATATCTATGACAATGACGAAGGCATCAGCGTTTGGAATGCATTCCTCCAGCATTGTTCTATACTCTATTGAGTCACTGATCCCAGGTGTGTCCACAATGGTGACGTTCCCATTCTGTTCTCAACACGAATCGTTAAATGTTTTATTGATTGATAATATTTCTTTACAAAACAGCCCACAAAAATTTTCCTGATGTCAATGAAAAAAAAAATGGTGATTGATTTTTTACCTGTATTTTGAAAAATGGCAACAGAACATCTACTTGAGAAATTGAGTTGTCGTTTGTATCTCTATATTCTAGATTTCGAAGCAATGTGTGCAATTCTTCAATATTGTTAAAAGAGTGTTCAGTGGGTTCTGGACAACCACTTCGATATGCTTTTACTCTCATCTTTTCGGAATGCATGACTCTGTAGATTCGTCCTGTTGTTTGAAAAATACCCGTAGCTAAAACATCATGTCCTAAAAGTTTATTGATCAAAGTGCTTTTTCCAGCACTCAGTTCTCCTGAAAATGCATGTAAGAATTTACTCGAAAAATATATATTGTTTAAATTAAACTTATTTTTTATCACCATACGGATTTCATCGATTGCTTGTTGTTTTCCATGAAAATTGGTTTATTATCGCATATATTTTGCATCTTGTACGATTTGGGCCTAGGATCATGATTCAGTCTTGGCTTTAGTCAAATACACTATTTTATTGTCATTTGATTGAATGCATTGAAATAACAACATGATGTTTAAATGTGTCTCTAAACTAGCCGACAATTGAAAACAAATTCTGTAGGTATTGTTATGTTATATTTATATAAAGGATTCAAATTTGAACATAAATCTAATACTGAATCATGACTAAGAGAAACAAGAAGACAAAATGCAGCGACCGAATTCATGTCGGCTTTAACCTTAAATATAAATAAGACGGTGAAAGCAATCAATTGATAATGACACACTAATACTCTTTCATATATAGATATCTATTCCCCTTTATTGAATTGTTTTTCATGACCTCTTAAAATGTTTTGTTGGCTTTACAAATGATTTTTGAATAAGATAAATGAAGATTCAGACATTTATTCAAGAAATGATTTTGCTGTTTTTCTTTCTAAAAAGGTAATTTTTTCCAAGAATGTAATTAATTTAGAAAATAACATACCATTGCATTTATTGTTTGCAATATGAGCGATATATACAATATTTGATAGCATTTTTAAAAACTTATTTTATGTAAAGATTGTGTATGATATTTCATATTAAAATACCACCGAAAGCCATACCTGCTACTACAATTTCACAGTCACGTTTTTCAAGATCTTTCATCCGCTCTTTTAACAATTCTTTGATCCCTGGGTACGTCTTTTCAATGCCTTCACCAACATTATTCCAAAATGCATATTCTTGGATTAGTTTAAGTACCTCTTCAAAATTGCTTGATAATCTTTTCTCAAGATCTAAGCTGTAAATGAAATTAACCATCTAATAAATGCTGTAAATACATATTAAAATGTTAACAGAAGCAATAGAAATCATTTTTGGTAGAGATAAGTGCGAATTCAATGTTTTTCTTTAGTTTTGTTTTGTTTTTGGGAAAACTAAATCATATATATGTAAGTTTCACGTCTTCTTGATCTACTTGAGGCTCAGCTCAGACTTAGGAATCACCAAGTCCAATTGTTAGTTACCAAGCAGTATATTAACAAGCGCGATCGTATAGTAAAAATTACAACACCAATTAAAAGCAGCCCAAATCCAAGATCTCAAATCAAATTATAAATCTAAATCAAATTAACGAATTTCACATCTAATAAAATTCCTTAAAAATTCTAAGCCAAAAAAATATCAGATCTTTATTAGCTGAATCAAAACCCAAAATAAAATTCTATCTAACATCATTTAACCGGAGATAATGTATCATTTTAGTTATGATTGACAATTCCGACTAGTTCGGCCCATCTAAGGTGATCATGAGTGAACATTGATTGATCAAATGCCAGAGTTGCATTTTATTTATAAATAAAGCAACAAAACCGTCAGAACTGTCTATCAAAGTGTATGAATGAAGGTTTTGAGTACCCGAGTCCCGAGTCTCTGAGTCCCCCACCTGGGTATTGTGCATCGCTTACGCATGATACATTCATTCATACATTGCTTTAAGGTTACAAAGGTTAAATAGATGAAACAATCATTACATGGCTAATTTGCAGTATCAGGGCCTTTATTGCAAACATAGGATCGCCAAATATGACAATTTGTTGATAACTTGTTTTTATATTTTTAATTTGGATTTTCCTGTGCCCGAATTGACTAAGATTGTTGGGATGCAGGCTTTGAGTCTCCCGCCTGAGTATGAAAAATCTCTTACGTACAATATGAAAATGTCATAAATAAAAGTACATGTATACATAAGTTTATGGTTTAAAAGGTTACGAAGAAAATATATATAAAACATGCGATACATGTCCCAGTATAGAGTACTAGAGCTATTGATGCAGACACAGAATCGCCAAATATGGCAACTTATTTATAAACTCCCAATTTGGACATCATTGTGCCCGCATTCTGCACCTGATTTTGTACAACATTATTTAGGAATAGTACGCAGTGCTACAAGTTCACAGAGTTCATTTTGTTAGTTATCATTACCACAATTCATTGCGCAGTATCTAGGTATACATAAGTATCACAGTGACCAATTTGGTATATTAACAATTCAAGGTCATAGCATGGCTATCTGTTAACACATAGCATAACCAAATTTTTAGATATAGCCTAATAAACTTTTTTTTTTAAATCAGCTTTCATTTATCCCTTTTTATGCATGTAACACAACATTAATATCCCAGTGCATTGCAGAAAAAGCACATAATAAAAAACTAGAAGAGTAGGAGAAGGCACTGAAATGAAAAATATTATTATAACATAATTATCTTAACGATCTGCTTGTAATGCATTTTGAGAAATTCAAGACAAAAGAAGAAAAGATTTTTACTAAAAACACTGTATTTAAACACTAACGTTTCGTCAAAATCATTGCAAGGTGTTTCTTCTTTGCCAGCATTTGTTGCATCCATTCTTTCTTCTGTCAATCGGTATCTATAACCAGACTACAGTTCTTTAAAAAAGAAAACAAATATCAAATTTTAAAAAAGGGTAATTAAGCGGCACAACAGAATGCAATTCGAACCAGTCAAAAAATTAAATAACTTTGTAAAACGACAACCGACAATGTTTGCAACAGCGTTTGACCCCTATACCTCGCTGACAATAAGAATAAAGATGCAAAAGTTCTCTCACATTAAAATGTCAAACCTTGAAAATATCAAACACGTGGTCCACCATTCAAAATGGCATATGTGTTGTCGACTGAGAAAGATATGATTATAAAAAACCTAATAATGTCGTGCTTCGTAAAACAAGGGTATATCAAATGTCAACAAAGGATGCTTGTCGTTTGAAAGCATTGTTTCGTAGGTTATAAGAATTTTGTTAAAAATTATCAAAAATTAAACAGATCCTAATTGTAACAAGTCATTTAAAAACATCTAGGTTTTTATAGATTTTTTTAAACATTTAATGCAAGATTTTTTGTTGTGGGAGACCAGTGAGGTGTTTAAACATACATTGAATTACATTTTTTTATTAAAAACAATTATTTCTTTTAAAGGAATGATCGGCATGTAATATCAATGGTCTGCTCTGTTACAAATAATGTACTACAAAAGCATTACGCTACATGCAATAAATATTGGATATCACACTGTTGTTTTGATTTCGGCCCAGCCCAAGCGGTTGGTATCGGCCCAAGCCCGAAGGGCGCAGGCCGATATCATCAGAGAGCTGATACTTGGGACGAGATCAAAACAACAGTGTGATGTTGTTTATATCATATATCTAAAATCAAAGACTTTTATTCAAATTCAAATTCCAAATAAGGAATATAATTTATCATGAAGAAGCTATAAATTTTTCGGATTTACGAAACTCGTTCGTTTTATTCTTTTTTATATGTGTTAAGAACTGTATGAGTTGTCGGATTTCGTTGACAAACTATATGTCGTTTGAAATATATAGTAGAAGAGAGTCTATTGTCTGAAATAAAGCACTATCTATTATCGAGAGAGAAACTTCCATCCTTTGCAACGTCATAATGATTCAAATTCCTTCACTGGGATTTCGTAAGTTTCCTGTCAGATTCCATTCATAAAAATCCATACTGTTAGACTTAGCAAGTTGTTTGAGAACGTTCATAAGTGCGTCCACTACTTTAATCACTTAATTTTTACAGTCTAATCTCTGGTTTTCTAAGATTAAGTCTCGTTCCATCCTTCTCTATTTCCTCCATAATTTAAATGTTGAGATATTAAATATAGCGTGCTATTGTTCTGAAAACAACCGTTGTGTAGGTTACCTCTCCTTGCTTAGATACATATCACTCTTTGGCGCTATTATTTGAATTATTAATTATCAACTTTCAGCAATAAATAAAAATATTCAGACGTGTAAGGTGATGCTTTGTATTATTTATTTGTTATTCTATCGTTATTTAACAAACTAGTCTTAATTTAAAGCAAAGATATTTGGGAATTAGCGATTTTAAATTTGAGGGCAATATACACCCCCTTGACGACGGGCTGAGACAGAGAAATATCAGCCCCGAGGGCGATACATCCCTAGCTTCCAGCTGCTGTCTCACCTAGTCAATAACACGTGTATCAGGGCTGATACACTACTAGGTATATGATATACTATATATATCACTGTAGCAACCTCTAATGATACAACGTCCACTAATGATATAATGTTGCATTAGTGGTCAGGATGTTGACCACTAATGATATAATTTTATCATTAACGAACAACCTAACCGTCCGCTAATGATATAATTTCAGATTTGTATCATTAGCCGTCAAAAACCGTAACCTCTAATGATATGGGGAAAAAATGAGAAATAAGTACTACCTTGACCACTAATGATACACATTTGCACACATTTTCAATTGCACTAGTGGATGGATTTGAAACCTTTAATGATATAACATGATAAAAGATTCTATATATATATATATATATATATATATATATATATATATATATATATATATATATATATATATATATAATATATATATATATATATATATATATATATATATATATATATATATATATATATATATATATATATATATATATATATATATATATATATATGGGTTTGTTAATTATAGATAAGAACAACAAGGAATATCAATTAAATTTGGTTGAATTAAAACTACTTAAACAATAGGGATCATGTCGTTGTAAAAAAGAATATTAGCCCAAGTTAAAAATTGGCCCGCGTTTCATTTTTCAACATTGATTATTGATTCGGGGAGGGGGTGGGGGCGGGGGTGGGGGGCTTTTTTAACGTTGAAAACTGAGACCAAAAGTCGTAAAATGTATACCCGGATTTCATTTTTCAACATTGATTATTGATTTGGGATATTGGGGGGCGGGGGGGGGGGGGGGGAGGAGCGGGGGCTTTTCTAACGTTAAAACTGCGACCAAACGTCATTTTTCAACAGCTCAAAAAAGGTTTTTTTTCTAATCTCTGATGACCTCACAGGTTGAAAATTGACCAACTACAGGTTTTTGAACTGTCTCTGAAATGGAACTTGCTCTACCTAATTATTTTGTATCTGATAAAAAATTTCAGCTCCATGTTTTAATTCCTAATATTGTCCGATATTCATGCCGATATGGATTTTTAGCTCACCTGAGCTGTCCGTCCGTAAACTTTTCACATTTTCAACATCTTCTCAAGAACTACTGGGCCAATTTCAACCAAACTTGGCACTAATCATTCTTAGGCAAAGGGGATTCAAAATTGTGAAAATTACGGGCCACACCCGTTTTCAAAGGGAGATAATTAGAAATTAATGAAAAATGTCGAGAAATTTTCAAAAATCTTCTTCTCAAGAACCAGAAAGCCAGGAAAGCTGAAACTTGTGTGAAAGCATCCTCAGGTAGTGTAGATTCAAAGTTGTTTTACATAGGAATATATAGAGTAAATCTTTAAAAATCTTCTTCTCAGAAAATAAACAGCCAGGAAAGCTGAAACTTGTGTGGAAGCATCCTCAGGAAATGTAGATTCAAAGTTGTGAAATTCATGACCCCTGGGGGTAGGGTGGGGCCACAATGGGGGGTCAAAGTTTAACATAGGAATATATAGAGTAAATCTTTAAAAATCTTCTTCTCAGAAACTAATCAGCCAGGAAAGCTGAACCTTATGTGGAAACATCCTCAGGTAGTGTAGATTCAAAGTTGTGAAATTCATGACCCCTGGGGGTAGGGTGAGGCCACAATGGGGGGTCGAAGTTTTACATAGGAATATATAGAGTAAATCTTTAAAAATCTTCTTCTCAGAAACTAATCAGCCAGGAAAGTTGAAACTTGTGTGGAAGCATCCTCAGGTAGTGTAGATTCAAAGTTGTGAAAATCATGACCCCTGGGGGTAGGGTGAGGCCACATTGGGGGGGGGGGTTAAAGTTTAACATAGGAAAATATAGAGTAAATCTTTAAAAATCTTCTTCTTAGAAACTAATCAGCCAGAAAAGCTGAAACTTGCGTGGAAGCATTCTCGGGTAGTGTAGATTCAAAGTTGTGAAAATCATGATCCCTGGGGGTAGGGTGAGGCCACATTTGGGGGGGTGTTAAAATTTTACAAAGAAATATATAGAGTAAATCTTTAAAAATCTTCTTCTCAGAAACTAATCAGCCAGGAAAGCTGAAACTTTTGTGGAAGCATCCTCAGGCAGTGTAGATTCAAAGTTGTGAAAATCATGACCCCTGGGGGTAGGGTGGGGCACAATGGGGGGGGGGGGGGGGGGTTCGAAGTTTTACATAGGAATATATAGAGTAAATCTTTAAAAATCATCTTCTCAAAATCTAATCAGCCAGGAAAGCTGAAACTTGTGTGGAAGCATCCTCAGGTAGTGTAGAGTCAAAGTTGTGAAAATCATGACCCCTGGGGGTAGGGTGGGGCCACAATGGGGGTTCGAAGTTTTACATAGGGAAATATAGAGTAAATCTTTAAAAATCATCTTCTCAAAAACTAATCAGCCAGGAAAGCTGAAACTTGTGTGGAAGCATCCTCAGGTAGTGTAGATTCAAAGTTGTGAAAATCATGATCCCTGGGGGTAGGGTGAGGCCACATTGGGGGGGGGGTGTTAAAGTTTAACATAGGAATATATAGAGTAAATCTTTAAAAACCTTCTTCTCAGAAACTAATCAGCAAGATGATTATTTATAATTGCAAAGACGTTGGCTCCAGGACAATTCTTCAGCCTCACAAGAAGGTTCAGAGTTTGATGTAGCTAAATATCCCATATATAAACAATTGTAAAGGATCTTTTTGAGAACTGCAATACTCAACATGTGATATGACTATAAAATTGAAGCAGGCAGCTATTTTATCATTAGAATCTTTTTGTATTACTGTATTGAGTTATTGCCCTTGATTTATTGATTCTTGATTATTTTAATTAATGCATCCACTGTTAACCAATTATTGTGATGATTATTTTTATACAATAATAAATATTCAATGAAAATAAGTTGTTCTGCATAAGTAGTTTTGGGTTAGGCCGGATTAGTTTGTTTATTTTTGATTTCCAATTTTTAGAGCGACTGTCTGGGGTTAACCTTGAACAGGTATGGAGAGATTGAGTATGTGGACATCCCTGCTCTATCTAATCTTCGTGTTTTCTAACCTACGATACAGAGTGTGCGGTCATTCCTGCCCTGTATCGCATTAATTCAAGTGTGTGGTCATACCTGCTTGCATTGGTGGTGGTTGCGGCGGAGCACTAGTGTATGGTCATCCCTGCTGGTGTTCTGGCCTTTCTAGCGCAAGTGTGCGGTACTCCCTGCTTGCGTTAGGTTGAGCTGTTGGTGCAAGTGTGTGGTCATCCCTGCTTGCGTTAACGTTGGTACCTGTTGAGTTGCGTAGGTGTGCGGTCATCCCTGCCTGCGTAACGTTGAGTCCCTATATATGTGCAGGAGCGGTGATTAAAGTCTGCTCTTGTAAATAATGGCAACAATCAGGGCTATCCGAGTTCCAAGGGGGAAAAATGGATTTTATTTATACAGGATCTACATGTATTATTGTACATTGTCCAGATTGTTTGTATTATGACTCCATTAAGCCGACTTTATCATACCTATTGTTCCTCAGGTGAGCAATGTGGCCCATGGGCCTCTTGTTTTTGTTTTTGTTTGGGGGTTTTTTCCCGATAGCAACAGTTTGTTATTAAGACTAAGAACTCTGTCTCTTGTTGTTAAACTGTGTAGATAGAGCTAAAAGGAATATATGTCAAACAACATCGTCTCAAGCCATGGTCCGGTGTCCGTTTTTATACACACCTCACAGCCTACTCAATATTCAGGGTCATGAACCCTGGGGAGCATTCATTATTGTCCCCAAGAGAGACAACTCTTGAAAACGTGCATTAACTATAGTCCATTTCTTAATCTTATTAAAATAAATAAATTGAGAAAAGTTTTCAAAGTATTTTAATTATAAATAATACATATAACAATGAGTAAAAGGCATGAAAAAGGCATGAAAGAAGTACATTTATTTATCAAATATAGTAGGCTGGTACATGTACCTGGTGAATATTAATTGTATATTGCTTGTAGGTACATGTATAAATCTACACAACTACATTCAATTAATACACTGTGTTATGTAAACTGAAAAAAAAATACACAGGTTGTAAGAGATCTTTTTTAAAATGAATTTTCTTAAAATGAAAAATAAATTAATGAAATTGCATATATCATTCTAAAAAAATCATAATACTAATTTTGAAAGTCAAATACTGAGTTAAATGAAAGATAAAGAATTAAATATTCTTTGTTTTAAAACAAAGCGCGGGTCTTGTTATTATTTACATATGTGTTTTATTGGTGTAAGTTTCATTCAAATGTTGCTTTTTTCTATTAATAATATCCTTTAATATCATTTATGATCACATCGAATCAGTATGGTACATGTAATTTCATACTTTATATTATTTGTAAACAAACATAAGACTCGAGCTTTGTTTACATAACAATAAATTCTTATCCCTGTATCTCTCTTATAACTTGACTTCTAACATTCAAATTATGGTCAATTATTCAAAATGTGCAAGTAAATCATTTTATGCATAAAGAAACTCAAAACAAATTTTTGATCTAAAATCGTGTCCAAGTCCCTTTAAAAAAAACTTGTATAAAATAGTAAGGCTAAATTCCAATTTAAAAAAAATAGCTGTTTCCAAAAATGTTACATGTATATGAATATGCTACATAAAAACATATGTTAGATGGATGGGTAGGAAAAATACAAATTAAGTGCACTCGATAAAAGGTTTGCTGGTATTCATCATGTGAACACAATTCATCCAGTAACATTTAAAGTTATGCAACATAAATAAGAATGTTATGAATGATGTGTATAGAACAAATTCTTCTGTGGTTGGCTCCATAAAAAGGAAGAATAAGGTTCCATTCTAATCCTCATGCATTCCATTCAAGAAATATTCATTAATGTCATGGTCTGGAAACTAAAATAGAATAAACATAAAGTGTTAAGAGAATTACATGTAATTTTTGCAAACATTGTGCACTCATCAAATACTTACATGTATATATTCAATGACGTTATCTATGGAATGTGCAATTACTAACAATGTAATCTTTTCTAATATTGTACATACATGTATTACATCATTTTGCCACTAATTTTAAACCCAGCTGACAGTTTCTTTTTGTTATATATGCAGCGTCAAAAGATAGTTGCATCATGTGCATGTACTTTCAGTAATTTTAAAAGCCATAAAAACATTTTAGTACTACAAAACACTTTAAATTTGTCAAATGATTTTACAAATGAAATATGAACTAATATACCAGTAAGTCACAAGTGATATATACTTTTTAAAGCAGTACAATGTATCACTTATATGACAACATGAGGAAACCTGGCTCAATCAATTCTGCACACACATGATAAATGTAATGAATGTGTAACTTCAATGTTGTAACTTCAAAGATATTTAGATATCCAGTAGACAGAAAGATATTAAATATATTGAACAAAGATCAAAGTCATAAACACTTATGTAACACTTGTGTAACATATGATTGTCTGTATGAGTTTCAACTATCAACATTCTATGTAGTACACCAAAATATGATTGCGTCAATAACAAAAACTAATCTGAAAAACATATTTCCAGCATAAGAAATTCATGGGATTTCTGCAAATCCCATTTTCTCAGAGAGTTTTAAACACATCTCTTAAAGTTTATAATATTTTCAAACTCCTGGTATTCCTTTCAGAGGTTCCCACCCCTTAAAATACAGAAAATCAAGCAGATTTGCAAAAAGATGCCCATATAAACCTTTCCTTTTTACACAAGACATTGTAGCTATTTAGATGACTTTGCTTGGCTTTCAATCAGCTTAAACCAAATATATCTACATATGGAAAACAAGTTGTAAGTTTATTACATGACAAAGAAGTACCTTCTGGGCTTCAGCAGACTTGACTGGGTCATTAGCAATATCAAATTGATAATATTTTCTATATTCCCGATCTTCAGATCATCTGGAAGACGCAGGTAAATCTGTAGATTAGAAGAAAAAAGATACACTAGCTATCATTACAAAGCTAAATGCTGTCATTATCAAAACAAAAGGGTGTGTCCTAGATTACACTTTTTTGTGGGCACATGCAGTATCTGAGACATGGTCAAAACATTACCATGATAACAGCTATAACAACTCATTAAGTGGGAAATGACATATAACTATAAAATTTGTTTTGGTTTTTCATACTCTCTCTCTCTCTCTCTCTCTCTCTCTCTCTCTCTGATCTCTGATCTCTCTCAACATCTTTGTCAGCAATATTTCTAGTGAAATGCGGCATTATTGAAATATATATATATATATATATATATATATATATATATATATATATATATATATATGGTTCATGGAAGCAAGGCAATCAATAACAATTACATGTACACTGTAATTACTCTCTCTCTCTCTCTCTGAGTCTATCTCTCTCATTCTCTCTCTCTCTCTCTCTCTCTCTCTCTCTCTCTCTCTGAGAGTCTATCTCTCTCTCATACTCTCAATCGTATAATGTTATAATTACATAACAAATTCAGACCCTTGATTCATAAACACTCTCTTCGTTAATAGATAAATAAGACATAAAGTTAACAGTTTGAATGAGATACAGATATCAAAACCACGTGTACAGTGTACATGTACATTGTACGCGTCGAGGAAATTCTGTATGGAAATGACTGAAAGCAGGCATGATTGACACAAACTCAATATTCTAGGAAAAACATACTATATTTTTTAACGTATGCTACGTAACAATATGTGTAAAAACTGACTATAATACACCTGCATACACATTTCATACTAAAACATGTCTTTCAAGTCACATTTCACAACGACCATTTATTATCGACATTTTTGTAACATGTGTACTAGACTTAATGCATTGTAGGCTTTTAAAAATGTAAGTAAGTATGTTCTTACCGACGAATGACTACTCCTTAGCACGTTTTAGATTGTTGACAAAATCGAGGATTGCTGTTCAGACTGTTTCATGCTGAACAAAATTTAACGAGATAAGGCTAATCACCCCAAACTTCGACTTCACATTAATAAACAATTGTTCTGCTACTTTAAATAATTTAAAAGCTTGCCAATATCAGAAACAAAAACTTTTACTTACTTTTTCCATTTAAACTCCTCTCTCGATTTTCACGAGTATGAAACTGGTCACGTTAAAATCCCGAGATATACGAAGTTTTGACTTTCTCGGGTTTTTTCATTCTTTCGTGAATATAAAAACCAGAAAGGTTCCGAATATGCTAATAAGGCTGTGAGGTGTGTTATATATCTCTCTCCACCATGATCGTTCATGTTGACCGTGGTTTGCTAAGATTGTCAAACCAATACCGGCCGTTTATGTAATATTTCCGGCAAATCGCTTCAACTTTAATTTATTTTGAGAAGTCATGATAATTAACTGACAGCACAATAATGAGCAGTTTTCATATTTTTATCAGACAAGTCGCGATCAGTGATTATTTAATTAATTCAACTTAACAATAACTTTTCTTAAACTTGCAAGATTAACAAAATTATGAATAATAAGCTAAGTACTGATCTTGATTTGACAGAAAAAATATTGTGTTCAATACAGATACAAACACTACACAGAAACTTTTCGTGGGTGTGTTTAGGGAGTATTGGACATTTATGACGCATTCGCCGGCGTAACGAGGAATCTTGACCCGGGTTGAAATTTGACCCGGATATCATTTTTCAACGTTGAAAAATTGATACCAAAAGTCGTGAAATTATACCTGGGGTCAGTTTTCAACAGCTTGAAAAATATTTTTCAAACTTCTAATGACATCGACACGTTGAAAACTGACCCTGTTGAAAATTGACTCCAACTTCAGAGTTTTGAACTGTCTTTGAACAAAAGTGTAACTTGCTCTTCACAGTTTAATTGTACATGTGTGT
This sequence comes from Magallana angulata, assembly GCF_025612915.1. Classification (NCBI taxonomy): domain Eukaryota; kingdom Metazoa; phylum Mollusca; class Bivalvia; order Ostreida; family Ostreidae; genus Magallana; species Magallana angulata. Next base: position 19,416,325 of record NC_069112.1, read on the forward strand.
ACTTAAAAGTTTCGGTTTCAAACCTTTAACTCTTTCATACTATCCCCTATATTTGCCGTCTTGGGTAATTTGACATTTCAAAGGTTGATTTTTCTGACTTCAATCATTTAATATTTCATTTGACTGAAAACGTGGTATGTAGCAACCTCTATTATTATACTTTCATGTTAAATACTGAAATCTGATTGGTTTAGACGCAGTTGATAATTTGTTCTATTACCCTCAGCGTTAGCAACACACTTGGCAACGTGTAACACAACGAATTGTTACATGCGCGTAAATTATGCGCGTACAGTTCGCCGTGGAATTCACGTCATTTCTATACAAAAGCAGTAAACATTTCTCTAAAATTAAGACATTCAGTATAATAAAATAAATAGTGCCTATCTGGGAGGATAACAGTTGAAATTGACACCCCTCGAAAACCATTGTCAACCTCCGCTTCGCGTCAGTTGACAATGATTCTCTCGGGGTGTCAATTTCAACTGTTACCCTCCAAAACAGGCACTATTTATATAATGATACACCGTCCACTTAAACGACATAATGTTGCATTAGTGGACAGAATGTTGACCACTTATGATTTAATTTTATCAAACCCGGGTCAATTTTCAACCCGGGTTAATATTTTTTGTTACACCGACATAATCACCATTGTTGAAGTAGTTGTAATTCAACCAACATTAATTCATATTCTTTGTTGTTCTAATGTATAATTAACAAACCAACATATTCAACTTAACAACAAATTTGTGATTCAATTGTGCTACAGACCATAATAGCACATAGTCTTGTGTTGTCTATGGTTAAATTTTAAAATTCTTCAGAAATATTTTTTTTTACAAGCTAACCACTTTGAGTTAAATATACCCGGTAATCATTTTTGGTACAAGTTAACTATATCTGGTCAATCACTCACTTCCTGTCAGCCTTACTGACCAGTCCGGTCTCACTTTGTCAATCGTCTTCAATCTTGTTAGATGCGTGCCTCAAACCACTAAGTAAGTCTTTTTTATTGAAGTAATTGCTCAAATTTTTTAGTATTAAATTGTATTTTTGAAGTATAGTTACAGATGGAAAATTATCTTACAGATAAAACATTCTTAAAAGTATGGCACACCATTATGGTCGTAAAAGTAATTTACAGTTTAAAGTTATAAAGTAAGATTCTATATTTTCCTATTTAGTAATTTGTTATTTCTATTTGTTGTAGTTTTTTACCAATATTATTCATGACGGCAACGTTTCCAAACAAAATAAAATATGAAACCCGTGTGACTTTTGTTTGCGTTGTGCAAGGTTAGCTATCTGCCTGCACCAGGCAGAATAAGTCTTATGAATTGGTCCTCTTTTTATGTAAATAAAATCCCGCTAAAAGTTTATCAATAATTTTTTAATATCGTAAAATTGCTTTTCTTCGAACTTCTTCAACTAAAAATAGTTAGCACAACTCCTTTTTTGATTAATGATAATCAATTTGGATCTTCAAGTAAACAGACGAAGTCATAAATTGTATTTATTTTGTCTGTATACGACTATTTCAGTTCAAGTAAAAAGACAAAATATCAGGGGCAATGTCAGAATGGTGTATTTTACAATAAAGGACTATATACATGTATATGATCAAATAACTGCCCCCCCCCCCAATTTTAACCAATTCTTATGCAGTATCGTATGAAAATCAAATCTTTATCCAACGTTATACAGAGGTTGTCTAACATATCAGACTCAACATTAGTCACCATTGTCCATGACCTCTCCATCTATGACGTCACTTAAGTATTTTTTTTCCAAATGTAAATATCGTCATTTTTCCTTGATACTTTGCTTTTGTAAGTATATAGCTCAGGTATACTCAAGTACGATTTAAAATTTCTAATATATATAGATATATATATATATATATATATATATATATATATATATATATATATATATATAATTTTATATTAAATTATATCATATCATATCATTAAAGGTTGCAAATCCATCCACTAATGCAATTGAAAATGTGTGCAAATGTGTATCATTAGTGGTCAAGGTAGTCCTTATTTCTCATTTTTTTCCATATCATTAGAGGTTACGGTTTTTGACCGCTAATGATATAAATCTAAAATTATATCATTAGCGGACGGTTAGGTTGTTCGTTAATGATAAAATTATATCATTAGTGGTCAACATCCTGACCACTAATGCAACATTATATCATTAGTGGACGTTGTTTCATTAGAGGTTGCTACAAAGCTCTATTATTCAAGAGTCCCAGCAAACTGTAATTAAGGTTTCCCAATCCTCAGTCTTGAGGTATTTTTTTATCCTAAATTTTGTTTCAAACATTCCCTCTTTATAGAACTTTGTTTAAGGTATCCGATCCATATTAGGACCAAATTTTTCCAACCTTGAATATCCATCATGTATTCAATACTTTGATATCTATTTAAAGCATTTAAAAAAGATTTACCGAGAAATTGTTTTTAAAATATTATTAACTGAGCAGTAATTAATTAATGAAGATTGCATTAAGGTCTATGGAGACAAGCATATTTTTTAAGATATAAAAAGTAATTACTAGAAATGTCAAAAAATGCTTAGGTGGAAAGATGTATTTTATCATTTGGAATACTAAAACTATTGAAAATAAATTTTATACCGTGTACATTTTTTTAGAATTAGTTTTTATAAAATAAAAGCAAAGGGGGACAACTCTTCAAAAAAGGAAAAGGTCATTAATTAGGACAAATTCCACACTTACATATTGATACTTAAATAGGAAAATTATGTCCAAGTATTCTGAGTATTAAGCCCATACATACCTGCTATGCACCCAGATTCATTGAATCTGAGGCTATTATGGATCGGATACCTTAATAGGTAGCAGGACCTTATATTATAGCCCAAGCAAAGGTCTTAATATTCTTAATAGAAAGCGAACATTTTAAACATTTCCCCTTTTTAGAACTTTGTTTATAAGTTAGTAGGACCTTATATTATAGCCCAAGAAAAGACCCGCCTTAATATTCTAAATAGCAGAAGAAAAGTAATATAAACATTCCCTTTTACAGAACTTTATTTATTAGGTAGTAGGACCTTATATTATAGCCCAAGAAAAGGTCTCCCCAAATAACCTTAGTAGAAAACGAAAAGTTTTATTCACCCCCCCCCCCCCTTATAGAACTTTGTTTTTTGGGAGGAATTCCATCCTCCAGCCGATCGTATGTACATTCCAGTTCCCTATTTACACGAGCCCCTTACTAGAGAAATACCATGTAAATCACGCCCGGATTCCCGCTGCGTCTCACCATCCATATCAGAATACGACATTTTTGACATCTTCATATTATATCAGTATATTTGATGATGATACATGTGATGATTTTTTTGAAATATTATAATAAACCAACACCAGCTATGATGTTTCTTAAAGTTGTGTAATGTATATTAACATTTATATAGTCAGCAACCTAGGATGTTTATAATTGTGTGTTTTTTAAGGATCATTGTCATCTTTTTACCTTATGCCAAAATAAAACACAATGAAAACGAATTATATTGGACCGCATCTTTTTGAAATATTGCAAGTTTTAGAGACGAGTGAGTTTTAGACGCGTTGTCTTTGATATTATTAAAACTCTTTCACCGAGAGCTACAGACTTGTAGGTAGTCAGATCAAAGCTACACAAACGGTTTATTGCCAATCAAAGCAACCACATGATAGTGTTAAACACGCCTCTCAGGTCATGTTCCTATGATGGAACCATTGAGCCATACAAACTAAAACTGATTGGTTGTTTCATCACAACACAGATAGAGACACAGGAAAACTTAAATGTTGAGAAAAAGAATGCACAACTCTTATCATTAAACAAGAAAGTTCGTTCTATACGCGGCTATGTTAAGGCTGTCCGAAGCTAAATATATATCGAAAAATGATACTATTTTAATTATCGAAAAATGCTCAATCGACAAAATATATTTGATGTATTTTTGTGACGTCATATATTTTTCTTAAGCACGTGACGGGTGTATTCTAACACGGTAAATAATCTATAAAAATCGCATCGGCACAAGTGAATAATGACATTAAATCAAAAATATTTTTATGAGAAATCCTTCGATAAGTAATGTATTTTGCATTTCTTGCTGGGGGTTCATATAAATATTTCGTTTATTTGAAATATTGTCAAAACATTTCGCACCGCCATCGAAATTAGGCATATTTTTACCTTTTAGGCTCGATTTACACACAATCGGGTCAATCGGTAGGTTTCCCCCAGCAAGATTCACAGTGGTACTTATTTTCTCTCCCGATTTCACGTAAAATATACTAAGATTGTTTTTATCTTTCATTTGTGGCAAGCCGTTTTTTATATGCACATACATATCACCATTCATTAGATTACACGTAGCAGGGGGAGTCTCAAAACCATTAGTTTATGAATAGTTATTTACCTATTACGAAGCTTTAAAACTGTTGATTTTTTTATACTCCATATCGGTGATATTGAATTTAGTATCACTAGTATTTACAACAGTGTCTATGTAAAGGAATGAAGCGGTTTTATTATGCACAATGAAAATCACTTATTACGTTACGATACATTCCCTAAGAACGATCGAAAGGAATGCAGATCGTGACGTCAAAGTTAACTATGACGTCATATCTTATGAAGTACAGACAAGTGAATTTCTACATAGCGCTGTGAAATTAATCGGGCAGCCTTAACATAGCCGCGTATATTACATACTAGCCCCAGTGCATCCGAAGTTTGTGAGTCTTCATGACTTTGCCATAATGTACAACTGTTACAGAACAATTTTGCTATTATGAATTTACATGTTCATCTTAAACTTTATTTCATATAAAAACATTTTTTACAGATATGTTTACGATTCCGTCGTATTTATCACATACGTTATATAACAGTTTACAATTTGTTCTAATATGTTTATCTTTTTATCATTATAGGAGTATGATGCAGATAAGTACCAAGTGGAAGCAAGTGATTGTGGCCTTTGTAATTGTGAGTATCATCATTGGCTTACTCAGTTCGTATCGGCTCCAAACGGATGTTTCTGTTATGAGAGAACCAAAACAAGGAGAATGCAGAAAAACTTCATCATTGGAGAACATCACTTGCCGTTTAGATCCCATCGTAGTCAGACCTGAAAGCATTACCCTAAAGATGCCACCGGAGCTTGAAGAAGTGGTTCCACTATGGCCAAATACAAGAGCAGATAAATGTATTGGAAATATCAAAGCAAAACCAATGAGAAAACTTTCATCAAACAAATACCACAATCTTTCCAAATGTGTTGAAAGAAACAAAGTAATGCGAGCTATAAGAGACAACTCTTTGAAAACGCTGGATCGCTCAATAACCCATGCATATTTTAAAGACCTGAAAAAGAAACAGGGGGTTACCATCATCGAAATTGGAGGTTACCTGGGTGTGTTGCTACCAAAGCTGGTGGAAACAACTGGAACGAAACAGTATGTCGCTCTAGAGCCCGTTCCTAGCTTCTATCAACAGTTATCCAAAAGGATCGAAGACCTCTCACTCCAATCAAGAGTTGCTACCTACAATTTCGGTCTAGCTAAATCTAAGAAGGAACTCCAAATAAGTCTACGCAAAGACGCAACTTCTCTGCTGAAAGACGACAAAAGAGAAGGGGTTCAAACGGAAACTATCAAAATATTCAATGTGGTAGACTTCTTCATACAGATTGGTTTAGGGTGTAATTCATTGAACCTACTGACTATTAATTGTGAAGGATGCGAATTTGACGTCATAGAAATACTGACGTCAACATCGCTGATTGATAACATTGACTTCGTACAGTTTCAGCCCCATTTAATTGTGTTCGATGACGATCAAAAATATGTCTGTATGTACTGTCATATAAGGGAACTCCTTGCCAGGACACACGAAATAGCTTACGAGTATCCGCACATCTGGGAAACATGGAAGAGAAAAGGACTTTTATAAATATGTGCGGTTATTGTACATTTTTTTTATTTTAAATTTATATATGTAATTAGCATATACAATTAAACCGCATAAAGTATATTTGCATTGCATTTTATTTACAAATGTGAAGTAAATCATATAGATTAAAGTCTGTCCCAAGTTATTGCTTCCATCGCTTTTTGATGATTTTTAATAAAATTACACATACTTGTGAAAGAAATACAGTTGAAATCGTTATAAGAGAATATATCCAAGATATCTTCATTGAACAATTATCCCTTTCCACTCGGAAAAATTCACAGGAACGAAAACAGATTCCTTACGGAGATTTAGAATGGGGAATGTTTACATCTTTTCTCCATTCGGAATACACTCGGAATACATCGCGCAATTTTTTAACGTTATCATCCGGGCTTATTAATGTCTGTTGCAATGCAAAATCTCCGTAGACTTTCAATTTCGGGATGTGTATTGAGACCTGAAGCGGTAGAGGGGGCGTTTCAAAACAGATAATCTGGACATTTTTTATATTAGTGGATGAACTTAGTTTGAGCACAAAGGTATTTACTATTATTGAAATATCAAGCAAAAAGTGGTGGAAGCAAAAACTCGGGACAGAGTTTAAGATAATCCTTTTTTCGGTTTAAAAATTGGGGGGGGGGGGGATACATTTCTGAAAGGGTGAACAACCTGATATACTGTGGAATGATTTAAATTCGTGGGAGCCAATTTTCGTGGATTGTGGGTTTTGGGCTTATTCGTGGGAATGTAATTTCATGGACGCACCGGTTTTCGGTTTCAGTTTCAAAGATAACTCTCTCTAAATTTGTTTTCGTTGAGGATGTAAATTTGTGGAGGAGGGCTACTCACAAAAACCACGAAATATAAGCCACCACGAATTCTAATGATTCCACAGTAGGCCGTCTTAGTAACAAGAAAATTGAGAGTTTAGTGTATTGCATCGTGTTTTGTCTACAGCCGGAAAGAGACCACAGTAATTTAATGCAAATATTTGTGTGGTGTTTGGCCCCGATTCACAGGAAATAGATATTGTAGGATGTGAAATGAGACTGAACTACCCTGGAAAGGCCCAACCTCCTATGGCCCCTTGAAAGTTGTTATAGGAATTTTTGCTGCGTACTAGCTTTGCTGGAATATCGAAATTTAAAACATAAGTGGTTATTTTATTACTTATGGGCGTCGATAATATGTTATGAACAAATAAAAATAAGTATATTTAGTTCTAATAACAAATGTTCAAATTATGTACTTTTTTAATATGTATATTTTTATTCAATAAATTACATAGCAAGTAAGGCATTTCATCATTCATTTATTCCTCATTTCCTCTTTCCAGAGATTTTAAGCACATACACAACAAAAATATATTAGTAATATAACATCATACAATATATTAAAGTTAATCTATATACAAGTATTAATATTTATCTCATACGTGTGGTGTATATTACCCGTGTGATAAACCTTTGCTATATCACACGGGTGATGCTATATCAAATACTTCCGGTCGGAACTACTTTTGACACAGCCCCTCGCTTCAACGCTTCAGTGACATATTTTCAAAGATTTGCTAGTACTTTCAACATAACTATATCTACTACAAAAATTAATATAAAATTGATTTTGTTGAAGATTTAAATTACAAATACAGGAAAACACATAACTGCGTAGCACAGGCGTCGGAACCGGGGGCTATTTTTTGCAAAGTTATTCATAACCGTAACCACAAGACCCTTTTTTCTTGTTTGTCAAGATTTTTGATAAATTTAGCCCACTTCCAACTTTCAATTTGAAGTTTATAAAACTACAAATTACGTTAACTATCAAGGAGTTCATCCTGACAACGCGATGAAAACAGAGCGTTCTGGCGATCTGGTAGTGTTTATATACAAGAACTTACCGAAATAATGTTTCATGAGACTTTTATTCCACCACCAGTAAGCATCCTTATTCACTATTTTCAATTTTGAATCATAAGGCTAGCCTAGTGTTTGTTTTATTAAACATCATGCATCAACAACTGTTCCTTGTTCGAGTCAATTCAAACTAACGTGCATTCGCAACATTGTGTATGTCAACAAACTTGATAATTCAAGTATTCTGATCGGTATTTCCATTTAATCAAGTGAATAAGCTCCAAGACAAATTATTTAGAGCTACAAAATCATTTCAAGGTTTATTTCAGTGATACTTTACATTAAAACAGTTAGATTTATCTCAGAAATGACGTACTAAATTGTATTGCGCAAGGTCACAATAACCGGATAACACAACGTTGCATCATCGTTTTTAATCTTTGAAAAAAATCAATTTGGGTCATATAAGGGACTGTCTCAAAAGCTTCATAATATAAATCAAACTGTATGAGATAAATAGAACATCTATAATTTTGTAATTTTATATTTGCTTTATCCAACTCGTTGAAAAGGTTATATTCGCTCGGCAAGCCTCGCGAATATATACACCATTTCAACTCGTTGGATAAAGCAAATATAAAATCACACAATATAGATATCCTCTATATATCTACACACAGTATGTAAATAAATAAGAAAATAAGTAATTAGATATTAAATAGATAAATATCTGAGATTTGTTCGAGTTGCTGACCTTGTCAGCGGACGACTCCTGATATACATATACATTATGTAATCACTCAATTATTAATCATCGAAATGAAAACATGGCTTTATTGTGTTGATCGTGTTCTCGATTTAAAAATACAGACCACTTACTGTTTTCCTGTATACACATTACTAGTACATGTAAGTAAGTAAGTAAGTAAGTAAGTAAGTAAAGTAAGTAATTGTTTATTTAAGTGTCACAAGCCAATATTACAAGTAAAATTTCATATAGTTACAATACATAAAATATTGGCACCCTGCCTTTAAAGGAGCATGGTCACGATTTTGATTAAATTCAATTTTTATGTTTTTGTTATTTACAATGCTTCAGAAATGCATTTCTAATAATCAAAAAAAAAATTTGAGAGTCATTCGTAGAGGTATAAGCAAGATACAGAGATCACAATTCTTTGTCATGTAAACAAGGCTCGTGCCCTGTTTTTGTTTGCATAGGTTCAATATACCAGTAAAAAATCTTTTTCCAGCCTATTTGTCTATCTTTTTATTTGTTTTATGGACAGATACACAGTTCCTAATGTTTAACACATTCGTTTTAGGTTTAAAGCTGAAATTTTGACTTCAACGTTCAAAATGTAAACAAACGCTTTGTTTACATAGCGAAGAATTTCAAACTATAGCTCAACAAATGACACTCAAATTTCGGTTGCCTATTAAAAATGCCTTTCTGAAGCATTGTAAATATTAAATTCGGAAAAATAATTTTGACCAAAATCGTGACCATGTCCTTTAAAGACATATGAGACACTTATATATTCGGCCGAAGCTGATCAAAATAAACGATAAAAGACGTAATGTTTAAAAAAAAAAGACATTGAAGGCATACGCTATTCAAATCTAACATTAATTGTAATAGATTGTACAAAATTTAAAATATGCATAACGTCAAACGGTTTGACGCTATTCTTATTGCTATACATGCAAAGTGAAAACGCTTTATAACTTATTTATAGTAGGTAATGATTAACAACCTTTTCGACGCAGATTAAAATCGAGTACTAAAAATTTGAAATCAACAAAATGATATGATTAGTTTGAAGCAATAAAATGTTTTATTACGGTTTTATAAAACAAGATATAAAACTAATCATTTGGTAGGGGTACACTGTTAAGTTGTTAGCTTCCAATTCCCTATATTTTCGTTCTGCCCCCTCCCCCCCCCCCTCCCTACACACACACACACACACTTTGTAAAGCGATCAAAATATATGAGAGCACATATGTACATTTTTTTCATCAACCACTTACTAGTTATTGTATTTAAAAAGATATATAATAATAATTGTTTTTTATTTAAAATAATCCTACATGTATAGATGTGAAAAAGAAAATTGTACCTCAATGTGCTCAATTCCTCAAATTAAAAACATTCAAAAATTTAACTTGTCTTCTCCATCATAAATAAATGACTGTTATTTACCTCGCGTACAAACCAGGATAATCTTCCGCTGTGATATTTTCTTAGGAATAGCAATAATTACTTTATCCCCGCAACAGAAATGTGTCAGAACTATGGAAACCGTTTTAAAGATGTAGTTTTTATTTACTCGTGTCTGAAAAACTATCAAAATTGATTTAGATTTCACATTATTTATTGTATAAAGAGGGGGCCCCAGAGAGTAGGTATATACAGAATATCATTCTTTTATTTTGTTTGTACAAGTATTTAACATTTTCTAATTCATATAGAATTTCTAATGTTCAACCAAAATTTCAGCGTCAATCGTAGAATTATAAGCAAGATACAGAGCTCACAGTTCGCCTAGGTTTGAGTCATATTTTGTTCACATGAGTTTATTACATTCAGCCTAAGATTTTTAACTTGCTATTTCATATTCAGCATTTAAAATGGAAAAAAATGGCATTAGATTTTCAATTTTTTTATTCACTCAAGACTAGTTCACTGGTATTTGAGGTTCAAAATCAGTTTATACAAATGTACACAAACACAGTCAAGGATCACATACATGTACAGTAGGAGTAATACTGACGAAAAAAGGTTAAGTAATTTACAATACAATAAGTTGTTAAAGTTGGTTTCTGGAAGAACATACTTTGAAAATTTTCTTTAAAAATATTGACAAATTTTTTACTTTTTTAAAGTACATAGAATTTACATAGAATTGTGAGAAAATCTCTGTATCTTGCTTATAATCCGAAGCTTAACACTCAAATATGGTTAGTAATAGAAATTGTAAACAATTAAACACAAGAAACATGCACTATAACAAATAAAGAACACAAATTTTTTTTTCGAAATGAATCATATATATACATGTATATATACCTACATATTTCCGTCAGCGGTATCAAACTCTATTTAAACTTAAAAGACTCGAGAAAATGCCGAGCATCTTAACAAAACCTATTGCATTAATCTACCATTACGCAAAATATAATGCCGAATTACCGATAGAATGAATTGTATTCCAGTACTTTTTTGATACATCAGATTTTGCTTATTTTGCGCAGGTAAACAGTTAACTGTTTGATTTACCGAAGTCTCTGCTTGATTTGATATGTAAAAATCATGAAATACAGATGATTGTTCCCAGGTTACAAAGCATAAATAATGAAAACGAAACGAAAAACAGAACAAGCTAACACCAACGTCATGTGTGAAAACTGTCTATTTAGCCTCAATTTACTTCACAAAATCGTTACCAATATATTTTGCATGTTTCAAAAATTTCCATTCATACGCGAACTGTTGCACAACAAGCAAATTCATCATAGTCAGATCGACCCCTTTTCGTATAATGTCATGGCTGCTTTAAACAAAGAACCTCGTATACGAGTCTTGGTAAAATGGGTATGCAAATCCGGGCCGTGGCAAAATAAAAGCTGGGGCAGATAGGCAATCGTCAATTCAAAATACGCATTATTTTGCAGCAATATCTACAGCGAATACAAATATATTGATCCATCAAATATCCAGAAATTTTAATAAGATTGGCAGATTAATAACTGCTAATCTTTTGTTTTGCCGAGGCCAAGTCTTGCCTACCCATTTTACCGGATGCCGAACCCTATTAAACTGATTGAAACACGCATTTCCTTTATTAATATTTTCGTAATAACTCAGATTTGAAACAAAATTATTCCTTAATTGTCGCAATTTATATTTTCCTTCCCATAAGGATTGTTTATGCTAAACTACGTTGAATTGGACTCAGTTGTTCTTGAGAAGAAGATTTTTAAAAATGCACCCCACTTTTTCTACAGTTTCAAGGTTTTCTCCGCTTTGAATACAGATCGGACTTTCATTTCTGCAATTTATAGTGCCCCTCCCATAAGGATGCTTTGTGCCAAATTTGGTTGAAATTGGATAAGCGGTTTTAAAGAAGAAGTTCAAAATGTAAAAAGTTTATAGACGGACAAACAGACGGACAGACAGACGGACAAACTGACGGCCGGACAGACGGACGACGGACAAAATGTGATCAGAATAGTTCACTTGAGCTTTCAGCTCAGGTGAGCCAAAAATACCACCATGATTATTTCATGCAGTCAGTAATTTTTTAGGTTAGAGCAATCAGTAAACTTTGCTCAATCGGGTAGCTATTCGCCCTGTTTCTATAGCGCTGTGAATTACATTCGACTTGCTTAAAATATAGAAGAAAATACAGAGTGAATGTAAATATATGTTATTTCCATAAAATATAACAAACCTGTATAATCCAAATGACCCAATGTGGCGGAAATAAGTCCTACCTTTTCTTGACTGTTTATCCATGTATCTGCAAGGCCAAACGATTATATCAGACATTAAATATAGGGCAACAATCGAAGGCATAGATAAACAGAGATTAAAATCGTTTTAAGGCTTGTGGTATGCTGGATTTTAAACGATATTTTCTCAAGTTTTGATTAAACAAAAGATACTGATGCACTTACAATTCAATCACAATGAATATTTACATCAATCAGTCCTAATATGTATAATAATCATGCGCTTTATATTGAACATCGGTAGGGAATTGGTATTTGAAAAAAAAAGTAAATTAAACGAGGCCGGATCTATTTTTTTCTGCCCTAGATTTTTGAATGAAAATTTTGACAAGAATTTCTACTGATATAATTATTTTTTTAAGATAAAAAAAAAGACATTTACAACACCGTTTGTTTAAGGGGCCATCTCAAAGTTTGTTAATTTTTAACATAGGATCCTATGGGATTTTGCTTTAAATGTACCAATTTGGCACATTTTTTAAAATTCTGTCCGAGGGATTTTTTTTGTTCTACATATTAAAGTTATTGCTAAACGGCATCAAATGGTGAAATAAAAAAAACTTTTACCTCCTGGTTTGTTCCAGAGGTCTTATCAAAGTTATTTTTTGTATGCCCAATTTCCCAGTTCGTCAGTTTTACTATTTTTTATTCGACAAAGACGGAAATGGTGATCTTTATTGCATTATTAAAAGATTCAGATATATTTAAGTAATAAATAATTATATAACATCACATATTAAGGGTCATTAATATAAAATACATGGCTAATGTCTTGAATAAATGAATTAAGCGGTATTTAGTCGGGTTAAGAAAACGTGACAGAGGGCTAGGC